>NC_137814.1:27559459-27799459 GCF_963921795.1 Nannobrachium achirus | reverse complement strand
AGGGGGTCCTCGGTAATTTTCGGCAAAGAGCTTTGGTGTAGAGGGGAAAAAGAGCAGACTAAGTACAGAGTGAAAGGTCAGGTTTTTTACGTATTGACGGTTCAAGTGGTTAAATATATGAAAACACAAATTGACATGATTCCAAAATACACTGATGATTGTGCTGTCAAACAATGAAACGATATGGAATCTATGAACAGGTTGTGGGGGTCCCTACTTCATCTCTCTCTCTCAACTAAGGGGTCCTTGGCCTGAAAACGTTGAAGACCCCTGTTATAAGGGAAGAATGCTTTCACATGAATCTCTCACCTCACTACACAGGCAAAGAGAGAGGAAGAAGATAACAGAAAGCAAGGTGGAGGGCAGTCCCACCGCACCCCGGATCACTGCCATCCTGTCCTACTCCAAGGGCTTTGCTTGCTCTGCTGGGCCCGGCACTGTCTGTCTGTTTGAGAAGACGGAAGATAAGGACAACTACAGGAAGACCAGGGTGATCAGGGTAAATAAACATCTGTCTGTTTTATAATGAGGAATCAAGGACTACTTTAAGAAGATACTCATGGTTCAAATATTACTCAACTACAGGTGACAGTCTGTTGAGTCATTTTCTTTCTACTTGAGTTGAAGTAGGGACTGGAGTACAATGCTTTTTTTTTTAAATACCTCATGTATTCAAAAGTACAAATTACAAAGTGCATTTTCTTTTTAATATCAATGTGTTGTGTCCTTTCTAGGAATGTAGTGGAATCAAAAGTACAATATTCATTTTGAAATGTAGTGGAGTGAAAGTCATAAGCTTCCAAAAAAGCAAAGAAAAAAAGAATACAAGTTAAGTACAGATAGGGAGTTTATTTTTACTCAAGTAGGCCTACAGGCACCTTGTTACTCCCCACCACTGTGTGTCAGATCCCAGAAGACCCTTGCAGCAGTGAGCCGTGGCGTGCCGTGGACCAGATGGTGGCCACCATGTGCATCAGCCCCTCAGAGGAGACTCTGGCCATCAGCACAGAGCGAGGTCAGCTCTACAGCGTCACACTGTCCTCCGCCGAGATAAGCAAGGTAGAGACCTGCGACTGTCACTCGCTCTCCTCCTCTGCAAAATGGCTCTAGAATCTAGATCAGTGGTTCTCAACCTGTGGGTCGGGACCCTTTTTTTGGGGGGGGGGGGGTCCTCAGATTATTAACTTAATAATTGTTTTCTCACTCAACAGTAAACAAACCAACATAAAGTTTAAGTGTATAGGGTATATGCACATTTCTTAAAGGGATATTTCACTTAAAAAAAAAACTTTTGGTCATTTTATCGTCTAATGAGGCTTTTAAGAACACGCTGAACAGTTTTTAATTTGCTTGATTCAATATTTAGATATTTTATGTAAATGTTATCAGGCCCTCCATGCCCAAGGCCTCTCCCCATACACACCCATTGTGGGTGTTTTTAATTAATCTATCATGGTTAAACTGGAGTTTGAATTTACAATGGGTGTGTATGGGAAGCTGCCCTGGAGGAGGAGTGCCTGGTAACATTTACATCAAATAACTAAATATTGAATCAAGCAAATTAAAATCTGTTTTCATGGTGTTCATAAAAGCCTGATTAGACGATAAAATGACCAAAAGTGACAATTTAAGGACTTTTTAATACTTCTAAAATGACAATTGTCCAAAATGTCAAATATTAGAGGCAGAAATTGTGAAAATAGCTGATCTACATGCTCACAATGCCTCGCAAATAGAACCATGTTATACAAAATGTAATGCCTCAACTCTTCGTGCTCGTGGGGGTCCCCAGTTCAAATATGATTATTTTGGGGGTCCCGGTCTGAAAGGTTGAGAACCACTGCTCTAGATGATGTCACTGTCACTAGTCTAAACTAGACCCCCCTTTCAGTCATTCAGTCGGCTTCCCTCCCAACTCTTTCCACACATGTGTAGTGTTTACCATCCTTTTGTAAAATCCATAATTTCCCTCCGTCTTCAACCAGCTTCTGTTTTTTGTAAGAGCTGACTTCGCTACTCCTTAGCAAAGTGTCTCTTTAGCCAAGATTCAGCAAATTCTGTTTTTTAGTTTATTTGTTTACCTGACTTGCACCTGTGAACATTGTCCACTAGGGGGAGCAAGCGCATTTTGAGTTCCTGTCCCACTCCTTCCACTCCAAGCCCATCACTGGCTTGTCCATCTGTATCCGCAAACCCCTCATCGCCACCTGCTCCCTGGACCGCTCTGTGCGAATATGGAACTTTGAGACCAAGTAAGAACTGGCTCAAACTCCTTTTTGGTTCATTGGTATAGTGAACAGCGTTTCCCAAACAGCGGGTTGGGACACATTTGTGTCATGGCCCAATTTGTAAGGGTCACGTAAGGGGTTTATGCATATTTCCCTCAACTCTGAACATCTTTTGTAGATTAATCTGATTTCAGGTGTCAGATTTTCATCCATGCCCATCCAACCAAGTGTCATGTGACACATGTTATAGATATGTATTTTCTTGTCCATACCGTACGTACAGTGCATTTATTAACCACTTTCAACCTGACATCCCTATTTTGGGCAGGTCATTGTAAGCAAACATGTTCTCTTTTCACCCTCCAAAACATTGCAAAAACAGTGGATATACAAGCTCACAACTCGTTGTGTTGCGACGCGTTGTGAGCTTGTAGATCCACTATTTTTGCTATTTTTGAAATGAGGCTTAAGTGGTTTGCAACCCCCTATTTCCTTCCTCAAATTACGCATCAGAGGTGTGTTGTGGTCAGTGTGTTGGAGCTGCATAAATACAAATAGTTCCAGAAAGAGGCCTACAGTGTGTTGTATTTGTGGTCAGTGTGTTGGAGCTAGGGCATTCATGAATAGTGATTTTTAGTATTCGAATTATTCGACCTCAAAGTATTCGAATAGTCGAATATTCGACAGGACTGGCCAAACTGTCAAATATTAAGTAAGCAAGAGGCGAACATTGTGAAAATAGCAGATCTACATGCTCACAACGCCTCGCTTTGCGAGGCGTTGTGAGCATGTAGATCTGCTATTTTCATAATATTTATCTGTGGAACCGAGTCACATTAAATGTAATACCTACAATTCCAAGTGCTTGTCAGGGTGGGGGTCCCCAGTTCAAATATGTTTATTTTGGGGGTCACAGCCTAAAAAGGTTTGAGAAGCCCTGGTATAGAGCATTAACAAATTCATCCACCAGGGGCATTGACAACTCATTCTTATGACTTCCTATCTAGCCAAGCTTTATAAACTATATCTTTTTTAAAGAGAAAACAATAAAAATTAAAAATAAATAAGCGAATATTCTACTTCGGTGAACAACGTCGAATAGTGACTTTGATATTCGAACATTCGAATATTCGATTATTTGGTGAATGCCCTAGTTGGAGCTGCATAAATAGTTCCAGAAAGAGGCCTACAGTGTGTTGTGTTTGTGCTCAGTGTGTTGGAGCTGTATAAAGAGTTCCAGGAGGAGGCGTACAGCGTGGCTATGCACCCCAGCGGCCTGCACATCCTGGTGGGCTTCTCTGACAAGCTCAGGCTGATGAACCTCCTCATCGATGACATCCACCCCTTCAAGGAGTTCACGGTGCGCGGCTGTCGAGAGGTGAGTGTGTAACGCTGGAATCTCACTCACTGCAGCTGCGCAGCAGAGGGCTAGTGTTTGTGTACAGTAGCTTGTCACTCACGCTGCCCAAGGGAGAGAGAGAGGGCCTGAGTGAAGCATGTCCCTGTTGGGGGTCATGCCTATGTTCCCTCAGCCCCATGTTAGGTTTTTGGGTTAGGTTTAGGCATAGTTTTACTGAGGTTAGCGTCAGGGTTTGGATTAGGTTAAGGCATAGTGGTTAACATTCTCCAGGTTAGCATTCACCAGCGTCGGCAGGTTAGCATTTCACCAGGTTAACATTCACCCGTGTGGCTGAGGGAACATAGGGCTGATGGAACTTGAGCATGGTCCCGTTTGTTGCTATGTTGCTTATTTCTAACTTAAAATGTTTTCAAATACATACAGTATCTTAGTGTGCTGAGTTTGTTTGTAGTTTATGTTAAATCCACCGGGCTGGTCCTCCCTTAAGCCTTTTTTTTTTTTTTTTTTAACTTATTTGTATTCTTTTACTTAATTTCTATTTGCAGCTTGACACATGTACATCATTCACAGGGTCAACATTTTTACATCATTTTGATTATCACATTTCAGTCCATATTAAACATTTGTGGTGTCATTCTGTTGGGTTATAAATTCAGTCCATTTCTCAAGGAACAGTTCTTCTTGTATCCCGAGTGTATATGTAAATCTCTGCATCACATATATTCCCTCCACAATGCACAGCTCACAAGTTGGAGGGTCACTTTTATACCACCACAATCGTGTTATTGCTTTTTTACATGTCCCTCAAGCCCATTTTAATATAGGATAGGATGAGAAAACATAGTTTACATTGCCAACACTCTTTGTGGTTTGTCCATCTCTCCTCCAGTGTGCTTTTAGTCATGGTGGTCACATGTTTGCTGCTGTCAATGGAAACATCATCCACATCTACTCTGTCACCACCTTCATGAACGTCCTGAATCTGAAGGGACACAATGGGAAGGTGAGCATTCAAATGTATACTGTGGCGTACGGGAGGCAAGAGACCAGTCAAAGTTCAAAGGTTAACCCGTTTTATACAGCATTTATTTAGAAAAAGGGAGAACAGCATAAATCAACTTAAATGTACTTCAGTCAACAAAGTTCACAGGGGTAGGCAACAGTCTCTGGGCTGGGCGGTGCCAGGAGGCACAGAAGGGGGGTGAGTACTTGGGGCCGGCTACTCGGATACCTAGGGGCTACTCGGATACTCAGGTAGGGCGCCCGTCCTCCAGGAGGGGCGGTAGGAGCTGCACAAGGTGAGTAATCGGATACTTCAGGCAGGTGAGTACATCAGGTAGGTATCGGGCACTTTAGCAGGTAGGGCCAGGTGAGTACTTAGGCAAGGTGAGTAATCAGGTACTTTAGCAGGTAGGGCCAGGTGAGTGTTCAAACAGGTAGGTATTCGAGTACTTTAGCAGGTAGGGCCAGGTAAGTATTCAAACAGGTAGGTATTCGAGTACTTTAGCAGGTAGGGCCAGGTAAGTATTCAAACAGGTAGGTATTCGAGTACTTTGGCAGGTATGGCCAGGTAAGTACTCAGACAGGTAAGTAATCAGGTACTTTAGCAGGTATGGCCAGGGGAGTACTCAAACAGGTAGGTAATCGAATACTTTAGCAGATAAGGCCAGGTGAGTGCTCAGACAGGTAGGTAATCGAATACTTTAGCAGATAAGGCCAGGTAAGTACTTTTACTCAGCTCGGGTATGGGAGCCCAGGCAGGCCGTTGCCTCTTCAGCTCAAAGGTAAGGGGGAGTACTTATACTCAACATAGGTTCTTCCTTTTCAGGGAATTTAAGAGTCCATTCTCATGCCATCATCATCATCATTATTATCATCAAGCAAGCATGCCAATCCAAACATGCCAGGCCAGGCTTTGGGTTTGGAGCAGGGCAGCCATTCGGCCTGAGAATTAGAGAAACCAACATTACTATAAAATACTTAACTACACCAATGACTGAAAGGAATTGAGGGTGGCTGAGAGGCTCTTACCGCAAAGCTGTGTTCCCGCTGCACAGAAGGAGGAGAGGAGAGGAGAACTGAAGCCTAGCACCCCAGGGAGCCTACTTATGTGTTTGGGGTAGGGCACTCACAGGTGCCCTCTGATTACACTGATGAGCCAAGTTCATTGGCAAGCACCGCCCTTCAGTGACACAGCTCCAGGGCGGGTGCGGCTTCCTCTGGGTGCCTCTGCCTCCTCTCCACTTCTCCTCTGCGCAACACAACTTATAAAAAGAGCGGTTAGAGACCGAGACGCCACAATACATAATGTAGAATCTGCCAAGCTGTAAGCCCTGCTGTATATCAGGGGTATTCAACGTTTTCAGGCCAAGGACCCCTTAGTTGAGAGAGAGATGAAGCAGGGACCCCCACAACCTTTTCATAGATTCCATATAGTTTCATCGTTTGACAGCACATATCAGTGTATTTTGGATTCATGTCAATTTGTGTTTTCAGATATTTAACCACTTGAACCGTCAATACTTAATACACTTGACCTTTCACTCTGTACTTAGTCTTCTCTTTTTCCCCTCTACACCAAACCCGTAAATAGCCGATCTACAAGCTCACAACGCCTTGCGCTGCTTTTTGACGATTTTGAATTCCGGACTTTTACTGGTAACAGAGTTTTTTTCCATTGCAGTATTGATACTTTTACTTAAGCAAAAAAAAGCAAGCTGCAAGCTATCAAACAGTGCCACTGAGCTCAGGTATTTGGCCGCAGAGGTGTCAATTGGGTATGGCAAGCTGCCATAGCTGCCATACCTTGGCTACAGGGGAGAAGAAACATTTTTTAATTCTTAAAATAAATTCATCATGCCTGTTGCTAAGGTATGGCAACATGACTGTAAGACACCATGTCGCCATACCTTAGCTTTTGCTGAACTGACACCACTGTCTGGCCGGCAGGTGCGGTCTGTGGTGTGGAGCCTGGACGACAGCCGCCTGGTGTCGTGCGGCATGGACGGCGCGGTGTACGAGTGGAACACCCTGAGCGGCAAGCGGGAGTCGGAGAGCGTCCTCAAGACCTGCAGCTACACCGGCGTGGCCTTGTCCTCGGACGCCAAGAGCATCTTCGCCGTGGGGACAGACCTCACCCTGAAGGAGATCCACGACTGTCAGGTGGGGCCGAGCGAGGATGTCCCTTATCTGTCCCTTGTTTAGTGTTACTGAAGAGGCTTTACCTCTCCAATGTCATTCAGAATGCTTCCTGATTAGTGTTCATTAAACACTTCTATACTTTGTCCTATCGCGAAAAAAGTGCAGAAAAAAGCGCCTTATTTTAGAAATTCTGGATTTTACGGTGTTCAGTCCTAGCCTGGTTAATAAACCAGACTGCACAACACCACCCCCTGTTGGTAGTGGTGCACGCAGTGAGGAATTAGTATGAGCAACGCCAGGCTAGTTCAGTCCCTCTCTATTAGAGAGGAACTCAAGCTGAAGTTCATTTCATTGACCATACATTTTAAAAAAAAGTAAGTCTCTTGCATACATAGAGAGGCGACAGGTGCTTTGAGGTGAAGACCAAACAATGGTCTAGCAAACTGACAAAATGACACAGTTCCACTCTTCTCCCTTCTCCAGATAGTGAGGGAGGTTCCTGGGGACGAGGTTGCCCACACCACCATCACCATGTCCCGCTCCGGCAGGGCCATCTTCACAGGGACCTCCAGCGGCACCGTCAGGGCCATCAAGAACCCCGTACCTCTCCAGAAGAGCTGGGTGGAGTACCAGGCCCACTGTGGTCCCATTACCAAGGTGGAACTATTAAGACATTCAATGCCCAAAATTGTTGTTTGTGGTTGTTTAGTATCTGCACAGTAAAATCCTCAGTGTTCATTTAAAGTCACGCTCCCTTCATAAAACTCTAATTCAAATTTTTCCACAAATGAATTACCTACTTCATCATACTAAAGCGTCACACAAAAGCATCAAAAGTACGGCTCGGAACGCGTCTCGAAACAAGGCTTAAATGCAGCACGAAGCTGCTTTAGCTATTTTTGAATGTGAATCCTGAAAGGCTTTGGACATATGAGGTTTTCATCCGACAGAGACAATATTCTTATACTGTATTGTATGGCCAAGTGTGAGTACACACGTACAGTACACACGCTTGTCAAACAGCTGCATGAACCATGGTGTGGTTTGTGCCGGGTGTATTTAATTTTTGTGTCCCCAGATGGCGATCACATTTGACGACCAGTTCCTTCTCACGGCGTCTGAAGACGGCTGCCTGCTGGTGTGGAAGATCATGGACAAGGAGGCTCGCAGCCTGCGGAGAGACAAGGAGCTTGTCTACACCGAGGAGATCCTCATCACTAAGTCTGACCTGGAGGAGAAGGTGTGTCTGTCTGTCTGTCTGTCTGTCTGTCTGTCTGTCTGTTTTGACTTGGAGACTTTTGGAAAATGTTCCCCCCAGAATAGGCATTCTGGGATTCGGGAGTCTCTCTCCATTCCGACATGTCGCCACTCCGAAATTGACTTCTTATTGTCGGAGTGGCGACACTCCCATAGGGGTTAAGTTTAGGGTTAGGGTTAGAGATAGGGTTAGTGTCGGAATGGAGACATGTCGGAAAGGAGACGTGTCGGAGTGGCGGGATGTAACCCTGGGATTCAAGTGGTTAACTCAAAGATGGGCAGTTATTTTTTCCATGGAGCCACATGAACAACAGAAAATATTGTGGAGGGCCGGACAAAAGGGCAGTGCTCCCCGCAAACTAAACACACAGCTTTACCTCCGACTTCAGTAAATAAATACTTAGCCGTCCAATTTTTGTTGAAAACCAGGCATTCGGCATCGACTTTTCTTTTTTTTACCCATTTTTGATGGGTAAGGTAAGGCAGGTCGTCTTGACTTGTGACCAGTCTGACCACCTGCTTGTTATTGAGACAACATCCAATGATCACGCACACGTGCTGATGTACGCATTGCGTCCATATGTACGTGAATAAAAGCAATGCAGCTTTAGTCCATGCATGAGGTAAAATTAAAGAAATGTGTTTTTTTGTAATTTGCCATTAACCCTACACAGGCCGGTCAGAGTGAACCAAAGGGCCGCATATGTTTACTGCTGGATTCGTCTTGTTGAAATGAACTCCTCCATCTGTCTGTCTGTCTGTAACTCTGCCAGAACCAAAACATGCTGGAGTTGAAAACGCGTGTGGAGGAGCTGAGGATGGAGAATGAGTACCAGCTACGCCTGAAGGACATGAACCACAAGGAGAAGATCAAGGAACTTTCCGAGAAGTTCATCCAGGAGATTGAGTTGCTCAAGGCCAAGAATCAGGTGCACTGAGCTTGTAGATTGGTGTTTTTGCCAAAGATTGATCTAGAGGGGGAAAAGGAGGTGGCCTAGTATAGATCCATCGGAGACTCCAGTCAACAAAGTATAGGGTTTAAGTGGTTAGCAACATAGAAAACGCTTTCATTTTTTTGCGTGACTGTTGTACAATGACGTACAGTATAAAGTAATGCAATCTAAGAAGTAGTGCAGAAGTCGTTAATCAGACTAATCAATTTGGTAATTTATAAAAATCTATTTGAAATTGTTGTGTTGATTCATTCATGAATAGAATCATTCAAAAAAGTGCTACAAATTATGTCCAGAATGAAATGCTAGAATGAAAAGCATTCATTAGCATTAGCATTCACTATTCTGATGAATAGAGATCATTAAAAGCATTCAAGTGCGGCCGGCGAACCAATAGCTGAGACGGTGAGATCCTGGTTCAATTCCTGAACCAACTGTAGGTCACTCCCCTGCTCTCTCCCTGTTTTCTGTGTCTCGAATTGAATGATCGAATAAAGGCAGAAAATCTCCCCCAAAAAATATAAAAGCATTCTTTTGTAATTATTATTTTTTTCACTCTAGTCCCTGAAGACTGAGAGGGAAAAGCAGGAGCTCACACACGAGGAAGCCCTCGAAGACCTAATGGAGAAACGCTCAAGAGAGATGCGGGATTTAGGCAAGAGAAACCTTTTTTGCACTCAAATAATTTGTACAGCTTGAGAATAAAAAGTAAACACTTTTATTTCACGTACAGTATATCATGTTTCAAGCAGAACAAAAGAAATGGCCAAAGAAATGTGTGAAAATGCTAACTTACAATACATTTTCATGAATATATCTTATTTTTATATATTTCAAAACGTACCCCTCTTAAAGGAGTAGTTCACCCCCAAAATTACTTTTTTTTCCTATTGATTACTCACGCCATGGAGACTTGAGTTCAATAATATTTTTTGTTTTTTGCCGCATTCCTAAGACAAAAAATGTATTACAATAAATCTACCCCCATTGATTCCGGATGGGGACCCAAATGCATCCAGAATCAATGGAGGTAAATTTACTATAATATCATTTTTGTCTTGACAAATAAAAAAAAACTCAAGTCTCCATGGCGTGAGTAATCAATAGAAAAAAGGTCAGATCTTCTACTTTTGAACATGTTTGAAAATGTTTGAATAGTTTATTTATTTTAAACAAATTTTCAACGCTGTCAGTTGGGGGTCCGTGCCAAATATACTGCATATCAAATTTGGTGTGGTTACCTTGACACATGAAAAAGTTTGAGAACCCCTGCTCTATACCTGTATGTATCTGCCCCTCGACGCGTGTCTTTTTTTAGAGACATCCAACGACCAGAAGCTCCTGCTGGAGTATGAGAAGAGCCACGAGCTGCGGCAGAAGAGCCAGCAGATGCAGGAGGACTACCAGAGGCAGCTGGCAGCCATGGCAGAGAGCCGGGAGCGCTCCCTGGAGGAGCTGACGCTGTTCTACCAGGCCAGGCTGCAGGACAAAGAGCTGCTCCTGGGACAGGTGGGTCTGTGTGTGAGGCATGATGGCGATATGAAGCCAGCCGCATTGTGCCAAACCCCACCCTGCCAGCGTGTTTGGCTGAAGTCCCTTTGAGCCGCATTCGGATGCAGAAGCAGTCCCCAGGACAATGTTTACTATTCTGTCCCCCAGCATATGTAACTCGAACGGCGCTGAGTCGGCTCATGCGACCATCGCACTGCTCGGCCCGACGACTCGCTCGCTACTGCTCGCTCAGCGGGGCCTCACAGCGCTCTAGGTGGCCTGATATGGCGCGCCTCCGTCATGGATAATAATTATACTTTATCGGCACAAAAAAAAGTTCGCCGCGGTGGCGAAAAAAAGTGGCACAAGCAGGATGCGAACCTGTTGATGCATGGATAGGGAGTCGAGACACTAGTCCACTAGGCCATTACTAGGAGCATTCGGTCTGTATTAGTAGGGGACGAAAAGCCTCAAGTAGGGGAGGGGTCTCGCGTGGTGTCATTCAAAGCGACGCCAGCCAATCACAGCATGTCTTTTCCGGGACTAGGCATAATGCAGCTCTCTTTCGCTATTATGCGTGTGTGAGCTGGAATGCCAGTGGTGGAACAAGTACTCAGATTCTTAACCTAAAGCCACTCATTTTCAACATTGAACTATGTCATTAGTCATTATGTCATTAGAGTTGTTGTGTGGATTGGAAATAAGAAAAAAGTCCCCCCTTCCATGTTGCCTAGAACTGGAGTATTGATTGTGGGGTTGTGTGATCAATGAAGATGTACTCTTTGGCTTACAGAGTACATCTTCATTTTCACTGATCACATGACCCCACAATCAATCTTCCAGCTCTAGGCAACACAGAAGGGGGGGGACCTTTTTCTTCTAAGTAAAGGTATATTATAAAATAATAAAATTAGATGAATCTATCATGCTTAAAATTGAGTTTGAAGTTACAATGGGTTTGTAATAGGCGTGTCTGATAAAATGAATATAAAATATCAAAATACTGAATCAAGCAATTTAAAAACTGTCCGGGGTGTTCACATAAGCCAGAGTAGACTATAAAATGACAAAAAGTTTTTTTTTGAAAGGGAAATATGACTTTAAAGGGGCTACACCATGCATAAAAAAAATTATATATATATATATATATATATATATATATATATATATATATATATATATATATATATATATATATATATATACAGTCAATATAAGCCCATAATACAGGTTTAAAATTACAAAAAAATCCCTGAAATGAAGATGAAAGACTGAGTGTAAGAAAAACTATTTTAAATTCATGGTGTTTCCCCTTTAAAGTGTTAGTACTTGGTTCCTTTCCACCACTGATCGGCTGTCTCTGTTTGTCCTGAGCAGGGCCAGGACGAGGCCAGGCAGCAGACGCGCGAGTTTGAGGAGATCAAGAAGCAGACGGAGGAGGACGCCGACCGGGAGATCCACGACATGCGCGTGGCGTACGAGAAGAGGCTCCACGCCGAGGAGGAGGCCAACCTGAACCTCCGCGGAGAGAAGGGCATCATTACCAAAAAGGTGATGATGAAATCAGGGAGAATGTTAGAGAGGCAGGGGCTGACATTTCTAAAAGGGCCTTTTGGTGAAAATATCGAAAATAGCAGATTCAGCTTGGCAGATTCAGCTTGGAGGTCGGCTATTTTCGATGCTTGATTTCTACACAAAGAGGGCAATTCTTTCAACATAGGATGCTGCATTCAAGTTCAAGAGAGTTTGGACAAGGCAATTCTCTTGAATGCTGCCTTCAGGTATGGCATGGAAAGAGGGCATTTGCATTTCTTTCACCACAGTAAAAAACGCATCCATGTTCTGGAGAGGGAGAAGACGCCCTAAGGGCGAGAAGGGCGAGGTCGCGCTGAGATCACATGAGACTGGCACAATATGTCCATATTTGGGCATTCGCAGATATGGGCCTAATATTGATGACATCAGTGATCTCCATATATGGGCATTAAAGGGACAAGGACAGCCATATATTGGGCGTGACATGGGCTTAATATTGATTACATCAGAGATCTCCATATATGGGCATACAAGCGACAAGGACGGCCATATATGGAGTGTGACATGAGGCGAGACTGGCATAGTTTTGATACTAACCGCTCTCTACGGTCGCAAAAAATGAATTAAGAAGTGAACATAGCCGATCTACAAGCTCACAACGCGGCAACGTCTAATGTCTCTTTTGGGTCTCGACCTGGAAAGTTTGGGAACCACTGTTCTAGAGGGTTTAAGTGAATATTTAAGCACAACAACATTTTACAACTGCTGTTTTCACTTAATAACGTTTTGGGGGAAAACCTATTGAATTTGTGAAAGTGGTTAAATATTGCTTTTGTCAGCTTTATGTTGTTGGTACGTTTGTGTTTTCGGGGTTCACAGAAGAAATGAAATGGCTGAGTGAGTTTTTTGACATTTTGAACTCAACTAGAAAATACTGTTCCTGAAGAAACAGTGTGGCTCGCTGTGTTGTGTTGATAGTGAAGATTAAAGTAAATTGAAGTAATCAGTCATTGACATGGAGTATATTGGAAACCCCTGCCCTATAACCTACTCTCTCTCTCTGTCTCTCCTTGAACGCCCCACCCCATCTCCCCTTAATCTCCCCGTGTCTCTGTGGCGGGCCGGGGCGGGCGGACGGACCGCTGGGCGAATGGTGACTACAGCTGGCCAGTCTGCAGAAGGAGATAGATGACCGCTGCTCTGACATCGTCAAGCTGAAACACGAGCAGAAGAAGCTCCACGACCTGATCCACTCCCTGGAGAGAGACATCCAGGGCCTCAAGAAGGAGATCTCTGAGAGAGACCAGGCTATTCAGGACAAGGTGGGCATGCAGGGGCGTCACAAGGGGGGGAAAAGTGGGACTGAGTTACTTGGGCCCAAGGTGGAGGGGCCTTAATTGTTGTATACTTTAGCTATTGACAAATAGCAGATATATGTGAGCTTGTAGATCTGCTATTTTTTAAAAGTCGTGAAAATGTGTGCAAATCTTTGAAAATGTGTATTTTTTTTAAGCGAACATTTGCAACTCAAATTTTGCTTCTGGGGGGTCCCTGGAACTAAATATTTTGAGATGGAGGCCAAATACATATCATTTTTGAGGTCCTTCACATGAAAACGTTTGAGCACCACTGACAGAATTTTCAAGATTTTTCAAAAATAGCAGATCTACAAGCTCGCAGCGCGGCACTCGGCCGCGCTGTGAGCTTGTACATCTGCTATTTTTCAATAGTTAAAGCACAAAATAACGCAGTGAATCCTTGTACCCAGGGCCCAGAATTTGGTGCGACACCCCTGTGGGCATGGCTCTGTCTGTCTGTCTGTCTGTCTGTCTGTCTGTCTGTCTGTCTGTCTGTCTGTCTGTCTGGTCCTCAGCACTGTAGTACGGTAACTGGTGCATTCAGTGCTCTGAATGCTCATGCTCATACAATTAGCAGGTTAACTGTGTGGAGCAAAGTGAAGTGTGTAATTACACTGCCAGTTTGGAGGAGCTTTCCATAGTATGATGTCCGCTTTTCATCCGAAGCGTGCATGCAAGGTGGAAATCTCCACATCTGACTCTCTCTCTCTCTCTCTCTCTCTCTCTCTCTCTCTCTCTCTCTCTCTCTCTCTCTTTCTCTCCTCACATTTAATATACTATAAATGTGGATCTTTGCCATAACTAAGAAGAGCTAATGAATGGGGCTTACTGCTAAAAGTATTGAGAGAAACAGAAGTGTAGGGCCAAGTGGTTAGCGTGGAATGCCCTGATCAGTGAGTCCCAGGTTACCTGGCCGGCCTGACCATTTGCTGAATGTCCAAACAGGCCCAAAACAGTGTGCAGCGTAGCAGAGAGAGAGAGAGAGAGAAGAGAGAGAGAAAGAGAGAGACTTCTCTGACTCAGTGCGTAAGAGAGTGCTACAGTATGTTTCTCCATAGCCAAGAGAGCGCAATATATCTCCATCCAAGTGTAACCGAGAGAATGTTATAAATATGATTCACGAGCGTCACATTATTGTGAAAATAAATCCCCCAAACTTTTTTTCTTTTTCTTTTTCCTTTTCATGTTTTGATGTCTTGATTCACGGGACATTTTGCCGCTTTGCGGGACGCGGGACAGATGGTCCAATTTCGGGACTGTCCCACGAGATGCGGGACGGGTGATCACCTTAATGTCATTCCCCTACTCCTCCTCCACATTTCCTGTCTCTCTCTCCGCTGTCAAATAAAAGCTTAAAAATAACACCAGAAAAAATGTTTTTTTTTTTTTGTTATCAATTATTTTTATTTTCCATAACATGAAATTAGAGACATACATATGAATAGAACAAGAAAAAGTAAAACATTAATCAAAAGAAAAATGCAATTAACAGACAAACAACACAAACAATAGCAAAACAAGAAAAGGAAAAGAAAACCCACCCACCCCCTTTCCCCGGACCAACACGGAATGTACAATAGTGCATGCCTGTGCTAGGCTGTTACCACTATATAGTGATTTCTTGAATCATAGCCTTAAGCTTATCTGCAATGTCCGACCACATATTAATGTTTTCTTCTTTTGCTCCGTGTAACCTTGCTATCGACTGCTCTAAATATACTATATCTAGAAAGGTTAAGGCCCACTGGCGAAACGTTAACGTATGAGGAGGTTTCCACCGCGTAGCTACCATCTTCTTCGCCGCCGTTAATCCAGCAAAGAAGATGCGCTTGCGTATATTGTTTAGTTGCAACTGTGAGACGTCATTTAATAAAAATAAAGAAGGAGAAGATATGATATTAATACTAAAAATAGTTGAAAGTTTTGAGGCAACCATATTCCAGAATGACGACACATTTGGGCATTCCCAAACCATGTGAAGGAAGGTACCAATACTATTTGAGGCGCAGAGAGTGCAGTTGGGATTATTCAAAATCCTCATAGCACATAGTCTGCGGGGAGTTAAATAAGTCCGATGAACAAAATTTAAATGAATTTGTTGATGGTCTGGATTTCTAGAAGATAGCCTAATGTTAGACCATACTGTGTCCCAACAAAAGTCAGGGTCCAAATTTGGTACATCATTCCTCCAAACAGTATCAACAGATAGGGGCCCATAACTACAGTCTAATAAAAAACCATAGAGGGTGGAAACCAAACCTCTTGTTCTGTTACCATCACAGATAAACTCATGGAAGGGGTGCAATCTAAGGGGAGCTTGCCATGGGACCCCATAGGTCCTCATGGACGTTCTCAGTTGGAAGTAGAAAAAAAGGGTATTTCCAGGCAGATTGAAGATGTCACACAAATCTCGAAAAGGTCGTAAACCATTTCTATCAAATAAGTCCCCTAATGTACGAATCCCCTTAGCCCTCCACCTTGGAAAGCGAATGGGGCGATCCTCGATTAAAAGTCTTTGATTATTGAACACTGGGGAAAATAAGTTCCATTTACAATCAATCTTACACATCTTTTCAGCTGCTCTCCATACTGCCACTAAATGAGAAATGATAGGTCCAAAGCGAACTTTGCATTGATGTGTAGTTATGTTTGAATAGATAAGATCTCTCAATTCAACAGGCTGCACTAAACTCTCCTCAAGCTCTCTCCAAGAAACCTTACTTGCTGGGTTAAACCAATTTAAAAGGGGGCGGAGCGTGAAGGCCCAATAATAAAATTTAAAGTTGGGCAATGAAAGGCCGCCATCATCTCTAGCACGTTGTAATAGAGAAAGTTTAAGACGAGGGCGTTTCCCTTTCCACACAAACTTAGATATCGAGGAGTGAAGCTTATTCCAGTATTGCGGCGGTGGTGGCAAAGGGAGCATAGAGCTTACAAAGTTAACCCTAGGAAGAACATTCATCTTTATGATTGAAACTCGAGCTTGGAGAGAGTTGGGCAAAGATGACCATCTATCTAAATCAAGACAAATCTTATTTAGAGTGTCACCATAGTTGTTCTTAACAATAGCCTGAAGAGAGGGGAAAATATCTATGCCAAGATATTTGAATTGGCTTACTACTGGGATTATGGGCGGCAGGATAGCAGATCTCATCTGATCATTTAGAGGTAGAAGGGCTGACTTCGTCCAATTAATTTTGTAGCCGGAAATGGAACTGAACTGATCAAAGATTTGAAGGACGTGAGTAATTGACTGTGGTGCATTCTCAATGAACAGTAGAATATCGTCAGCATATAGGGAAATGCGATGCTGTGTGTTGTTAATCGAAATAGGAGTAATATCTGCAGACTGACGCACTGTCTGAGCCAAGGGTTCGAGTGAAAGTGCGAAAAGGAGAGGACTAAGGGGACAACCCTGCCTCGAAGATCTGCCAATCGTGAATAGCGGCGAACAGATCTTACCGGTTAGGACCATCGCTGACGGATTAGAATAAAGTACTTTAACAAAATGTATGAATGAAGCACCAAATCCCATTTTATCTAGTACAGCCCACAGGTAAGACCATTCCAGACGATCAAATGCTTTCATCGCATCGAGCGACAACACTGCGGCGGGGGTCCTCAGCTCCTTAGCCCTATCGATGATATGCAATAGTCGTCTAGCATTATCAGAGGCTAGTCTAGTTCCTATGAAACCTGTCTGATCACAGTGTACTAAGGTGGTCATAAAACCCTGCAAGCGACGCGCAAGCACCTTAGCAAAAACTTTTAGATCAGAATTCAAAAGTGAAAGCGGTCTATAGCTTGCGCAATCTGTGGGATCCTTGTTCTTCTTCAACAATAATGATATAATAGCTACATTCACATCCCTGGAGAAAGAGCCACTTTCAATTGCATATCGAAACATGTCTAGCATCAGCTGACCTAGATCTTCCCAAAAGATGGCATAAAGTTCAGGGGGTATCCCATCCAAACCAGGCGACTTGCCCCTACGCATTGCGAGCACAGCTTCCTGTAATTCCGCCAGATGGAGCGGTCTATCTAAGGCTTCCGCATCCGCCTCGCTAAGGGTTGGTAACTGTATGTTGGATAAAAAATTATTGCATACTGCATCATCGTGAATGACCTCGGAGGTGTAGAGCTCATCATAAAAAGCACGAAACGTGGCATTGACCTCTTTGGGTTCTGTAACCATGGCTCCCGTTGTTGATTTGACACTAACAATATCAGCAAAATGCTCATTGGATCTAAGACGTAAAGCCAGTAAGTGACTGGGTCTTGCACTATTAAAATAGTAGTTTTGCCTTGTGCGTTTCATTTGAAATTCTGAGCGGCGCTTGAGAATGGAGTTAATTTCTTTCTTAACTAGCTCCCTCTGGGTTGCTGTACTAACATCAAAGTTATTTTGGAGAGAATTATCCAAAGTAGAAAACCGAGATTCCAATTCCACCAGTTTGGCTGACCTTAATTTTCTCTGAGTGGACGCATAGAGGGTTGTATTACTCCTGATAAAGCCTTTAATTGCATCCCAAAGAATTCTGGGATCCTCAACTGAGCCTGTATTGATATTTATAAATTCACGCAAACCAGTTTGAAACTGAGCTACAAATGCCGCATCGCGCAGCAGTGTGGTATTAAACCGCCATCTAGGAGCTCTATCTATAACCTGTTTCAGTGAAGCAACACACAGCACCGCCTTGTGATCCGAGAGTGACATTGGGAGCAACTCTACCTTGGTAATTTTATGAAACAAGCTAACAGGGGCAAAAACGTAATCGATCCTAGAGAATGAAGCATGCCTACCCGACAGAAAAGAAAAATCTCTAACCGTTGGGTTCATTAAACGCCAGATGTCGAGTAAGCCAGTTGAGTTTGCCCAAGCACGTAGTTCTGCAGACGCTAGTGCTTGTTCTCTGCTTTCTACCCCAGTGGATCTATCTAGGTTATGTTGCCATGTTGCATTGAAGTCAGCACCAACAATGATTTTGAAATCCGTCAGTTCCAATAAGGTTTTAGTTAGTAATTTGTAAAACTCTTTGTCTAAAACATTTGGAGCATACACAGAGACTAGTGCTAGCATTTTACCCTCCAAGCGGATTTTAGCAACAGCTATCCTCCCGTCACTGTCAGACCAATCACCCAAAAAATCCAACCTAAGGTTACGTCTAGCCAATATGGCTACTCCCTTGGTTTTGGAAGAAGCAGCTGAAAAGGCTAAAACACGATAATGTTTATTAGCCAATCGGTTGGAATGCTCTTTTAGAAGATGAGACTCCTGTATAAATGCAAAGTCAATTGATTTAGATCGCAAAACCCCCAAAATGCTGGTTCGCTTATGCGGTATATTCGCTCCCCTTACATTGAAACTTAGAAATTTATATTCTGTCATAATTGTGGTTCAAACCATACGCACAGCAAGCACAGTAGAACATTTTAGAATTTCCTAGTTGGTCCCTCACAACAAACCTTCCCAACAGAAAAACAAAACAACCCCAAAAGGAACAGAAAGGAAAAAGCAACATCAAACGAACATAAAAAAACACATAACATTGAAGCTTGAGGGGGAAAACCCCATTAGCATCAGAGTGCACAAAAACAGTTCCCCACCCCATCAACCTATTAGTCAACCTTCATTTCACTCTGTCAGAGAGTGCAAACAAGTAACTGCCCAAAAGTAACCATACATTGCCCTCTGGTGGTTATGTAAATATATAACAGATCACCAAAGTAAAAACAACAACAACAAAAAAGTGCCTTCTTGTGGCTGAATAGCTCTCAAACATTCCATCCGCTCAAATTATGATCAATCTCCCCACTTCATATCACTTAAATAAATGAGAATGGTATGTTAACATTTCTAGTAAAGAAGGGGGAGAGAAAAAAGAAAAGAATAAAGGGAAAAAAATGAGGGGACTATAACAACTGTAATAATAATAATCAGTCCAGCACTAGGCCCACTTAGAATGTGATAAAGCCCTATAAGCCACGTTAATGCAAATAACCAAACACTTGTGACAGATAAGTGGAAATAAGGCTGTCACCACGACAAGGCACTAATATAATATTAATAATAAAAATAAATAAAAAAGGAAATCAGTGTATATGATATAAAAAATATATGCACTTACATATGTAGTTAGAAATAGAAATTAAAAGCACATCCGGGGGGCCATATGCAGCAAAGCACACACAGTGTTAATGCATACTGCGCCACATACAGCCCCCCCCATGCATCCATGCATACAAACGACAATTACTAATTAGAAGGGAAAAAAAAGAAAGAAAAGAAAAGTCTGTATACATAAGTATTTACATAAAACACAGTTATGTATGATCAGGAAACCATATACAACACAGCACACATAATGCATACTGCGCCATATACAGCTCCCTGTACATGCCCAAAAGGCCAGTGCAAACTTAGATAAATGTCAATCATATTAGTTAAGTCTGTTTCCGTCTTAAACAGTAAACTACCATACTTCAAACAGTGAACCTACCCAATCACGACTACAAAATAAATATCCCAATACAGAGCTCCCCTCTCCCCCCATCAAGAAATTAACATTTTAGAAGACAACAAGTAAAGTAGGTAAATAACTACCCCCCCCCCCCCCCCAGACAACGGATCCACAAGCACGTAGAGCCAACGCGCCACGAGATCGTACATCCGCCAGCTATTGAGATTAGAAAAAAAAGGAAAAAAAGAACGAGTCAATGAGCCAGGGAGAGAGAGAGAGAGAGGAGAAGCAGAGATAGGTAGAGAGACATAGAGAAAGGGCGGGAGAGCGAGTGGTCTCTGGAACCGCGGAGCCTTCACAATTTAGACCATATTATTTATATCTGTTTCACCTTAAACAGTAGGCTACATTACTCAATACAAAGGCCAAAGCCCAGTCTCGCCCTCCTACCCGAGAAAGTAGCGTTTTAGGAGGCATAAACGAACCATAAACTAACAACCAACATAGCCGCCATTACCTAACAGAAGAGAGAGAGAGAGAGAGAGAGAGAGAGAGAGAGAGAGAGAGAGAGAGAGAGACACACACACACACACACACACACACACACACACACACACACAGCGAGAGAGAGAGCCATAGAGAGAGAGAGAGAGAGAGAGAGAGAGAGAGAGAGAGAGAGAGAGAGAGAGAGAGGGAAAGCCGAGATAGATAGAGAGACATAGAGGGAAGACGAGAGAGAGAGCAGGCTCCGCACCGCGACACGGAACACGTTAGACAAAGCTTAACAGAGAGAGATAAAACCCTCTAGACCTATATAGTAAGCAGCACAACGCTCAATAAGAGCAAAGAAAAGGAATACAATAATAACAAGAACAATGTCCATTATATTCAAACAAAAAAGACAGTGAATTATGCTTATAGCTTTAGCAGCCCTAAATCCCCTCTCCTTGCGGTAACCTAAATTAAAACGAGTAACACCCATCTGCTTACAGATCTTGTTAAAAAATAAAATATATCTTATTCTTCAATACAAATAAAATAGGTATTATGAAACGAAACACTTGAAAACACAACGTCAAGTCAGATGATGAGTCCAAAACAATAAGTAGGCTTACATTAACAACTCACCCTTTGGGGAGGAGGAGGAGAGAGTGAGGAAAGAAAGACGCTGCGTAAAAGTCATCTCCAAAGTCCCAGCCAGCTTACCAACAGTCCATTAAAGGCAAAAGGATATCACATCGGCAGAATGTGTTTGAAAGCACGCGATCACGAAAGCAAAAGTGTCCCTGGTAAAAGTTAGTTCTCTGTAACTGTCGTCTCATCATCCTGCGTAGCTAGAGTCTCGTCCGCAGCACCTGGAGTCTTGAACTTATCCTTGCAAAAGGCCAGAGCTTCCTTGGGTGAGTTGAAAGTAGAAGTCGCCTCATCCACGGTTATCCAGAATTTGCTCGGGTGCCTTATTCCGTATTTAACTCCTTCCGCGGTGATGGAACGTAGGAATTCCTTTACTGGCCCGAAAGCTGCCCTTCTCTTTGATGTTTCAGCAGACCAGTCGGGGAAAATATACACCTTTTTGCCATTGTATGTCAGTTGGCCTGCTTTCCTGGAGAGCTGGAGTATGCGTTCCTTTACCCGGAAAAAATGGATCCTTGCCAGGAAAGCCCTTGGCTTATCAGAACGTGGATTGCCGGTCCGATGAGCACGATCCACCTCCGGGGGGGAGTCGGGAAACTCGTCGGGGAATGTTTTCTGCAAAAAAGACTGGATAAAGGCCACTGGGTCAGCCTTTTCTAGCCCAGGAGAGATCCCAATCACTCTTATGTTGTTCCTACGACTCCGGTCTTCTGCTATGACGAGCTTCTCCTCCAGATTAGCACATCTTCTCTCCAATTCAGTGATACACATCTGCAAACTGTCCATGGAGGAACCAAAGTTCTCAATGGCCTCCCCATGTTCAGCCACGGTCGTGTTCAGCGTGGCGACTGCAGGACGCAGCTCCTTTCCGAAGTCATCAATCTTCTTCAGTAATTTCTTCTCCAAGCCAAGCATCATGGGTTGAATAAAACCATCCATAAACTCTTTCAGTGATTCCTTGAGGACCTCGCGCAGCATGCTCTTTGTAACCGGAGCGTCAGCGTCGCCCTGCATTGCGCCGGCCATGTTGTCAGCGTTTGCGGTCGGAGACCTGGTACTCCTCGACCTCGTGTTAATCGTATTCGGCATGAAACACGAAACAACTGCAAAAACAGACGCTCACCAGTGTTTTGGGCGTTTAAAGTCTCAAAAGAACTATAAAGGCAGTAAAAAATGGGCTTAAAAAATGTGAAAACTATGCACCTCCACAGAGCTCAACAAACGCGTCCTACTCGGTCGCCATCTTGTCGGAACTCCCACCAGAAAAAATGTTAACAATGATTTAGTCCTTAATTCCATGCCTTTTTCATCGGCCCAATTACTACAGGAGCAGAGAATCTACGAGCTGAAGAAAAGGAACCAGGAGCTGGAGAAATTCAAATTTGTCCTCGACTACAAGATCAGCGAGCTCAAGAAGAAGATAGAACCTCGTGAACAGGAAATCAAAGAGCGCAAGGAGCAGATCCATGAGGTGTGTATACAGTAACAAGCGTCAGTGTTAGTTTGAAACCAAACGGACCCCTACAGGTTAAATCTATGCTTTTTTTTAAGCAATTTGAGAGCATTCTCTATTCCCCATAACTTCTCAGACCATTCCTATGTGGATTCATGATTCGATTTTGAACACAATACAATGTTTTTCCATTTTACATTGCTTGTATGACTTTGAAATGTGTCAGTGTGGTAATGTGACAATATAAAACCGCACTTGCAGCATTTGAGTCATTTGAGGGGTGCACAATGGCTGTAAGACACTCTTGAAGAAGGTCTGGGACCGAAACGTCTGTCAATTGAAATAAAGATGAGCAGCTGAGCAAGAGCAGAGTGCAGGATTTTTTGTTCATGAAATATCTTTTCATTATTGCCTCAGTATTCACTATCCAAAGCACCTGCACCCATCCAGGGGATGTGCGAATATTTCTCTTACATAGAGCATTTGAGTCACAAAAGCCACGTTATGAAATGAGATGAGATATACTTTATTAATCGCTGAAGGGAAATTGTGGTGTTGCAGCAGTATAATGTGATAAGATAGCATCACACTGGCATCACAAAAGACCAAGGCCGACACAGAACCATCGGCATTGATGGACAGAGTTCTTTTGCATTATGCTGTGTGATGGCAGTCGGCATAAAAGAGAGTCTATAGTATTCATTATTAATGGTCAATTATAGTTACCATGCAATAAAGAAAGAAGCCAATATACAATATGAATATAAATAGTAGAAATCACAGTCACAAATGAGTATAGAAAATATGGAGTAGGCATTTTTATTGTTTATTACGCCTCCTCGGTCTTATTGCGACCGTAGGTCGCACTTACTATCAAAACCTGCACAAACTGTGAGTCAGTCCGTCAGTCAGTCAGTCCGTCAGTCAGTCAGTCTGTCCGTCTGTCTGTCACACCTCACACGTCACACTCTTGCCCTGCTCATATCTCCGCAACCGTTGCCCCGATCCATGCCAAATTTTGCACACACGCTCCTTGGCTGCCAAACTACAACCTCCAAGGACCCCCGGAGCTCCAGGGACCCCCAGGTCCCTGGGGGACCCCCAGATGTAAAAAATGACCAAATGTGCAAAAATGACCAAATGACCACCCCAACGGGGCTGCTCACGGGGAATTCCCGGGGACCACCGACTCCTGGTGCTCCAGAACGGATGCAAAAGTGGTGGCGCCCCCAGTGGAGGACCCCCTCCACTGCAGCTCACATAAAATGCCGTAACTCGGGCTAGGAGGGTCCGGGAGAGCCGGGGCCGGTACCTATTCGTCCGCCAAGGCAACGCGGACACCCCACCCCTCATTTCTCACATGGCCCTCTTCTAGCGCCACCATGAGGCCGATTTTTAAAACACATTTTTGGACACTGCTCCTACAGTTTTTGCCCTAAAATCACGCAAATCGCTACACAGTATGTCTACACTCATCCCATCACCATGAATCTGTCCCATATAGCGCCACCTTCAGGCCGATTTTTAAAAACACATTTTTGGACACTGCTCCTACAGATTTTGCCCTAAAATCACGAAAATGACTACACAGCATGTCTACACTCATGTCATCAACATGGATCAGGAAGATTTTGGAAAAACAAATTTTTGCCCTATTTGTGGAGATATGAGAGGGTGAGAGTCCGATTAGGGAGTCTTACTGGTCTACATCAAATTGTCTTTATCCAGTATGTGTCAAAGAGCCTTGGTGTGTGGCATGCTTTCATGACACATTCAATACATTTTTTCTTGGAAAGAGCTATTGATGTTGGTGGCCATGTGTTACGTCGTCCTCTATACGTTAAATAAGTCAAAAAGCTACCGTGAGACGGAAGGATGCCAATAATAATAACATGTTTGTAAACACTAATACATTTTTTCTTGGAAAATGGCCGAGCTATATTGATGTCGGTGGCCTTGTGTGACGTCATCCTCCATACATTTGGACCAAAAGCCACCGCGAGACGGAAGGATGCCAATTATAATAACGTGTTTGTAAACACTTTAGTATACAAAGACACACCATGGTGTGTAGAAATCACCCATACATCGTCACGGTCACCTGCCTCATAAGAGCAGAAAGCTCTAGGCTAGCTCAGTGGTTCTCAACCTGTGAGTCAGGACACAAATTCATGTGGCGGTCCACGCATGGTTTTGGGAGGGTCCCCAGATGATAGTGAAGTGACATTTTAAGGACTTTCAAGACCTTTTTAATATCTAAAAAAATAATAATCAAAAAACTAAGAAAATAAAAAGATAATGATCTTTTTATTTTCTTAATTTTTTGAAGCATCAAAAGTAATCAACAACTTATACAATAAAAACTGGTTAAACATTGGCAAAACATAGGCAAACATTCAGCAAAAAATAAACGTACATTAGGTGACAATTTCAGATGTACAAGCTCACGCTACGTTAACATGGGGATGAATTCATTCTACGATTGTGCCATCAAAAAGTGTGACTCCCTACCCTCCTTTAAACCTGCCATAAAAGAGCACCTGGATGGGTTTCTTGTTTTGTGTGTCAGATGGAGGCGGAGCTGGAAGACTTCCATAAGAAGAACACACAGCTGGAACTGACCGTGTCTGAGCTGCGACTCAAACTCAGCACCACCGACAAGGAGATGCGCAAGGAGATGCAGAGGGTGAGAGTCCTTTTATCTAGAGTAGTCTTCCATCAATAAAACATTTCCATTCTTTTTAAACAAATACTTTCATGTCAAAAGGGACAATATAAAATCCACATAATGACATAGCCTAAACAACTTATAAATACCAACATAGCGTCCGTTTTTCAAATGTGAAGACATTAAAGAGGTGGTGCCATGATTCCCCCCCCCCCCCCCCCCCTATAAAACATGATTATCAGGTATTATGATTATACTAGGAGGAAGATTTTTTTCCAAAAAAGTATACAGAAAGAGTTAAAATTGGGTTTTTATGTGGCCACACCCCCAGTTCATTAAGTATGCATGGATGTCATGGTGGGTGGTGACCCAGCTGATATAGCCACACCCCACAGTGTTGGGTGAATGGTAAATAGGGGAGGAGTTGATACTGTGACACACTTAGTATCTGTGTTTTTTAACTGACACTTTTCACCACAAGGTGGCAGCCTCCAAGAGAAAACAAAAAAATACTAAGAGAATACATCATTTCTCAAAAAAAAAACACACCAGGGGGTCTAATGAAGTACTTTCAACCTCCTAGACACATGAAAAACAGAAAAAGTACAAAACTATGGCACCACCTCTTTAAGAAAATATTTCAGATCTGATTTTGGCACACATCTTTTCCACTTTTTCTTAAAGGACAACTTTAGTTTTTTACAACAAGGGTTCATATTTTAGATTGTAATTAAAGAATATAAAAGACGATTGTTAAAATGATTTCATTTACTTCTTTCTTATGATTAGTATTTTATTAACTTTTTCAATTTTTTAACATAAAACATAAAATACAGTACATGAAAAATAAAACAAATACAATAACAAGAAATTAAAACAATAATACACGGTTCAAGCACACAGAGGCAATTGGAGAACCACAGCTAAACCAACACGTTACTAAAAGTGTATACCAGTAGGTATGTCTCGCCCACAAGCTTAGAACGCTTCAGAGTCCCGCAATATGAAGATGGTAGTGACCCCATTTCAGTTCGTAAAAGTCCATCCTGTCATGTAGCCTGTACGACAGTCTCTCATATGAGGATAGTTGGCCTACTGCATTGACCCAATGAGACAATGCTGGAAGAGATGAAGCTTTCCAGTCCTTGATCAGCAGCCTCCTTCCTGCCATTAAGACAGTTTGTATCCATTCTGCTAAAGGGGGGGCAATGTTTTTCAGAATCTTAGGGTCTCCCAGTATGAACAAACTAGAGGTGAATAAAATTGTAACTCCTGTTATTTCCCGAATTTTCTCATGTATGGCCTGCCAGTAAGCCTGAGCCTGCGGGCAGGACCAGAGCATATGTACTAACGTTCCATCCTTATCCTGACACCTCCAGCACTCGGAGTTTTCCGAGAGACCCACCCTGTGCAGTCTCGATGGAGTCCAGTATATCCTATTAATGATTTTGAATTGGATCAGTCTTGTACGCAATTCCCTTGACATTTTTCTACAGTTCTTGAGAATTTTGACCCAGTCTCCATCCGTGATGGTCATTTCCAGATCCCTTTCCCATGGTATCTTAGCCGCTAACATATTTGGGTCAGAGACTTCTAGTAACATGACATAATATATAGAGGCCTCGTGTCCCAACCCAAATATTTTTAGAATCGTTTCTACAGTGTCAATTTTGGTGGGGGGCGAAGATATCGATCCAAAAGTTTTACTCAGAAGGTCTCTTAACACTTTGACCGCCACGGAGGTCATATGACGTCAGGCTTTTACACCCCCCGCGCTGCCACCGGCGTCATATGACGCCGGAATGTCTTTTTTTTAATTAACACAAGATTAGGAGCATATGTATCACTGACGCTTGGATTCAGCCGTCCTGGGCCCTGGAATGACTAAAATCACCATGGTTACCATTGTGTGGCCAATCAGCTTGTGTTACCTTGTGTTACCATGGTGATTTGGTACATGACCGTCCTCCCCAGGCCTGGGATTGCTGGATGGACGGCAACTTTGGCAAGAAGCAGCAGCAGCCATGTGTTTGGGGGGGGGGGTTTAGTTTAGTGCTTTACTATACTACTGAGGACTCGCCGTTACATGTGATCTGAAAAGTTTTACTGGATCGTCATGGTTCATCGACCAGGCCACCAGGGACCACCGAGCCGCGGCGTCGCAGCGAAAAGAAGCAGCAGCCATGTGTTTGGGGGGGGGGTTTAGTTTAGTGCTTTACTATACTACTGAGGACTACTTCTACAGCCGTTACATGTGATCTGAAAAGTTTTACTGGATCGTCATGGTTCATCGACCAGGCCACCAGGGACCACCGAGCCGCGGCGTCGCAGCGAAAAGAACTGCTATATAAAGTAAGTGGTTGTTGCTAGATTGATTGATTGATACATACAGTGGTGTATTGGCGTGTTTGGGGGGTCGCGACGTCGCTCCGAGAGCAAGCATGAGATGAGAGATGATTATGCTCATCTCGGATCACAACAGGTGCACCGATCGAGCAGGGCGTTTAGCTCAGCGGCGTCAGTTCAGAAAAAGCTAAGTTATGGCAACTTGACTGGTGTCTTTCACGCGCGCGAGGCTCGCGTGCAAGACACCAGTCATGTTACATACCTTTACAACAGGCACGATTACAGTACATTTTATTATATTCCCCCTGTAGCCAAGGTATGGCAGCTGCCATAGCTTGCCATACCCAATTGACGCCTCTTTAGCTTAGCTTGGTGAGAAAGGAGGACAGATGCTCCATTTAGTGCAAAACAAACACATCCCAGCAAAACAACCACTATAAGTCACTCGCAAACGTCGCAGTCTGACCAATCCAGCGAGATGGATTGGTCAGACCTTGTACCAGTTCACTGGTACAAGGTCTACTAAAAGGAGATCATGAGATCCATGAAAAGACTAGGCTTATTTCCATAGTAAACCATTGCAGTATCTCATATAACATTGAATGACAGACGGATAGAACACAGTACTATGCAGTAGATATAGTCAGGAAAAAAGGGGGAAATAAAAAACAGTATAAAAACATACAGTAGGTAAATACAAAGAAGGGATTGATTGATTGATTGATTGATTGAAGACTTTATTAGAAGTTTGCATAGGAAAAGGTACAGTTTCATGACGGTACAGTTCACTGGTACAAGGTCTACTAAAAGGAGAGCCATGAAAATACTAAGCTCATAGTGCCTTGCTGGGCTATGAGCTTGTAGATCGGCTATTAGGCATCATATGTAAATGGCAGATCTACAAGCTCATAGCGCGGTGCCGGGCTATGAGCTTGTAGATCTGCTATTTTGGAAATATATGTACCTGTGTATATAAAATGTATAGCAAATAATTATATATACCTTATGGTAATTATGTTTTTTTTTTTTCATAATTACTCTTACTTGCAGTTGCCTGGTCTGGATTCTAACATGGTGAAGTTTGTCGCAGTTGGCTTGACTTTGTCAATACAAACATTTCCATATGAATGTACATCAATTTTTATTTAATTTTATGTATTATGACTTTGAATTGCTCAGGGTAGTTTGACCGTTTTAGTTTGAAGTGACTAAAATGATGATTGCAATGGAACACATCTACAACTATACTGAAGTGAAACAGCAATGTAAAGTTTTTTTTGTTATCTTTATCAGAGTTTTTATCTTTATTTTTGAGATGTCTTGAAGGCTGAAGGCTTGAATAAAAAATCCCAGGTCAAAACACAGTGGATTCTACTCTGTCTCTCCTTCATCCTGGGAAGATGAAAAAAGAGCCTCTGTCAGTCTCCTGGCTTCTTCCACTTTCCTGCCTTATAACTAGACCACGGTACAACTTTTTTTAACTTTTTTTTTTACATTATTATGGCCTGCACCCTGTTCTTCATTTAGAGGTACTGTGTGTTCTTGTACCATTTACCAATTTGTTTCTAGGGCTTCTGAAAGTTTCTTTCCTTTGACCTCAATTATCTCAGAAAGTAAATTTCTGATGCTCCTTTTTCATCTGTACAGCTTTCGCTCTCCCTCAGGTTTCTCCACAGCAGAACACCACAGCAGGACGAAATTTTTATGGTGAAAGCTAAGGTTCCGACTCTATATTCTCTGAAATTTTTGTCAATTTTCGTACATCCTACCATTTTCAATTTATTCCGTCAAAAATGAATGGCCGTCTATGGTGGCAAGGGTTTTACCCTTAAAACCCTTAACATTGTGGCAGTCAAAGTGTTAACTGAAATGATTACGCGGTTCATATATTGACTTCTTTCTATTGTTTTAGAGATTCTTATTTCAGTGGTTGGGGGCATGCGTACAAGTGGCTAAATATGTCATTTTACACAGAATAAGCCCATTCCCAAGATACAACGCAACCTTTCATGGTTGGATGTGACTTATGGGGGCTAGAAGTGTTACTGTAAATAACAATAAAGAAACTGCTGGCTTATTGTGTCTGAAAAGACATATTTAGCCACTTGTACACATGCCCCCATGCGTACGCATGCCCCACATTTTAGCACGGTAAACGCGATATAACAATAGAACGAAGCAAATGAAAACATTTTAACACTCACTTTTTCTCTTCTCTAATTACAATCTAAAATACAAACCCTTGTTGTAAAAAAAAAACAAAGTTGTCCTTTAACTGCTGAAAAGCAGCAGTAGTGAATATGGACCTTTTTCCAGAAAGGGTATACAGGTCCATTTGGTTCCATTTGTAAGCTATCAGATTAAAATGTACTATGAGGTTTTAACTGTGTATTTGGGTCCCAGAGGCCTAATCTAATGCATATTAACTTGGGGTCCTTGAAATGAAAAAGGTTGAGAATCATTCCAAAATGTGTAGTGTTCACCATATTCAGCTCCCTTTGTTGTGTTCCCTTTAACAAATAACTCACGATAGATTGTATTCATCATAACATCCTCTGCCTCTCCCTAGGCATGGAGGCCTACAACATGCATTCAATACTATGTTTTATATACTATTCATTTGTGTGTCCCTTTCTCTGCTCAGGTGAAGGACATAGAGGCCTATGTAGGCCGGTTCAAGGCAGAGCTCCACAACTGCATAGCCTTCATACAGGAACCAAAGAAACTCAAGGGCAGTATATGGGAGCTCCATGAACAGCACGTACAGCAGAGTGATGGGGTGCGTGAAGTTCGTGAATCCTGAGATCACACTATGTGGTTTATGACATGATGGCTTAAGGTCATCGTCGTTGTCGGATGGAAACCTTGTATGTCCAAAACCCCCCGTTTTGTATTTATCATTTTAAAATGAACTAAACTAGTGAAAACAGCCGATCTACAAGCACACAACGCCTCGCACCGCGAGGCGTTGTGTGCTTGTAGATCGGCTGTTTTCACTACTTTTGTAAGACGGCCTTGTATGATGAAGCAGGGCTTTACTTTGCAAAAAAACATACACATTTCTTGGAGATACAAGGTTTCTGCCCGACAGTGACGTTATGTTGTGAGGTCAAATGTTGATGTCCTCACAAGTATCAGTAGTAGTACATTCACTAGTAAAGATCACACCATCAAACAGAGAAACGTTTTGGGTTACATTTATTGAACATGATTGCATAGAAACATAGTGGCAAGAAGCATTGGATTGGATTTATTGAACATGGTAGCATAGAAACATTATGGCAAGGAAATGCATTGGGAAGCAACGCCTGGTGACTGAAGGCGGTGCCTTAGTAGGCGGATGATGAATGTTAGTGTGAATGATGGAATGGGCTATGGGATGAATATTGGATGGAGGGCTGAATACTGGAGTGATTGGGTGAATACTGGGGTGGAATGGTGGATGGTAGGGTGAATGAATGGAGGATGGCTGGTGATGGTTAACGGGGGGAAAAGAGGTTATGGATGGAGGTGATTAACGGGGACGGACATTGGACCTGAGGTAGTGTGGTAGGGAGAGGAGTATAGAGGCAGTGCAGGGGATAACGAGGGAAGACGGGTGCTGATAAGGGTGGGGACGGCGGGAGCCTCGGCGGCCGCGGCGAGGTGCGTGAGGGAGTGTGATGGAGGGAGGGCGAGGGAACCTGATAGACATTAATGAGGGAATGTGAGGTGTAGGAGGGCGGCACTGAATGGAACGGGGGCGGAGAGAAGGGGCGCTGGGAGCTCGAGCCCTGGGTGGACCAGGAGGGCGGAGCTGCACCAAGCGGCGTGGGGGGGGAAGCGGTGAGGAGAGCTGCACCGAGCGGCGTGGGGGGGGAGGCGGAGAGCTCGGGGCGAGCGCCCTGGGTGTTGTGGCTCTGGGGCTCTGGATAGAGATCGTCCGTGCCCGAGCAGAGTCCCCCCTTTGGAAAGTGTAACTGTGGAAGAAGCAAAGGAAGGTTAGTTACTGTGGATGCAGATGCAAGGAAGGTTAGTTACTGTATATGAGGAGGAGAATGGGGTGGAGGTGGGATGCGAGAAACAGAGCAGGAAGTGCAGCAGGCATGGCCGGGTTTAAATACGGCGCTAGATTGGCTGGTAGGAGGAGATAAGGGAGGAGTTGTTAAGGTGAGATTGAGACAGGCAGGTGAGGTAGAGAGGAGGGAGGTAGGTTAGATTAGGAGCGATGGATAAGAGAGGAGATGGTTATCCGGTGTGATCTTGTTCTCCTGAACTTTCGTTGTTCCAACAGCATTTCACTAGTAAAGATCACACCATCAAACAGAGAAACGTTTTGGGTTACATTTATTGAACATGATTGCATAGAAACATAGTGGCAAGAAGCATTGGATTGGATTTATTGAACATGGTAGCATAGAAACATTATGGCAAGGAAATGCATTGGGAAGCAACGCCTGGTGACTGAAGGCGGTGCCTTAGTAGGCGGATGATGAATGTTAGTGTGAATGATGGAATGGGCTATGGGATGAATATTGGATGGAGGGCTGAATACTGGAGTGATTGGGTGAATACTGGGGTGGAATGGTGGATGGTAGGGTGAATGAATGGAGGATGGCTGGTGATGGTTAACGGGGGGAAAAGAGGTTATGGATGGAGGTGATTAACGGGGACGGACATTGGACCTGAGGTAGTGTGGTAGGGAGAGGAGTATAGAGGCAGTGCAGGGGATAACGAGGGAAGACGGGTGCTGATAAGGGTGGGGACGGCGGGAGCCTCGGCGGCCGCGGCGAGGTGCGTGAGGGAGTGTGATGGAGGGAGGGCGAGGGAACCTGATAGACATTAATGAGGGAATGTGAGGTGTAGGAGGGCGGCACTGAATGGAACGGGGGCGGAGAGAAGGGGCGCTGGGAGCTCGAGCCCTGGGTGGACCAGGAGGGCGGAGCTGCACCAAGCGGCGTGGGGGGGGAAGCGGTGAGGAGAGCTGCACCGAGCGGCGTGGGGGGGGAGGCGGAGAGCTCGGGGCGAGCGCCCTGGGTGTTGTGGCTCTGGGGCTCTGGATAGAGATCGTCCGTGCCCGAGCAGAGTCCCCAAAAGGAACCACAATTAACGGACGAGAGCGGCGTGGGCTTGACGGAGGTCGTGGGCATTAGAGCGGATATACGTGTGGTAGGCAGAAGACGACCAGCGACCGAGGATCTGAATGATGTGCTCGGGGATGCCTTGCCGGGATGCTGAGGATGCAGCGCCTATGCGAAATGAGTGACCGGAGAAGTGCTCGGCTGCGTAGCCGGCCTTGGTTAGAACTTGGCGGAGGTGGCGATGGAACCAGGTACGAGAGATAACGGTGCCGGTTTCGGATACGAATAGTGGGTCGGAAGGTGAAGCGTTTTGGGATCGGCGGATAAGGAGATGGCGCATGAGTGGCTCGAAAGGACTGAGGGGGGAATTTAGCTTGAAAAAGTAAATGGGAGTCGAGGCTCCGAATTGGTCCGTTTTACTGTGCTTGAGTGTGTAAATTAGGGTGGAATGATCCAGGATAGACAGGTCGGCGAGGCAAGGGTGGCGAGCCGGATCGAATCTGGTATTAGAAGATGTGAACTCCGAGCACCTGAGGAACCCGTAAAAGGCCAGGAGGAATATCGATTCGAGTGTGGAATCGGTGGATGGGTTAATGTAGCCTGAACGGAGCACCGAGATACAATCAGCGAGGATTGGCGAGGTGAGGGGTTGGCGGCTAGGAGGGTGGCGTGGTTCGTACCGTCTGATGCCTTTAAGAAGCAAAGAGACGTGGGGATGTGAATAGAAGGGGTGAGGAGCGCCGGTAATGAGTTTCGTAACGAAGTTAATACCGGCGAGGTAGGTACGGATAGTGGATGCGGGCATGGACCGGGAAGTGTGGCTATGGCTGATGTAGGAGATGAGTGAGGCTAGGTCTAGGGACGGGAACGGTAGCGAGTGGGATGAGTGAAATAATTGGAAATTTTTCCAGGCGGTCCAGTAGGAGGACAGAGTGGAAGGGGCGAGTGACAGGAGAATGGTTTGTTGGGCATGGAGTATGAGGTGGCGGAGAGAATGGTCTATGGGAAAGTCATGTGAGAAAACGGAGGTACCGGAGTGGGGTGGATGTCCGCGTCTGGAGCCAGCAGCCTGAATTTCTGGCGGATGGCACGGAGGTGGCAGCTCGAGTGCGGGTGTAAGGACCGAGAGCAGCGGCGGTGGATCGGTGAGTAGATCGGCGTGAATGGGATGATGATGGCGTGGCATGATGGCTGGCTGCGGGGGAGTCTCGAGGTCCGTGGTGCAGGTCAGATGGGGTGGGGGCGAGGGATGGTGTCGGCGTGGCGGTGGTCGAAGTGGTTGTTGTCGTGGTGGTGACGGCGGTTAGAGCTCTTGCTTGGTTGAGAATGGATCGCAAATCTGCGGTAGGCGGAATCTCATCCTCAGAGGCTAGAAGCTCCATGGCCTCGTCTTCCATGGTGAAATTAGCGTTAGAAAAGAAGTTTTGCTTTTGGCGTTTTGCTTGGCTTTCTCGACGGCGTTCGTGCTGTACGACAAATGCGAGAAACAGAGCAGGAAGTGCAGCAGGCATGGCCGGGTTTAAATACGGTGCTAGATTGGCTGGTAGGAGGAGATAAGGGAGGAGTTGTTAAGGTGAGATTGAGACAGGCAGGTGAGGTAGAGAGGAGGGAGGTAGGTTAGATTAGGAGCGATGGATAAGAGAGGAGATGGTTATCCGGTGTGATCTTGTTCTCCTGAACTTTCGTTGTTCCAACAGCATATACAGTAGTAGTATTAGTTATCCCAATGTGTGTGTGTGTGTGTGTGTGTGTGTGTGTGTGTGTGTGTGTGTGTGTGTGTGTGTGTGTGCATATATGTGTCTTTCCCAGGTTGAGATCGTGGGCATAGCCACGGATGTCCAAATGGAGGGGTCTCGTCAGCGGGAGCACCTGGAAAGGAACTTGGCCTCTCTGAAGGCGAAGCTTGCCAAAGACTCTGAGGTCCATCGCAAAGACAAAGTTAAACTCATGAAGGTACAGGACGCAGTCAAATGTCACGTCCATTTAAACCACTGTGGAATATACGGAAGCATGTTCACTGTTTTGGAATGGATAAGAGAAGTGACTTCTCATGTCAGAGGACCCACTATTTTAAGCCTGACATATTCCTGGGGGAAAGATTTACAGCTAACTAGTAACTAGTCTTGTTTCCACTGAACATTTCTAAATGGAAGAGTAGGTAGACCACCTCCAACCACTGCAGATGAAGATACTAGTTATAATGTATTAACATGCTCTACCTTATCACCTTAGTGTAGTTAGAGTGTCTACCCTGATACTGTGAGGTCAGGGTTTAATCCCCAGCTGAGTCCTAACAAAGACTATAAAAATGGTACCCAGCGTCTCCCTGCTTGGCACTCAGCATCAAGGGTTGCATTATGTCCCTACCTCATGCCAGCATCATTATTCAGGGGGAACTTGCACTTGTACGTCAGTCCACCGCATGCTAAGGAAACAGGAGATCGGCTCTTAACCTATGGGCCTCAGGCTACTTGATAGTGGTTAACATTAACATTATGTTCATTAATATAAGTATTGTTCTGTTGCTTTAGTTTAAAACAAAAAATGTCGCCCTCTCTGCACAGGAGAACGTGTCTCTGATTCAGGAAATCAATGAACTGCGCAAGGAGCTGCGTATGGCACGGACCCAAGTCCACCAACATGAGAGCCAAACAAAAGTGGCCAAGAAGCCCAAAAAACAGAACTCCACTGAGGACATAGGTGAGCAGATAAATGCTTTAATTCACAAAAATGACACATGTCTGTTGCTATTCACAACTCTTTTATCTGTGAGTAATCAGTACTCTGAATCATAGAATCTTTGATCCGGCTATCTTGATGGTCCTCATTCACTCATTTGTGTCTTAGAAAGTATCTTACTTTGAGTGCATAATAAGGTGCACAAGCAAAATTACAGCTGGATTCAAGATACTTGTGGCCCAGACATTTACCATTCTCTCCAATTTTATTCACAGCAGCAGCAGTCTGTTGCTGCTGTGAATAAATAATATGTGAGTTGCGAGCCCCCTTCTTGTTTTTCACGATTCAAAGACGATATTTTTGTCTTTTGAATTTTATAAATATTGAACCAATTTACAAGAGCTTGTGTCTAAATAATTTGTTTCCCATTTCCCGAAAAAAGTAACGGTTTTCGGACATAGCAATGGTTTCCACCCGATATAACGTATCTGTATGGGCCACAGGCGCGGCCTCCAAGGAGCTGGAGGGAAGCGTGGTGGTGCGTCTGAACTTTGAACAGGAGGCGGAGCGGATCATCCAGCTGCAGCGCTCGGAGATCCAGAGACTGCGGCAGGACATGCACAACCACAGCCTTATGGTCAGGCCTCCCACCACCACCCCCAACTCCTCCATCACCAAGCTGCCCGCTCTGACTGGGTGAGACCACCCCCCCCAGTGGTTCTCAACCTTTTCAGTGCGCAACCCCCAAAATATTAATATTTTAACTAGGGACCCCCCCCCCCCCCCACACACACACACTCTGACAAGCATTAAGAGTTGAGGCATTACATTTTGTATACGGTTCAATTGTGAAAATAGACAATTTACATGCTCACGCAACGCGAGGCGTTGTGAGCATGTTCAGATATGCGTGAGCATGTTCAGATATCGATATCTCACACACACACACACACACACACACACACACACACACACACACACACACACACACACACACACACACACACTAACAGCCGATCTACAAGCACACAACGCCTCGCACCGCGAGGCGTTGTGTGCTTGTAGATCGGCTGTTTTCACTACTTTTCTAAGACGGCCTTGTATGATGAAGCAGTGCTTTACTTTGCAAAAAAACATACAAATTTGAAACTTGGAGATACGAGGTTTCTGCCCGACAGTGACGTTATGTTATGAGCTACAGTATAGAGCCACCAATACAGAGTAAATAATTCAGATATCGATATCTCACACACACGCACGCACGCACGCACGCACAGCCACACACACACACACACACACACACACACACACACACACACACACACACAGACACACACACACACACACAGTTTTGTATTTGTACCCTTGTGGGGACATTTGGGGAAATTACATAGACTTCCATTCCTTTTCTGTGGCCTTACCCTAACCTCTATCCCTAAACTTAACCCCTAACCCTAACCCTAAACCTAACCCTTTTCCTTGTGGTCCCCACAAAGTAGGGAGGTCCCCAGAATGTGACTGTGCTAACAGTTTTTAGTCCCCAAATGGTGGGTAATACAAAAACACAAACACACACACGCACACACACACACACACACACACACACACACACACACACACACACACACACACACACACACACACACACACACACACACACTCCTACGGTATGCACACGCGCACGCGCGCGTGCACACGCACACGCGCGTGCACACGCACACACACACACACACACACACACACACACACACACACACACACACACCAAATATATTTGGTAAATGCTTTGGCTTTATGAAATTCAATGCTTGATACAATACAGTGAATAGTTTGGGCCATGGGCCATGGGAATCTTTCTTCTTACATTTGACAGTGTTCATTCGGTACAGAGGGTGACTCATCCATTCCATGGTCACGGAAATTAAAATTGTGATTGCTGAAAGCATCATTGTGTCATAAATGAATGTGTGGGCGGTTCTGTCTTAATTAAAATGGTTATTTCAAGTGAAGGTTTATTTGATTTGCAAACTTCATACACAAAGGCTATTCAAAGTGCTTTATAAAACGTGTACTCGCAGAGGAGTCGAGAGGACCACATTTCTGATACGGTCACCTAGACTTTTGTAGCATTCTTGTGTTGACTCAGGGCCCTTTCCTGTTGTGCTGCCTCCACTATAGCTACGAACAGCCGCCTCTTGAGGTATCCTCCAATATCTGATTTCCAAGCCATGTCGGAATAAAATAGAGAAATCATAAAAGTGGCTTAAAAAAATAAAGCTATTTTTCTCACACTAGTGGAGCTGCCGGCAATAAACAACCTTGGGGGTATTCATTTACTGATGTGCTCTTAACAAACACTCAAGTCTCTTTACAAACAAAGTGCCAGCAGCAGCAAGAGAACATCCATTGTGGTTGACCCCAGAGGCCTGCTTTAGAGTGTGCGAGTGACGCTATCCTCGGGGGTCACAGAGAGACCATTCTCCGGGCACAGTGACATCACACTGCCCTCCACGTTGGTACGGCAGCACACCCCACTGCCACTCACACATGCCAGCAGCGCCAGTCATGTGATCATTGGACTCCCCCATTGTCCGTCTGTGGGCTGCTAGGCTCAGGACAATGCCCTTAGCCCGGGGAGCCCGGGGTCGCTGACCCAACAATTGTTTTCTCTCTTGGATTTTCCCCACTTCACAAGACAAGATGGTGTTCCCATGTGATGACATGAGATGGGTGTCTTCCACTGTTTTGCCTGTCAGTTCATGACACAATGTGAGGCAGGGTACAGGGTGTCAGGGAGGGAGTCGTGATGCCAGTTTGGACAGTCACTGCGGTGATGAAGGCACGGTGTCATCAGGCTTGCTGACTGGACTTGCTATCTTGTGGAGTGGGCAAAGCTCACAGCATTCTCCCAGCCTGTCCACACACTACGAGCTTCATTCGTCATCACAGCCACTCGTGACCATTATTACACCACGGGACTCCTGTTTTCTGTATGTTTACTTTGCAAAAAAGAAAAAGCAAGCAAGAAAGAAAGTATACTCAAGATCGATGGGATACTGCTACCTGCTGTGCTGAAGAGCAATCCATCTCTAGGGTCACCCAGAGGGAGTTTATTTATTTTATATTTTGGGACTCATTTTGATCATTGGAACATCTACACAGGATGCCTTCTCTGACCTTCTGGTGGTCTAGGGTAGACTAAGATATCTTGCTAGCACCTTGCTAACACCTTGGTAGGATGATGAGCAGACATAAAGCTTTGACCATAGACAGCTGCATGATAGTCAGCAGACGAATGGACTGAAACTGGCACTGAGTGAGTAGCCTGCCTTCACATATGTAGTAACCTGCATTCAATATAGAGTCAGGAACCTGCTTTCACATAGGGTGTAATGTACTTTCAACATAGAATAACCTGCATTTAACAGTGAGTTTTGTGCATTCAACATAGAGTAACTTGCATTCAACATAGTGAGTTGTGCACTTTCAACAGAGTAACCTGAATTTAACATATAGTGAGTAACCTACATTCATTATAGAGTCAGTAACCTGCGGTCAATTTGGTGTGTGTACGTATATGAATTACAGGTGCATCATGCTGTCCAGCCCAAACTATTTGCAATCTTGTCAGGTGTCATTCTAAGCTGACTGAACTGTGAGAGGAGAGTCCAGGCGGCCCCCCACCATGCCTGAGATGGACGTCTTCCATCCACACCGCCACATCATCCGACGGCCCCCTGGCTTGCGACTGGATCCACTGATCCGGCGGCACCTGCTGGAGGAACAGGTGGAGCTGTGGTGGTTCCGAGAGCCTCGGCGCTCCCTGCTGTGCTACCTCGCCTCCGTGGCTCTGATCCTCGGCCTGGGCCTGGGCGGCGTGGGTCTCCTCGCCACCGCCACCAGCCTGTCCGGGGAGTGGCGCCTCGGGGTGGGCACAGCGCTCTGCCTGCTGGCCCTGGCCGTCCTGCTCAAACAGCTCATGAGCTCCGCCGTGCAGGACATGAACTGCGTGCACAGCCGGCACCGCATCGAACAGCTGAAGAGTGGCGGAAGTGCAGATCCCGTGCTCATGGCCGTGGTTGGACTTGCGCTGTTGCTTTGTGGGGCCGTGCTGCTCTACCTGTCCAGCACCGGCACGCCGCATGGCGGCCAAGACCAGGACAGAGACAGACAGGACATGTTCCTGTCCGGACTGGTGCTGATGGCCGTGGGGGGAGGCATGGCGATGGCCATAGCGGGCTACACAGCGCTGCTCTGCCTTCAGAGGAGGAGGAGGAGGGAGGAGGAGAGGCAGAGGTGGATGAGAAGGAGGAGGCAGAGGGATGCGAGGAGGTTGGAGAGCAGAGCGGCCCGGGTGTTCAGTGTTTCGGGAGGACAGGGGGACCAAGCGCGGCGAGACGCCTCCTCCAGCAGAACCAGCCTCATCTGAACACACCGGACAGGGAAAACAAGACTGGGAAAATGGACAGAGAAAACGAGAGAGAGACGGAGAGAGACATACGTAGACTTGCCTACATTGAAATTGAGCAAAGCTCAACAAAATGAATGGTGGGCAGCCTCTCTAGTGGAAAAAGTAACTGGGGAGATGATATATATTACTAAGAGAAAAGAGTTTACTACTGTCTGGCGAGAGAGAGATGAGATGAATAAGATGCTGTACTATCGTTTCAGCTTGTATAGTAACAATGTTACAGTCTTCATGGCCGTTCAAATCAATCATTGTGGATACCTTCGATATTCTCTGTAACAAAGCAAGAGAAGCACGGACAGAAAGGGTTTCTGTTTACGATCATCCTGACTCACAGTGTCAGTGGGAAGTAGCAGGCTACACCCATGGTGGGTCATATTGCTTTTCTCTCTCCATTGTGTATGGTTGTGTATGGTTGCACTGTTTTGTCAACTCAGAGAACAGTGTGCACTACACATATCAAGAGAAGTCATCTGAAAAATCCATTACACACAGTTTTTCCTTTTTATGCCTGTGTGCGATCATTCGTGCGTGTGTGCGTTTGTGTGTGAGTGCGCGCACACGCGTGTGTGTGCGTGTATAAAAAAATAAAACTGACAGAAGCTGGCGTTAACGCTACATCATTTATGGGGATGAAGATATTACAGAGAGTGAAAATGTATTAAAGTACCAGCATTGTGATAATTCTTTTATGTAATTTTTCTGAAATACAAATAATACGCATACAGTATGTTAAAATGTTTAGTTTGCAAAAGCATCAGGCTACTTCAGAGTTCTTGCATCTTACACATTATTCATATAGTACCACACAATGGATTAGCTCTGAATAAAAGCTACTAAAATTATTTCAGAAGAACTTCATAGTTGCCATTCATCTTCAATTAATAGTTTTAGTGGCTCATTCAGTTCACATTGATGTTAACATTTCAGTGCTCACTCACCCAACTTTAAAACATAACCCCCAATGCTCCCATTGCAATAAGCAAATTCAAATCATAAACAGTCTTTGGGGGGTACATGTCCCTGATATCACCCTATGGTGAACTGAAGATCATCATCGCTGTCCATGATGTCCTCCTCTGCCTCTCTGGCTCTCTCTGCTCTCTCTCTCTCACGCGTTGGGATGTAGTTATCCTCAATGAAGCCGTCGTCATCATCATCCACCCTAGTCTGGTTCCTGCCAGCTCCGACCACCACTGTGTGAGGGAAGGACCCCTCGCCCGGGCCGTACTGGCTGATCCCATCAGCCTCCATGAGCAGGGAGTGCCGATAGCTCGCCAGGAAGCGATGGAAGAGGCGACCCTTAACAGCCGCAACAAGGGCAGCAGAGACGGTGAGGACAGTGGCCAGGCCTGCGATCCAATACAGCCACGTCTGGGAGTTTGGGCTTCCTCCTGTGCTGGGAACTGGATGGGACATTGGTTTGTGAATTAATGAGATTCAGGAAATGAATAACAAACCCTATATTCACAACAGGCCAGGATATTGTCATCTCAAGTGTTTCCTGTAAATGAAATGTTATGAGGTTCAAAGTGGCACCTATTAAGCCTTACTGAAGATCATAAAATGCTGTTAAATAACAACTGCAGGGCTTACACACCGCACTCTACTGTACTTTACTTACCCTCAATTCTGGTTCCGTTAGGGTTAGTTTGGTCAAGAGCCGTGTCTTCTGTGAGGAGCTTTCTGTGAGGGCCACCTATTCCTCTCAAGGCAAAGACAGGAGAAGCATGTGCTTCTGAGATGAGGGCTGCGAAAATGCAAAACACCCCAACTGCAATGCAGCTCAAGTGCCCCATGTTTCTCCTGGGTATGTTTCCTGCAATAAAGCCAATATACACTTCATTAGGGCCATCTTAATATTCACTGAAGAGACACTGCAGTTTAATATATCAGTGATGATTAATTTCATGGTTGGCATTGGCCTACCATAAACTCACTAACCAGTGATATATCATCTCCCTCTCATGTGCTATTGGTACAGTATATGCAATACCAGCTGAGAAAATGAAAATTGTGTGTCCCGGTGTGATCCTTTTAAAAAGAAAAACTCCATGTGATATCTTATTTTAAAAAAGGTGCTCAAAGCTGCGAGGAATAATGCTGTGTAACCTATTGTAAAAAGACCTAAAACTAAAGGCAAAAAACGAAACAAAAAACATCACATGATATAGTGAACTATGGTATGCTCCTCCCAAATCTTGACCAATGTTCATGTCCATGTCATGAATGACCTATCACTATAGTGAACAGTATAATAATAAGCACAGACAGTAAGTGACTTGTGCTTACACAAACATATCAAGATGTAGGGCATATATGCTTTTTTCCGACTACATCTATAACACAGATAGAGCTTCTACAAATGAGCTGCAAGACCATGATGAGCAACACTCAGCAGCAGTCATATGACCACAACACAATTTCTATTTGACTTACTTTGAATACTATTTGACTGAATTCATACATAAACATTAGCTTTATCCCCTCCAAATACACGTGACTTACTTGACGTAAACAGATGGCTTAAATTGGCAGCTGTGTATCTTCCAGTTTAGTTTTGTTTCTTAACAGGTGTTTTTGTCTTCTCGCTGTGCTTCTCCGCAAAACGCCAAGAAGCTTGTTGGGCAAAGGTTGCAGTATCACCCTTAGGAGCAATAGCTACCTCAAGAAAGAAGTGTTAATGAGTAACTTTAGCAAGCTGTATCCTCCTCTGTCAATTGACCTGTTAATCACTGTTTTCTTTTTCAGGCTACTTAAAAAAAAAAGATTGATTCTAAGATTCCACATTCTGATTCTGTCCTATCCAACCAAATCACCTTAAAAGATTTGTTAATTTAACACCAAAGAACAATGTATAGCATAGGGCTAAAGGAGTAGCTCACCCAAAAGTGACTTATTTTCAATCAATTGCAGCCTTGAATTCATGGAGATTTTTAGTCTTTGTCACATTCCTATCAATAATTTGATGACCGGGGCCTCAGTCAGTAGGGAACGCAGTATAGAAAACTCTTTGATTCTCCTACCGTAGACTCTGTCGGTCATCAAATGATTGGCTCATGCAGGAATGCGACAAAAACTTCAAGGCTTCATGGGTTATATGTAATTGATAGAAAATAAGTTATTTTTTGGGTGAACCAGTCCTTTAAGTACATACCGGTACAAATTCAAATATGAAGAGCAAAGAATGACCTCTGATCTGTTGCATCTCTGCTGTGTGACCAGCGAGTGTCACTGTAATCATCCAGGTCATGCACTACTGCACAACACAACCACCTGTCCTGACCATGTTTGACCCTGCTCTAGAAAAACTGCTATAGACTTTGTGATTAATATTATTATATTTGTTTTCTAATCCAGCAAAACTACTGTACGTGTCCAGTATGTGGCAGTCCCTTCAGGATGCTTTCCAAAGGTTTTGCCTCTGAACTCATGGATATTATTGCTGAACCCCTCATGAATATTGTTATTTCTGAACTCTGAACACTGAAAGCTACTAAATTAATCTGTTTTGGGTGAGTAGCCAAATGCACACTCTGAGGTGCATAATAATCAAATGGAGAGCTTTTAGTCATATCATTTGGAGGTCATTTTAATACATTAACTCTAAACACTTCTTTGACACATTGCTCTGTAGCCTGTATCATAGACAGTGTAAGTACTTAAGTTCAACTTTACTGGAGTATTTCCAAAGTTCAGTACTTTTACTTCTACTACACTCTCAGAGGCAAATCTTGTACTTTTACTCAACTACAATTATTTGAAAACATTAGATAGTAGTTACTTTTTGATTATAATTACAAAACATACATTAACCACTTCAACCTTTGGCCATTTGAAAATAACCTTGCAGCTGAGCTTGTAGATCTGCCATTTTCAAAAGATTTTTTGAAAACATTTGATAATGGGACATTTTGCATTATGAGTACTTTATGTACATTTTGATTCTATTACACCTTGTTCTGAGTCGCAGTTACATGTAATATGGATCCAACTGGTACCTCAAACAGGCTGGGATTGTGGCTGAATTTGTTGTGGGAAAATGGGAAGAAAAGGTCATATATAATAATAATCCCTAATTCCCAATATTCAAAGATAAAATTATACAAACGGTACATTGATGATATCCTGTTATTTTGGGAGGGGATACAGGCTGAACTAATGGACTTTGTATCATATCTCAACAATAAAGTTTACTGAAATTCACTTTTGAACAAAGCATGTTCAACATTACAACATTAATTATTTGGATTTAACCATAAGGATGAAACTGGAACAGACATCATTTTTCAGAAAAGACACGGAAAGCAATTCGATTTTGCATGCTACCAGTAAGTAACCATCCTGGACACCTAAAGAACAACAAACAAACGCAACTGTTCAGATCTTGATGACTTTCACTCGATCCAATCAAACCATACTCGGTTTAAGGACAGGGGCTATTCTTCCAATTCAATTCAGAAAGCCATTCAATGATCTCTCGATCGAATACCAACTCCCACTCTGATCATTTATGTAATGCACCATCAAATTCTATTCAAGAAGTCATACAATGTCTGATCTTTTATCTAATGCACCAAAGACTAAAAATCCAATTCGCACTTAATTGTTTCTCTACTGAATATAATCACTGTGCTTCACAAATCAAAAAAGACACAGAGCAGACTTTGAAGGACTGGAACATCCACAGAAGTGGAGAAAAGCAGCACACCAAGATAAAAAAATGCAAGACAGGCTCAGATGCAGTGTTCCATTTTATTCTGAACGCTAACGCTTTTAGGCACTAGGCCTTCTTCAGAGCAAGTTAAAAGGACTTTGAAGGACCTCTGCCAATGCCCACCCCTTGTTACATTCAGGAGAGCACCCACAATATATGGTTTAAATTAGACCACACTGCTGACAATAACTGGAACGTATACCGGCAGATGTGGTAACTTTGCCTGTTGCAACAACACACAGACAAGAAATAATTCAACGTCCCCAGTACTGGAAGGAAGATTCCTATAGGCTACGTGAATTCCTGTAAATCGACACATGTGATTTACTATAGTATGTTATGTCCCTTTTCGTCTAGCTTACATACATATGACAAACTAAATGACCCCTCAAACAAAGAATATCAGAGCACAAAACTACAATCCGTACAGGAAATATGGATAATGCAATTGCAAAACATTTAGCTGAAGCAAATCATGGTTCACTTTCTTCATAAAAATTCTGTGGGATGGAGAAATATTGTGATGCCTATCAGAGGGGGTGATGTTCTAAAGAAACTGGCCCAGAGAGAAATGCTTTGGAAAGGCTTTGGATATGCACACTCAATACTGTGACACATATTTGAGATACTGATGTTTCTTTAAAGGAGATTTTGTTATGGCAAATTGTATTTGTCAAGCTTGGGAGAGAAGACAGAACATTCTGTATAATTCTGAGCTGTAATTGAATCTATAATGTGATATACTTTAAACATGTATGCTGTAAGTGTTTTATATACTCATATGGTTGAGCACTTTGTGTGCAGGACATGAAAATAAAATAATGAATGAATGAATGAATCAATCAATCAATCAATCAATCACACCCAATGGACTGAAGGGTGATTATAGCTTAAAATGCATTTTGGGTTAAGACTGTCTGTGACGTTTATTGGATATGTACCGGTAACTTTATGATGTATGCCTCAATTTACCTGTAACTAATCTAATCAATTAATAAAATCAATGTTTGTTCTTGCATACAAGTGATTGGACCTTGGTGATTGACTTGAGATTTCAGCTGTAGGAGATCTCTGACCTTGTGTATAAAGTGAATTGAATCTATGTGATGTGAAATGCTCTGATGAAGCCTCTTACCCGAAACATGTAACTGTTCGTTTATTGGTTTATTGTTTCCCATCATATCATATTTCCACACCATCTGGATGTTGCAATGCAAATGACATGAGCTACTGTGAACTCTCTGCAACAGTACACATTTGACATTTCAATGTATTTTTATTTTATTATGTCATCTGTGTTCTTAAAAGGTTTTTCAATGAAAACAACAAATGATGAGACTTTTTAGGTAAACATATTTTCTCCTGCTTTATAAAAAGCTTGATATGGATATGTACATAATTAACATTCAACAGAGTAGAATTATGCCTGACACAAAATACCTTTGTGTGCTATTAGGTACCATATCTGTGGCACAGTGGCTTGGACAAAATAACACAATTTTTAAAATAAATTAAGCTAATCCAATAAATAATATATTGCCTAATAAATAAACAATAATAAATAAATAAATAAATAAATACACATACATACATACATACATACATATATACATACATACATAAATAAATTACTTGATTCATGGATGAACTGAGCCCAAAGTCTTCCAAATGCGTACAATGCTACCTTCAATAGTTACAAAAAAAGAGGCTTGAAAGATACACGTGGCCATTGGCTGTACAGCACTAGCATGTTCAAATGTGTACACTTAATATGGCAAGACTTTAAAGCAGTACATTAGTTTAATAATGCAAAAATACATTTTAACACAAATGTATCATACACTGACACAGAATTGTGTGGGTAACACTGTGGCATATTTGTGTTGAATTGTGTGCATAAAAACAAAAGCGCCAATTCTATTCATTGATAATATGCGACAAAAGAAAAAAGTAACTTAAGGCTTAATTTACAAATACTTCCAGATCAGTGCCTCACTCTTGACACATTTTTATGCTGAGTCCTTGAAAATGGGCCCTGCCTAAACTTCCTTAGTTATCAGGTGTTTGGTATCTCCATTTTGGCAATATTTTATAGGCTGTGCATCGGGCATTTCAATACTGTATATGCACATATTTTATCAGACAGACAGACAATTTGAAATTTCAACTTCATACTGTAGTACTGTAAACACAGACACACATACGCATCCTCCAACCCATCCTTTTGGCACGTAGACCATGCTCTTGGGGGAACTTTACAACCAAACTTCTGCAGGAATATGCCCTTCCTACCTCTACCCCACAGCATTGAGGTCTTCTTCTCGCTATCATTGAGGTTTTTGTGCAGTGACTGCAGTCTATGTCTCCCTTTGGAGCACCGGTCCTATTGTGCAGGAGATTAATTCCGTGGCAGCCTATGAGGGACCCTCCACTTTTACAGTGGTGACGGTGGCCACGAAACACCGCTGGAAAAGAAGTTCAGGGTCTGGTGGCTGGTTGTCACAGTCCAGTTTCCTGCTCATGAAGTGTTTCCTGAAGCCCTGTGGACCTGTCGTTGGGTCTGTTCCCGAATGGCTGTGCACCTCCATTGGCTCTGATGCTGAAGAGTATATAGAAACACACACAGACTTTAGGAAAGAAAAAACAACATTCCTCACTTACAGTTAGTATATCCAATAGAACGTAAACTAACCAGGAAGCGACTCCTTCCATTTTTCAAAATAATTTCTGCCTCCTGTGTGGCGTTTTGCACATGCGGAGGAACACATTATCCCAGTGGTTCCCAAATGTTTTAGCTAAGACCCAAAAGAGACATTAGACGTTTGCCCGGGACCCAAACTAGTGAAAATAGCCGATCTACAAGCTCACTATGTCGCTATGAGCTTGTAGATCGGCTATTTTCACTACTTCTTAAACATTTGTTTTCTAATTTATGGAATTTATTTTATTTCTCTTTTATTTCTTCTTGAAAATGCTGAAAAGATTGAGTTTGTTTTATTTTTTGCTTTTTTGGGAATGTTTTTTGTAAATGTTTTTAAACAATAAGTTAGAAAGTTAGAAACTAGCACTCAGGTGGCTCAAGTTCCTGCCCACCACTGTGGAGTCCAGGGGTTCAACTATCAATTAAATTGGCTTTGGCAAGCTTCTTTATGAACACAATTGTTCATTGTGTATGGACAATTGTGTTTGGAAACCAGCGGTGCACCACTATGGGCTAGGGTGGCACCTGCAACAGGGGGTGTTGAATGGGAGAAGGACGGAGGCACTACTGTGCGTCCTTCCAGTGGGGGCTCCTCACTGGCAGGTGCCAAAATGTGTGGGGAAGGTTAATTGGCATAAGGACTAAATTGTGAGTGAAAAAGGAGCAAAATTGCTCTAAAATAGTCTAAATTATAATTCATGTGTATGTTGTATGTGCAAGTTCTATTGTACACCCATAATTGCAGGACTGCATGTCGACACGACGATTAGCCTGATGACTGACAATAACACCGCCCACAGGAAAGAGGTGGTCAATAACCTCACACAGTGGTGCCGGGAGGACATTTAGTATCTCTCAATGTTGACAAGATCAGGGAGCTGAAGACAGCAGGGAGGCTGGGCCCCATTGCCAATGTCATCAATCAACAGGTCTGCAGTCTGTAGCGAGAGTCAACAGTTTCAAGTTAATCTGTGTTCACATCACACAACCTTACCTGAGATGAGCAGAGCACACCAGCCATGTGGGGAAATAGGCACAGTAACACCTCTTTCACCCCAGAAGGCAGCTAAAGAAGCTTGGCTTGGGGCCCATGATCCTATATGGGGACCTACTGGATCCATCATTGCTTGGGAACTGCATATCTGCAGAGAGAATCTATCTATCTATTATATACAATGAACGATCCGTGCGCGGGCGTGTGTGTCAGTAAAACAATAAAGCATCTTGTATCATATATTGTAAGAGGACCAACTACCTGGTGTTCTCAAAGGCAGGCCGTTGTCAAGACGACTGGGCTTTGTGGCGATGAAGAGATAACAAAGGACGCACACGGTGATGAGGAAGGCCAGCAGGACCACCCCTGCAATGGACAGACCAACCAGAGCCCCTACACTGAGCATAGGCAGAGTGTGTGTGTGTGTGGGGGGGGGGGGGGGGGGGGGGGGGGGGGGGTGAGAGATGGTATTAGTAAAGTTGAAGGTAAAGGTTAAGACTCGGTATCACAACGTTGCTTACAGTATGTTGCTTAGATATTTGATATTAATTGTATCAGACACGCCCCTTCCCAAATAAACCAATTAACTTCAAGCTCCATTTTAACCATGATAAATATTCACTGAAAATCCTTCCTTGTTAGTTGTTTCTGGTGATTCATAAGCCTACTGCCCTCCTCTGTATATGTGAGGGGGCAGTGTTTTCTTTCTATTATTTTCGTCATTTTTTTTTAATATATAGGCCTGTATATTTTTGGAAAAAGTTATTTCTTTTTTTAATTACTTTTTCAATGAAAACAAGTAATCGAAAAAACATGGCCAACTCACCTACTGTATAAGTCACCAGAACGAAGGACGATGTAGGAGGTGTATTCGATTAATCTATCGTGGTTAAAAAGGAGTTTAAAGTTACTGTGGATTTGTATAGGAAGTTAGGAACGTGTTAATTAAAAGGGGCGTGGCGGGGTGTAACTGTAGGGGGAGGCTACACATCTGTGTTTGCTGTTTAATTGTCCAGCGAGGAATGCTATCCGAGAATTTATTTAGGCTGTAGATTAGTCAGAGCCCATGGAGTTTCTCAGTTTATGTTGGTTTGGTAAACTTTGGTTTCTGGTTGTAAGTGAAGACTCGGAGTCTCTCTCACACGTGGATTAGCCTACCATAACATGATGATGAGTAGGACACGTGGCTGCTACCAAAAGGTATGTTACATAACAGAAATCAATAGCACAATTTGGGAACCTGCATTACAATAAATAGAAAAACATTGTAGGCTACTGAAACCCTAATACACACAAATGTTGACTATAGGCTATGCCTAAATCAGGCTCATCGACTCATCCTCATCAATAACTATGTAGAAACGTCCATTATGCTTTCAGAACGATAGCTTTGAGAACTTTGTGTCCTTTAAGTTGACGATAAATTGTTGTCAAAGAAAAGCAAGGGATTTGTAACCTATGCATCGCATCTATTATGCTTTTCAAGCATTCTATCGTTTAACAAAGAAATAATTAGGCTCAAGATAGGCATGTAGCCTACCATGGTCTATAGCCTATTCTTATACAGTTGACAAAATAAAGCAAATTAAGGTGATTTTACAGGACGGAAGACAATGTGGAGAAACAAATCAAAATGATCCAATTTAAACATTTCAAAGAATTGTTAAGAACTTTCCTTACCTCAGCCACCACATATATCCATATTCGTATGGGAAAAAGCTGTTGGAATCGTCACAACAATATTTAATGTCATTAAAACCGCAACAGAAGACTGCGCTGCCATCGTTTCCCGGCTTGGGGCACGAGAAGCCGGGGACGAACAAGCCCTCAGCGCTGTTGTAACTGGTGCATTCAGCGCTCTGAATGCTCATGTTCATACAATACAATTAGCAGGTTAACAGTGGAGCAAAGTGAAGTGTGTCATTATAACGCCAGTTGAAAGGAGCTTTCCTCATAGTATGATGATTGTTTGCTACCCGGTCTGCTTTTCTATGATGATTGTTTGCTACCCGGTCTGCTCTTCACCCGAATGCAAGATCGATAACTCCACATCTGGAGATTTATGAAAACTCACTCTCTCTCTCTCTCTCTCTCTCTCTCTCTCTCTCTCTCTCGCTCTCTCTCTCTCTCTCTCTCTCCCCCCCACCCCACCCACACGCGCTATTGCAGCAAGCACTGCTGCTTCAAAGAACTAACCTTTCTCTTGAGCCATTTGTCACAAGCTAGTATCTACATCACTACATGCACAGTAATTGTAGATAATTTTACAGTCAATTACACTCGTGCTGAGCTGTCCATGGTGCTGAGCTGTCCATGGTGCTGAAATTAAAATGTATAGGCCTATTATTATAGCGACCACTTGACATGAGAGAGGAGAGCACATTTTGGTCTCATTTAGTATGCCTTTACACTCCAATGGGTCAAGAGTCAAAAGACATAATTGTTTTGTTAAAGGTCCCATATAGCCAAAATGCTATCAGCAAGAATAACATGATTAAACTGGGAAACAGCCAGCACTCAATAAAAATGTCCTTCACATTATTCACCTCACTCAGACATTCTGGGCACTTAAATAAAACTGTTAAATGTGAAAAAAAACACTTAAATGTGAAAACTATGTGTAAAAAAGGTATTCAGCTCACCTATGCAGACAGTCTGGGTGAGTTGAATAAAACTATGTGAAAAGGACATAAAAAAAAAAAAAAATCTATTCATCTCACCCAGACAGTCTGGGCGAGGTCAATCTGAGTTCCCACTTCCCAGAGGTAATTTTAGGGCGAGGTAAATGTGAAAAGCACATTGTGTTTACACTTTTGTCAAAACGCACAGATCCTTGACCATGGCCATGAGCCATACCATTTACCTCATAACAATTTCTCCGTTTGAAAACAGAATCAAATCATTTATGAGTAGCCTTTTAAAGTTTAATGTCACGTCGTCTTGAACACTGTTTCTCAACATGGGTTCTCAACCAGGGGTCCAAACGTGATATACATTCGGGCACGGAGCCCCATTTTTATCTCTGTAACCCAATACAGAGCCAAGTTATAGTCTATAACTTGGCTATAGTCTATAACTTGGCTCTGTATTGGGTTACAGAGATAAAAATGGGGGTCCGTGCCCGAATGTATATCAAACTGGGGTTCCTTGGAAATTGGAATTTAAAAGGTTGAGATTCACGGAATTCAGTGATCAGGTTTGATGCCATCTGGTGGCCATGACCTCGAGCACAACCGTAGATGGAAAAAGTACAGTGCAAGTATAGTGTATTAATGGCGTTATATTGCTGAATTCCAGATATTGTCAGATTATTCTGCGGCACCCCTGGACTGGCATCACGTCACTCTACTTTGGGAAACCCTGCCCTAAAGGATCACAACGCTATGAATGAATGACCATTCATTAGTCTGTGTGAAATCATGTGTCGACTCAGATCAATCATACAATTAAACTATTTGTTAGGGTTCTATTTACAGCTTCTTCTATATGAATCCTCATTGGGGGTTGAGTTACAGCACATGGGGGGGCTATTGCCCGTGTTGAAATTAAGATTATGTTAAAACATAGGCACGTGCAGTTAAAAAATAATCCTGACAATAATCCTTGATGACAAAACATGTTCCCTTTGCACGGAAAGAGATTCCAGCAGGATGCAAATTCTGCTTTGTGTCCTCCCACTTGCTATTACTATTGATTGTACAACAATAACATGATCGACCATGATTGATTGTAGGGCAGACTGGGGTCAAAAGTAGCACTATTTACAATTTCCTTAATAATTCACAGACTACTTGAAATATACCAGTCATATTTTGATATACAACATATTGACTATGTGCCCTAATTAATAATACAATTCATAAGATTTCACTAGTAGCCTAAGGACAAGACTAAATGTTTATTTTAATGCAATGTGTTACAATTTCCCCCTTGACGGGGCAATTGTAACACTGCAAAAATAAATCATATTAAAACACTCTAAAATAATGTAATAATGTTACTTGAATTTAAATGTGTTTAATTACAATTATTTACTTTTTGTATTTGATTTCTTTTGATATATATATTTTTAATGTCAATTTGTATTTAAATTCATTTTTTTACTTAGAAGTTTAGTGAAACATAAAACTATGTACTGTAATCCCAGACAAAAATCTGCTTGCATATTTGTAACACAATATTACAATTGACCCCGATCGGGCATATGGGATGAAATCCCATATCCTAGCTATAAACTAGATAATATTAGTAGGCTGCTAACATAAATTGATGACCAATAGACATTTTTAGCATAGAGACACAATTCAATTTAAATGAGCTGTCATCCAAACTTTAGACAGCAGAAGGAAAACTGAACAAATGTACTTTTACACCTCAAAATCTGTTTTTGTTGAAAAATGTTGAGATGATTTGATCATTCTATTCTTCTATAGGCAGAGAGAGGACCCTACTGAGCATGTGCAGAAAGTCACATCCCTCTAGCTTGTTTCTGATGAGTGTCTGTTACGTTTGACTTCAGTCTCCCTACAATAACATCAGGTCAGTTCACAGCTCCACCAATGGGGGCCATAACATGTTTCCTAATCCCTTTAGCCAAGTCCTTATTACCCCTAGATCTAATTAATGTACCTAGATTCATTGGACAATAATACAGCCGATAAACATGATGGTTTTGTGTTAACCTCTCAATGTGTTACAATTTCCCCCTTGACGGGGCAATTGTAACACTGCAAAAATAAATCATATTAAAACACTCTAAAATAATGTAATAATGTTACTTGAATTTAAATGTGTTTAATTACAATTATTTACTTTTTTATTTGATTTCTTTTGATATATATATTTTTAATGTCAATTTGTATTTAAATTCATTTTTTTACTTAGAAGTTTAGTGAAACATAAAACTATGTACTGTAATCCCAGACAAAAATCTGCTTGCATATTTGTAAATATGCATATTTGTAAAAACATGATGGTTTTGTGTTAACCTCGCATCACCAGGCTTTCTCAGGGGAAAGCCTGGTGTTCGTTTACAACTGGCCGTTGATCCGTTCTAGGCGGAAACTACAGTACGAGCAGAATAAGCGGCGTCGCTTTGTTTTGTTTCCCCCCGTTTGTTTCCCCAATCCCTATTAAAATGCTCGAGTAGCCTAGTGTAGTCTTGCCAGTCGCTACGAGTTGGACTAAAAGATGCATTTACCAAACGAATTTTCCAAAAGCAAAACTACGCCGCAAAACTGTTAAAACTGTTTCCGGTTTGATAGTTTCGGGCCAAAGTGTAATCCGTCTAGGACTACAACATGATGTAAAGTGGTTTCCGCTCCCGACCGGATCAGGGACCCTAGGCTAGTTTTGTGTTAAATGTTTCTGTTTCATGTAAAAGTTTGTTTATTTTGTGTAAATTGCAACCTTTTGTATGAGATCTTGCATCTCAATAGGACTTCAACTGCAGGTAAAATTAAAACACACCATAAAAGCATAACTGAGTGATTGTATGCTGTGAAGGATGGTCAGGGCAAAGTGCAACACAATTAAGTTAAAAGGTAGCATATAAGAGTAAAAACAATGATATTTAAACAAAGTTTATAGGATTTAAGTGGTTCAACCACCTCATCTGTAATTAATAATTAATCCCTAACTGAAATCTAGATCAGAGTTTGGAGCAACCAGATTACAATTAAGCCAGGTTTACTGTTGAAACCATGATTAAAAGGATGGTTTAAATGTAAACGTGATTATTTTGTAAACTAGGTTTAATGTTTTGTGCAACTAGATTAATAGATACACATTAATCCTTGTTGGTGCAACCCAGCCTCTGAAAAGTTATTTGAAGCAGAAGGCACACCGGATTGGACCCTATACCGGTACATGCACCCGCATCTTAATTGCAGTTCAGACATGATTACAATGAGAGAGAGACGGACAACAGGCATAAAACACTTACAGTACATCATCGGCTGATTCAGCTCACACAGTGTGTGTGTGTGTGTGTGTGTGTGTGTGTGTGTGTGTGTGCGTGCGTGCGTGCGTGCGTGCGTGCGTGATGTGTTTCTGTGTGTGTTCACCTGTGCACACAACATCAAACTGCAACAACAAAACTATAGTACAGCGGTATATGTGTATGTGTTGCAGGGTTTTGGTTAGAGATAGTGTTAGTCAATGTGGAGAGTCGGACTGTTGGGCACACAAAGAATCAGTTTCCATAGAACCTGAGACCTCAGAAAAGTGAGCTTGGAGCACAAAGGGTGTAAGTGACATTTTCAGAATTTTACAGGATAGCTTTTCATTGAATGTAATTTAGGCAGGAACATTCACGTCAAGAATATAACAATTAATAACATAATGAACAGATAGACTCGGCAAGATATTGGCAAGGATATTTAACCATTTATTGCATAAATGGAATACAGTTAAACTTGGCGTTTGAAGGGCTCCGCGATCGGAGATGCTCCCTGAATTTTGTGCAGGCATTTCTGAGCATGCTAAGCAAAATCAGGGAACGCAGCAATACCCCCCATAGGGATAGAATAGCAAATAGCAATAACCGTGACATGTAACATAGTCAAATCACAGTATTGAGCTTATCAACATTGACATGAACTTAGACAAAATCACAGTATGAGCTTAACAACATGACATGAAACTTAGACAAGATCACAGTACTTGCTTAACCACATTGACATGTAACTTAATCAGACAATCACAAGTATTTGAGCTTAGCCAGAGTGATCATGCAAAGTGGAGGCTGGGGTGGAGGAGGAAGCAAGCAGCAAATGATTCCGAAGCTTCGGAACCAAGCATTGGTAGGGAAAGCAAGCTCTATTTAAAGGAGCCTTCCCTACTGATTGAGAGCTCTGATTGGAGTATGGCAGTCATGTGACATAATGACCAGCAGATATGTTAATGAGGTATGAGAACAGAGCTGACTGACAACTGACACTCAGACTGGCGGCGACTTGACTCCCATGCCCTGCATAAACTTACGCTATGCTTTATTTTAGGCAGGAACATTCACGTCAAGAATATAACAATTAATAACATAATGAACAGATAGACTCGGCAAGATATTGGCAAGGATATTTAACCATTTATTGCATAAATGGAATACAGTTAAACTTGGCGTTTGAAGGGCTCCGCGATCGGAGATGCTCCCTGAATTTTGTGCAGGCATTTCTGAGCATGCTAAGCAAAATCAGGGAACGCAGCAATACCCCCCAAAACTAATGAGCTTGCTCTCTGTCTTGGCAGGGCTCGGCCAACCAGAGAGCGCTTTAAAACCCCCCAAAACACGGAACCCAACGCCACATAAAACCTGTGTCAGTCAGACTCTGGTTATGTGTAGCAGCAGAGCGCCACTGCAGACTTCTACATGATTAAAAGTAAAAGACTGCAGAGTCTTGAACCATGAGAAGCCATCCTAAGCTTAGCAGTAACTATGTGTAGCAGCAGCTAGCTGCGATCTCTGCGTTGACAAATTTATTTTATGCTAAAAGATACATGCTGCATCTTAAAAGAGAGACCATTCTATGATTAGTGAAATGAAATAGCTAAGAGAGGCAGCGAAGCGACGCTGCCGACCTTTGAAATAATTATTCTGTTAAGAAGCAGTTCTTAAATTAAGAAAAGGCCATCCTACCATTAGTGTATAAAGTGGGTCAGCTACGCTTGCTGTGCTGTGTGTGCGAGCGGTTCTAACGCAGAACCAAATTGTATTAAGCAGTTGGTCTTAAGCCATCCTACACTGCGAAGAAGAGTGAATCAGCTACGCTTGCCGAGTTGTGCCCCATCCCTTAAAGGGGGAGCGAGCTGTTTGAGGTTACCCACCATGCTAGGTAGACGTGACCCTGCAATTGGAAGTTGATATTAACAGCTGTGATAACCGTGCCAACCACCTTTGAGCAATTAATTAGCCGACCGTCTCCTCACTTAATGCCGCTCATGCTTTTGAGCAACAAGAATGACCTCCTTCCTGGCGAGTAACATTCATAGCTGCTGAGGATCAGCGTCCATAACGTCCGAGTTGGAGCCAGCCCGGTTGTATGCATAGAGAGATGTACAGGTGTGGAGCCATCCCCGATGCTGCAGGAAGCATCTCTGGTAGCCATCCTTCCAAGGTCCGATACAGCTTGCCTCGCCAGAGGACGCCAGGCAGATACCATGACATAGAGGATAGAAAGAAGTATTAGTTTGAGAACGTAGTCTGGATTGCCTTGATGCACCACCCGGCTGAATATTAATGAACTCATACAAGCATAAGGTGCTGCTGAAATATACTTAGAATCATCTTGAGACTTGTTGCAACGATCATCATTATTATAATTATTATTATCATCCACAACCACGCAATCTATATAATACATCTGACTTATCAGCCATATAATTATGCCTTTAGATGAAGATGCAGTTTGATTAACGAATGACCTGCCTTTCATGGCTTCGGGAGGAGGTCCAGGTGAGTATCCTCGATCCAGAATCCTCGATCATCGCGACACATCGATGTCGCTCATGAAACAGGCAGGCAGCCACTCCCCTGTCTGCTGAATCTGTAGCGTGCAAGCAGGCGGGCCAGCAGGCGGGCAGGCGTGCAGCAGGTGGGCAGGCAGGCAGGAGTACAGGCAGGCAGGCTCATGGTTGCAGCAGAAGTAGCGTTAGCTGAAGCTGTAGTAGCAATGCCCTCTGCAGTGCCAACCGACTCCTGACTGGCCTCATGGCATTATACAGTAGTGGACGAAACTATAAAGATAAACATGTTAGCAGAAAACACACAGAAGCTGCAGCACAACGCTGCAATGACATGCTGTAGCAGCAGCCATGCAGCAGCTCCAGCACGAAGCTGAAAAGATAAACATGATGTTCGCAGCAGACATGTAGCAGCCTCAGCAAGAAGCTATATAGAAAAACACGATTTAGCGGAACATGAAGCAGCTTTAGCATGAAGCTGCAATGATAAAACCTGATGCCGTAGCAGTGGGCATGCCACAGCTCCGGCATGGAGCTGTAATGATAAACATGATGTTAGCATTAACTAGCAGTAGCATTAGCTGTAATTATTAGCAGTTATGCTAGCAGGCAGCAGCAGGTTGAGTGGAGCTAGCAATAGCTGAAATTCTAGGACACATGATAGTATCTGACTGAAGCAGCAGCAACAAGAGCCATTAGCACAATTATGTGATCATTGTAGCATAGCAGCACAACTGATAAAGAAAGAAGCCTGGAAATGAAACATGATGTTAGCAACAGACATGTAGCAGCTTTAGCATGAGCATAAGTTGAGCATACAGCAAAATGGCAGAAGCCTGGAAATGAAACATGATGTTAGCAACAGACATGTAGCAGCTTTAGCATGAGCATAAGTTGAGCATACAGCAAAATGGCAGAAGCCTGGAAATGAAACATGATGTTAGCAACAGACATGTAGCAGCTTTAGCATGAGCATAAGTTGAGCATACAGCAAAATGGCAGAAGCCTGGAAATGAAACATGATGTTAGCAACAAACATGTAGCAGCTTTAGCATGAGCATAAGTTGAGCATACAGCAAAATGGCAGAAGCCTGGAAATGAAACATGATGTTAGCAACAGACGTGTAGCAGCTTTAGCATGAGCATAAGTTGAGCATACAGCAAAATGGCAGAATCGAAGCAGCAGCCAGCCTATGCAGTAAATATATATATATATATATATATATTTTTTTTTTTTTTTTTTTTTTTTTTTTTTTTTTTTTCTCACCGTGTGCAAAATTACAGAACAAGTGTTTAACGCTGTTCCGAACAACGTTCAGCATGTACTGGCTGTGCATAGATACAATAATCAACTCAGTTTATCCATTTCACATGGCCACTTCAGTGTTACCATGCTAGCGTTTGTAGCATAAGACAATGGCACCCCTGAGTGTTACTAGCATTAGCCTCTAACATTAGCATTTAGCAGTGAACAAGCCTCTCCCCATGCTGGAATGTATCCTCTTACTCCATACAACTCAAAGGTTCCAAATGCGCTAACATTAGCATTTAGCAGTGAACAAGCCTCTCACCATGCTGGAATATTCCTCTCACTCAAACCTCTCTCTCAAAGGTTCCTGAGTAAATAGGGAGAGCTTCCTAGAATCTCCTTTTAGTAGAACTGTACCATCATGCAACTGTACTTTTCCCATGCAACCTTCTAACAAGTCTTCAACTCTCCCCACACTACACACACAGTAGCTGCTTGACCTCATGTGGCTCAAAAAAGGGAATTAACCCACTCTGCACACAGACTAGGCTGATTCTAACAGGAAGCATGTTGGAAGGATGTTGAAAGCAAGCCAAATAAGCAACTTTACTTCAGAACAAGCCCGAACAAAACAACCCACAACTAGAAGTTATGGGGAAACAAGACCGAGTTGCTTATAATGGGCAGACCTGGCAACACTGCTAGACTGAGAACAGTGTGAATGTGTATGGTAGCAGTACATAGACTGCACTACCCATGATGCATTGCCCATTTAACAACCTCCCTTATCAACTTTCCACCATTCCACCACATAGGACATTAACTATGGTGTTTATAAAGCCAAATAATCACCTGTGCAAGAACCTTCAGTTCCATACTTAAGCAAGTGTGAGAGTGAGCGTGTTTGATCCTCGCTTGAATGCCGCAATCTCACCTACTTTACTCCAAGTAGTGGCAGTTAGTTGAATATGGACTAATTCAACTGTAGCACATGACAATCTCTCTCATGGTAACAAGTTCTTACACCCATGAAGGCATATGTTAACCATTAAACATTTAAACCCCCTCCATAAAACTTCTAACATCTTGAAATGCTGTACCACTGAATTATCTAAGCATCAATATTTGATTCAAGACTCTTACCGAATACTAGCTGAACCACTCCTCAAGGACAGGTCCCCAACAAACACTCGGACTCAGGCTTCTGCATGGCCAAACAGGCCCAGACGCAGCCACCTCCCCTTATGCTCTGCCCTTAAAGGGGCAGTGCTACTCCTGTAAACACTTGACATGATTCCTGAATGAGCAAAGCATTAATCTTAATACACAAATATACTCAGTAGTTCCAACCTGCCTGCAGAGTAAAAGTAGCATTAGTATATGATTAGCAGCAATGTTGGGAAAAGAGGCATATATTAGAAGTGAGCAATAGCATCAGAATATCATCCATGCATGATATCAATAATAGCATAGGCTAGACCTGTTTAAAGCAGGATGGGAATCCCTGCATGGAGCCATGCATCTGAAGGGAGTATGGCCACACCGGCCAACATGTTGGATTAGCTGCCGAACTAGCTGGTGTTTGCAGAGTGTAGCCCTGCGATTAAAGATTTAAGAAACCCAGTGTGGCATCTGCTGGAGACAAACAGCACTGGAAGCTGGGCAGGAACAACAGTTCACATACTGTTCTAGGCAGCACAAATCACAGCCAATGCCATCATGGTTCGGGGTGCACTGTAGAGCAAAGCATGCTGTTAGCTTATGTTGCTACAAACAATTTGAAGCTTCCACTACTACCACTGTTAGCATATGCTATACTGTTGAAATGTTTTCTCTTCTGAGAAGCAAGCATGCTAGTAATACATTTTAGATGAGACCTTGTTCAAGTTATGAGTAGTAGTAAACACGTAAATGAGAACTAATGAAGTAGTGCATCATGATAGCTGTAGTTAACATTAGGCATAATACTGTTAGCAGTAGCATAGTGATAGCAACAGATATAAAAGCAGGCTAGCATTGCTATTGAAGCAGCACGGCAGTAAGCAGTATCTAAAGCAGAACCATATGGTATCACCAAGCTTTCGAGCAGAACCAGAGAGTAGAGCAGCCGCAGCAGCAAATGATTCCGAAGCTTCGGAACCAAGCATTGGTAGGGAAAGCAAGCTCTATTTAAAGGAGCCTTCCCTACTGATTGAGAGCTCTGATTGGAGTATGGCAGTCATGTGACATAATGACCAGCAGATATGTTAATGAGGTATGAGAACAGAGCTGACTGACAACTGACACTCAGACTGGCGGCGACTTGACTCCCATGCCCTGCATAAACTTACGCTATGCTTTATTAATAAAAAACAGCCTAATCTGCATTTAAGTATAGATTGCTTACACATATTGTTTCTAATTAAGTACTGTAGTTACAATCAATGGAAAGGTGTCCTGTAACATTCTGAGAATTTCTCTTACGCCCTTTGCGCTCCATGCAAGCCCTCGAAATAACCTATACTGTACAACAAGCTCACACCGCTTAGATGTGCCATCTCCGCTATTTGTGGTTTAGAGGAGAATGACCTTCCTTCACACAAATGCTGTATCATTCATTAACAGTGTACACTGTATACAGATACACACTTATGAACGCTTTGGATTTGAAAGAATTTTTATTGAAGATTCAACAGGAATCAATCAATAGGTCAGCACTCAGCACTACCTGTGTTACACTTACAATGACATACTCTAAAATGTATGTACAAGTACAGTAAGCAAACATAGGTTCATGGCCATGTACTAAAATGTATGTACAAGTACAGTAAGCAAACATAGGTTCATGGCCATGTACTGTACAGACAGTATAGCAATGGTCTGTTTGTGAGGCTAAACATTTGTGCTGCCACAAGGCCGTGACAGACTCAGAGTTTCTCCCTCAAGCTACGAGAGCTCTGAACAAGGATCTGTATGATTATATTTCTTTTCAAATCTTTTTATTCAATTTTCAAATGAGCAAAGCCCAGAGGCGGGTAAACAATCTCAAAAAGATGGATACATCACATGTAGAAAAACAGATTACATTATTATGAGAGTGAGTAAAACCCATCCCCTATCCCCCCTCCCCCCACCCTCAATCCCCAGGACGGTTGAACTGTCAAAACAAAGTAAATAAATAATCAAAACAGTGAAGCAGAATAAATAATCAAAGCTTGCTGCGCACTGGGTTGGTCAAACAGGTAAGCGCCACACTACACCGTTTGAGTATTATGGTAGAACATCATAAAAGGGCTCCAGGTTTTATAAAATTTCTTTTCAGAGCCGGCAATTGAGAACCTCAACATTTCCAATTCCAGACAGGACATTATAGCGCGAAGCCACAGGTCGAGCACAGGCGGGGCAGCATCCTTCCACTTAAGCAGAATGGCGCGCCTAGCGATCAATAAAGCAAAGTCGACCATACGACTTTCCGTCCGTGTTAGAGGGAGGCCCTCGCTTCCAACTGTACCAAACAGAGCTAATAAGGGGTCTGGGTCTATGTCACGATGTAAAATGTTGGATAGCGTGCTGAATACACCCTCCCAGAATGGCTGTAGCCGTGGGCACGTCCAGTATTGATGTATAAGAGTGGCCTCATTGTTACATTTATCACAGCTAGAACTTACGTCGGGATATATGCTTGCAAGTCTGGCTTTAGAGATGTGGGCCCTATGAACTATCTTGAACTGTATTAAACAGTGACGGGCACAGAGGGAAGATTTGTGTATAGAAGAAAAAATTGAGTCCCACTTTTCCTCTGATAATGTGAGCCCTAGATCCCGCTCCCAGTCAGCTCTTATCCTATCCAACGGCGCGGATCTCAGATTAGAGATGGTGTCATATAGGATTGATATAGCGCCTTTTGTTGTCGGATCAAAAGATAAAAAGGTATCTATGGGGTTAGTATTAGGTTTGTCAGGGAAATCGGGTATTATAGATCTCACGTAATGCCTGACTTGGAAGAACCTAAATTGATCTGATCTAGGCAGGCCATATTTCCTCATTAGTTGTTCGAAAGAGGCGAAGACCCCGTCTAAGAACAAATTCTTGAGACTTTTGATGCCTTTCCCGCGCCAATTTCGAAAGGTTATGTCACTTAATGAGGGAGCGAAAAAGTGGTTGGAGGCTACCGGGGTTAGCAGAGACAAATCTCCATAGTTATAGGTTCTCCTGAACTGGGTCCACACTCTCAGTGTGTGACTGTATGATTATATTTAACCTATAATTAACCATTCACCAATAGAGCACACGTATACAGTATATTATTTGGTGTTTTTATTTTTTTTTATTTGCACAACTCATTGTATGAATTGTACATTTAGTTTACATCAAACGCATAATTGCCATAGTTCACCACCTTCTGCTGAAAGAAAGAAGTGTGCACAGATGAAACTAGAACTGCACTCTGTCGAGGTGCCATGTATGGCCTACTTGTGTGCCAGCAGAGCGTGCAAGGAGGTGCGCTCACAACTGGCATCACCAGGAATGCTGGTCCCTCATTGGCTGTTAATGATGACGTTGCCAGAAATTCTGTTCCCTGATTGGGCTACAGGCTTAAACACGGGCAGACAACGTCTGCATACACATACGCGGCCGAACGCAGTAATGAGTCAGTATACAGTACACAGCATGGTTTATGTTTTGTTATTGAAAACTGAATATTCTCACAATAGATAAGACTAACTAGTCTTACACCATTCACTCATATCGGTTTAAAAAAAAGGGTTATTATATTGTGCATCTCCAATTCTGAATAATGGTGACAGGCCACGGTGGTCTGCTGACCCATCCGCTGTCCGAATACAGGTCTGGTCGCCCTCCCAGCCGTTCGCCCTGGGCGTCTATCAGGCGTAATTGCGACCGTCAGGTCGCACTTACTATCAAAACCTCCACCGGCTGTCTGTCTGTCCGTCTGTCCGTCCGTCCGTCCGTCCGTCCGTCCGTCCGTCCGTCCGTCACACTTTTGCCCTGCTCATATCTCTGCAACCGTTGCCCCGATCCATGCCAAATTTTGCACACACACTCCTTGCCTGCCAAACCACAACCTCCACCCAATTCTCACATGGCCCTCTTCTAGCGCCACCATCAGGCCGATTCTTGCTAAACACATTTTTGGACACTGCTCCTACAATTTTTGCCCTAAAATCACGCAAATCGGTACACAGTATGTCTACACTCATCTCATCAACATGGATCTGTCCCATTTAGCGCCACCTTCAGGCAGAATTTTTAAAACACATTTTTGGACACTACTCCTACAGATTTTGTCCTAAAATCACGCAAATCGCTACACAGTATGTCTACACTCATGTCTTCAACATGGACCTATCCCATAGCGCCACCATCAGGCCGATTCTTGCTAAACACATTTTTGGACACTGCTCCTACAATTTTTGCCCTAAAATCACGCAAATCGGTACACAGTATGTCTACACTCATCTCATCAACATGGACCTTACAGCCCTCTTTGTGTATACATGTGACCTGACGGTCGCTTACCTCCCGATTAGGGAGTCTTACTGGTGATAATTGGGGTGAAATGTTTACTATTCTGTCCCTATCGTGACATACTGTAACTCGGACAGCGCTGAGTCGGCTCATGTGACTTTTGCAACGCTCGACACCGCAACTCGCCCGCTTTAGCTTGCTCCGCAGTGTCTCACGTGGATCAAGGTCACCTGAGATGGCGCACCTTCGTCATCTCCACCATCAGCGCAGTGAGCGTGAGGTAGAGCGAACGACCCGGGAGGGCGATTTGGGTCTTAAATTACATTTGTTGAGGTCTTAAAAAGTCTTAAACATCAGCACTATGACATCTACCACCTGCTTGGCCATACACTGATCTTCGGGGCCAGCTGTCAGCCATCCACCAGCTGCCTCTCTAAAGGGTCTGTCTCTTTCTTCATTTCTGCTTTTGGCTATCTTCTTGGCAGTCAGCAGGCTCTCTAGAGTCAGAAAGGTGGTGTAGCAGGTTGTTAGAATGCATAATGGATGGAAGTGTGTCTTCTGTGACAGCTCATCAAAGTAAGACCCTGCCATGCTCTGAGTGGGCTAAACAGCTGTGCAATTAACATTGAGAATGACAGTATGAAACAGTTCTGCGGTTACAGTGGTCGCTCTGTAAACAACTTGTGTGTTGTCGCTTCCGTTCTTTACCTCTCCTCTGCCCCCTCCTCTCGGTGAAGATAGCAATCTTTAATCACAATAAAAAGCACAGACAGTAAATGTACCGGTATGCTAACGACAACTGTCAAACAACAGTAGGCTACTGTCTACAACTTGCCGACAAGACTATGTTGCCACAAAATGTAACAAAGAAGTGAATGTAGTCTCAGGCATTTCTGTGGTAACCTGAGTTTACTTTGTTTGCAACATTTTTATGAAGGCATCTGCATGCAACCATGCATTTTTCAAGAGGCACGCGAAGACACATTTGCCACTTTTCCTTTTGTTCATTGGTCGACATTTTGTGCAAAGCATAACTTGGCGTATTATTCCCTTTGGGCCAGCCTCGCTGTTATCGACAGCCTGCTGTATAGTGGTGAACTAGGCGCAGGAAAGGAATTTGCCTCTGGGGCACAGGTGTGAGCAGGGGTGTCAAAAGGGGGGAGGGGGGGAGGGGGGGTACTGAGTTACTAGGGCCCAAGGAGGAGAGGACTTAATTATTTTATACTTTAACTATTGAAAAATAGCAGATCTACAAGCTCACATGAAAAGTTTGAGAACCACTGACATAGAAACAGGTTTTAAAAAAAAATCCTTAGAAGGATTTGAAATATTCAAAGACTTTTCAAGATTTTTCAAAAATAGCAGATCGTAGCTCGGCACTCAGTGCCGCGCTGTGAGCTTGTATCTGCTATTTTTCAATAGTTAAAGCACAAAACGATGCATAATAATGCGTTCCCAGCCTCAGCATCCACAGTAGAAGCCCAGTTTGTAGAAAGCTGCATGTAGAAATTTTAGCTTTTATATTGAAAAGAATTTGCATTTGAGCTTTTATATTGAAAAGAATGTGCACTGAATTTGAATTTTGTGAATTAGTAATGAGCTTGTGAATGCATTACCAGTACTACTGTGCAACACCAGCGGGTGCTGTTGTCAAAGACATGTCGTCAGCGATGCGTAGAATGCTCCGGAACTGGGAGAGGACGCGAATGGAGTGAGAGCCTTCCCAGAACACCTTCCCACAGCCAGTGCAGACAAAGAAGCGTGGTATTCTGTGTAGAATGGTGGGCGGGACCTTATGGAGCTGTATGGAAGCCCCCCCAGGGAAGGTGAGGGTGTCAGGGTCTAGGACTGACACAGGGGCCCAGTGACACTTAAGGGCGTAGCTGGGGAGGCCAGGGGTCACACCAGAGGTCAAAGAGCCAGTGTGCTCCACGTCCTTATGCAGAGTGCCTTCCAGTCCTGTGTGGTCAGAGTCCCTGCCTTGGAGAAATCCGGTCTCTTTGAGCATCCGGACCATGTCCTCTCTGGACAGCGTCATGTACTGGTTGCTGTTGCAGGCATGACAGCGGCTGAAGATGTCACTGGGAGTGGGCCGAATGTTGAAGAGCCTGAGGACCCTCATGGCCTGTTCTATCGCATTCTCTGAACAGCTGAGAGACAAACAGCGACCCTCACCCACCTGGGACCGCAAAGTGTGGTATGGCAGTCCACTGGTGAGTATGGTACGGTCCTCTGCTCGAGCCAACTCAGCTGCAACTCTGTGGTCATCGCTGTTTTCCAATATAGCCACGTCTACCCCTAAACAGCGCAGGTACTTCCCCAGTCCCTGTAGCATGTTGTCACACACTATCCGTAACTGTTGGGGAGTCATATAAGGGCCCTCTGATGCCTTCTCAACACACAGGAGGCCCATTTCCTGACCATTGGATGTGGCTCCAATTACCTGATCCCCTTGATGTTCCATTTGACCACTGGCCTTGGTGTATTTCGTCTTTGGCTTCCTTACCTGGCCAGAGCAGATGTACCTTGGATGGAAATTGGTGGGAAGCCCAAAGGATGCTGGGTTGCTGGCAAGGGCAGAGTAGATTTCCAGTAGACAGTAGGCATCCAATGCTGCATATTTAATTTGGCTGATGCGTAGCGGGCGTTTTTCCCACATGGAGAGCTGCTCTGATTTGTCCAGGGGCTTTCCCAGGATCTGCTTTACCATCAGGCTGAGGCCTCTATCTTTGCGGGATAGCGTAGCACACCGAATCTGTTCATGTAGAGTCTTCAGATCTAGAACTTCCTCCACTTTCAGTGGCGCCTGCAACAACTGAGGCCATGTAGTCTTTAGGCATTTCAAGTCTCCAGTTATATCGTAAACCAGTTTAAGAACTTTGCTTTCAAAGAAGGTCCTGATGAAGCAAAGGGTTTCCTCATATTGGCGTAAACCACTGTCAGACAGGTCTAATAGGAAAACCTGGTCTGAAACAGCAAGCTGTATCACAGCAACACGCCCCACTGAGATAGAGAGTGGGGCCCACCACTCCATGTCGAATCCAACTACACCACCTTCCTTTAATACAGTGTCTTGGCATTTCTTAAGTCCTTCCAGTGTGTCCAGGAAGTAAACCTTGTCCCTGGAGAGTGACAGCTGGTGGTACTCTTCACAGTGAGACATGGGTGGGATCCACCCCATACTGTGAACAGAACTCATTTGTTTGAGATCATCTGGTAGACTCTGTTGTTTGTCCCAAACACAAGCCGACAGTCTGTTTCTGGGGATGCCGTATTGGACTGACCACCGGGCCGCTGTCTGGAGGTCAGAGTACTTGACCAGCATTTTAACCAAAGAGATCTGCAGCTCAAGGTCATCTGCCACTATATACTCTACACTGTCTCTCCAGCTCGCCTCTGTCATGGTTTTCTCTGTAAACATCTTATGTGTTAAGTATCGCAGGACAACCTCTTTTCTCTTCTGCATAGAATTGGGAAACAGTTCTGCGCACACCTCTTGATCAGTTGAAAAGTTGAATTTCTTTATTAGGCGAACCACATGTTTGCAGAGTACTTTAGGATGGATCTTTATATCATAGTGTTTGGAGAGGGCGAGGTGTGGGAACTTCTTGCATATGTTTCTCACGCTGAAGTCAGGAAGGCACCAGGAGTCTAGGAGTGTGACTAAGTGTTGCTCCAGTGCATGGTGGCCTGCGACAAATGATTCTGCTATAGACAGCTTGTCATGCAGAATCAGTGGTATACAAATCTCCTCCATGTCCAATACATTCTGTAGATTCAATTTCATGCCTAAAATCGCTGCCCCTTTGTACCATTTGAGGCCCTGAAGCTTCATGATGCTCAATCGGAGAACGCTTGGGTCCAGAGATCGGAGTTGGTATATGTCCAGCAATGCATCCATAGAGGCAGGGTGCCAGGTCAGTGGAATCTTTGTCAGTAGTCCTAAGACTTGATGCTGTAGTGCTACTGCCTGCTTCTCTGAGACTGAGTCAAGGGTCACCTGGGGCTGATTCTTCCGCCATTCTTTAAACTCTGCCAGGATGCAGCGGACTGGGTTGTTCATGTTAAAGTGCAATTTCTCCATGAAGCCCTCTAGGATTGTCAGGAGGTCTTCCAGTGGTTTATTCAGCTCTGAAAAGCCTTGGTAGGCCATCAAACGCATCTTCCGTCCATTTTTGCTGTTCCAGACTTCCAATAGTTGGTCTACAAGCTGGTCAACACCCATTGTAGTAATGTTTGATTCCTCTTTGCTTGCAGTCAAGTCTTTGTGATGGGTACTCTGCCCCATTAGAGAAGATTAGGCCATTCTCCTTGTGAAATATTAGGAAAAAGAACGCTGCAGTGGTGTACCAGACTTTCATGTGGCCAGTCTATGACATCAATCATCTATGATGTCAATACTATGATGCCAGTCTTCTCTATATTTGGGGAAAGTATCAGCCCAATCTGTCATCCGTTGACTTTAAAATTACAGAGAGATCCATAGAGAGATACACAGAGATGGCAATGTGTTTATTAGGATGAGGAGGGGATACTAATGTAATCTTTCTCAGAGTATTTGATTTGTCGGAGTTTGCCTACAGTATGTCTGCTATCTATACGTGGTGGCCATAGCAGCTTAGTAGGTACAGAGGATGTCTGGTAATCTGAAGGTCACCTCCAGGCCATACTAGTCTAGGCCAGGCCTCACTACCCCCCCCCCCCCCCCCCCCCATCAGCCATCAGCCAGATGAAGCTGATAAGTGAATTCTCCCTGAAGGACTAACTAGAAGAGTGTGACCTTGACAAGGCTTGATATGAACCACTTTGAGAATCACCACAAAATACATACAGTACATACTGTACATACTGTACACAGTTTATTATAGTGAGTTTAGCATCCCAAAACACTGACATTTCTTAATTCTTAATTTAGGCTGAGACGGTGCATAATGGAATATGTTGAGGTGACAGCAGATCACCATAGAAGTCGATTGTGTCTGTCAGTCTAAATAAATGAGGTACACAACAGGCCTATAACTGCTTGCTCTAATCCCAGATTATCTCTGCTAGTTCAATCCAGAAACAGGGGAAAAATTTACTGAAGAAAAAGGATTATTTGTACTGTGGTGGCGGGATGGTGGTGGTGATGACGGGGGAGCATGGCAGTCAGTTCACACACCTACCCGTAAACACAAGAGACAGAGACAACACACACTTGCACACACACATAATACACACGCAGTGTACACTTTCTGGGTGTAGTGTACAGTACACAATGGTGGCAATGAGTCTGGCACTAGCTACTGTACAATAGTTCACGTCTTTGACAGCCAGTGGGTACACTTTGAAAACAGCCAATCTATCTATACTATAATTTTCCGAATGTCTGAGTGAGTGTCTGTCTGTCTGTCTGTCTGTCTGTCTGTCTGTCTGTCTGTCTGTCTGTCTGAAACAGCGTTTCTCCTCAGTGGCTGGAGCAATTGATCTGAAATCGCATCACCATCAGCATATGAACACACCTGACATAACTGTGAAGCCCGTTTGTCACTTTCACAAATCGTATGCTGTATATTAGCATTTTTATGGTGTATCTATATCTATTTAGCCTACAGTACCTTTTGTGACCACACATGTTAAGGGAGGGGCGCTGTTGTTCAGGCCATGCACAATCACACACAAACCCACACACACACACACACACACTCTTTCCATCCCTCATATACTGTGTGCACAGTGCACATCCCATAACCCACACACTGCACATCATTTCGGAGCTCATATCTTTGAACGGGTAAGGGCTAGTACAGTTAATGTGTTGTTTTGGAGTTGGCCTTTTTTAATATAACACTATCGTCACAAAGAGGTTATTTTTGAACAATGCTAACCGCTCCAATACGTGACTTTGTGTGTACCGCTGTTGCCTATATTGAGATTGGCAGATTTCACCCAGTCTACCGTCTTCACACATTTAGGGAAACATAGGCATACACATAGTATAGCATAAACATTAAAGTATATAGGCTACTTACCATTGACCATTTGGAATACAAGACAGTAACAAAGAAGCAAATCGCAACTGCCCCTTAGTAGCGGACAGTGGAAAATCAAAGTAGTATGAGTGACATGAGTGATCTGGGCAGCTTGCCCCAGGAAATATGCCAAGCTCAATAGGCAACAACAGTATGTCCAATTGTTTTTCCATGGTATCAAATACTGCTGTTGTAAGTTCTCCAATTGTTTTTCCATGGTATCAAATACCAAATACATCATCATCATCATCAGCAGCAGCAGCAGCACCACTCACTTCACACCGTTGTGATTTTTGAATGATATGCGAATTGCGAAATTTGACAATTCTATTTCTCTCTCTTTCTTTCTCTTACCCTCCTTTTGCTCATCCTCTCAGATCCTCCGGTGATTGCAGGATGGATGAACCCCTCCCTCCCTTCACACCCTCTGACTGCACTCTGCTGGAGACGTGGCTTTGCCGTGGCCTGTGAGTGCAGCACACGTTAGCACGCATTTAACCACTTAAACCCCCCTAACACTTACACACACACACACACACACACACACACACACACACACACACACACACACACACACACACACACACACACACCCCTAACACTTACACACATACACACACACACACACACACACACACACACACACACACACACACACACACACACACACACACACACACGCGCGCTATGCTACTTCATTTATTCATTCTTGTGTCTTTGTATTTTCTAAATTCAATGCATTTTGTCTTTTACATTTATGGTACTGAAGATGACTCAACCTGTGAATCAGAAAAACAACCAAGGTCTTGACTGACAGGCTATATCCGGCCTCATTAGAACCCTGCTTTTTGAAACTGCAGTAAATGGAAGTGAAACCCACTTTCCATCACTGTTTCATAGCAACAGTGGTGGACACAGGGGCGCCCGCTGGCCTAGTGGTCCAGGCGCATACCACATACTAGGCTATGATGCCTGCTGGGGTCGCCGATTCGGTTCCCGATCCGGACGACCATCCGTCATTCCCCGTCTCTCTCCCCATTTCCTGTCAGTCTACTCTCCTATCAAATAAAGGCATAAAAAGCCCCAAAAACAAATCTTAAAAAAAAAAAACAGTGGCGGACAGTAACCAAGTACCAAGGTCGTTGCACACTGCTGCGTCTTTTCGGCTGAATTTCGGAGCACGTAAATAAAGAAATCAACCTCACGTTATGTCAATCACGTTTGCACACTGCCGCCCGTTTCGTATTTATTTTCGACCACTGGGTCCCTTGCTCTCTCTATCTCTCTCTCTCTCTCCTTGCCCTGAAAAACGCATTTCTCAATGAAAATACGCAGCAGTGTGCAACCAGCTTAATGTTCTTAAGTACATGTACTTCACCTGAGTATTTGTGTTTTTGGGATACTTTCACTCAGTGGATACTTTCACTCATTACTACTGTAGTAAGTGAAGCTGCTATTTTTGAATTAATGAGGTATAAAATAGTATGAGAATGAGTTTAAATTTAGGGCCACAACTATCGATTGTTACGATACGATTATTCTATCAATTACCTCTTCCATTCATGGTATAACTGAAGCGCAGTAAAAAATAAAATAAAAATAGAAATCTGTTGCGTATCTGTCTGTGTTTACGACCGTAGCCAATCAGGGACCAGCATTTCTGGTGACATCACCTTCAACAGCCAATGAGGGACCAGCATTCTTGGTGACGTCACCATCAACAAGTGCGACCTGATATAAATAACAAGGCGTGCTCTGCTGGTGCACAGCACAAGTAGGCCATACGTACATAGCCACGAGTGCACGAGGAGCAAGTTGGCACCTCGACAGAGTGAAGTCTAGTTAACTTTTGAAATACTATGTTTAGTGAGCACTAGTCACACAGAGGATGTACATCAAAAATACATTTTAATTTGAGTAGCCATCCTCTTTGTATGATTCGTTTAGTCATGTCTTTTTTCCCCTTCCCTCACCAGTAGGCGCAAAATAACAACAATATTAACTCAGCGGGTGCCCACGCGTCAAACTCTTTGATGTCGCTGGAGGCCCACGACGTGTTTGCCGCGTTTACTGTATTTACAGTATTAACTTTAAATCTCACCGTAAGGTCGGGGCTACGCCTGGATGCAGCCCATTCACCGCGGGTTGCTTCGAATCGACGCTGAGAGCATCGCACGGCCGTTTTTCTCCATATAATCCAATGCATTTCCTCATCTTTAACGCCCTTTATCTCTGATGTTTGTTTTATGGCTAAAACTGTGGCCGGCTGCGGCAAAATGACCAACTTTTGATCGGCAATGAACAGCTATGATCAACACTGGCCCATACCATACAGTATGTTACACAACAACATCCTGTCTGCGGTCATGTGACCAAGTGACGTCATGACGCATGTATTGACGCAGCAGGGCCGTATTCAATAGAATGGTGGTGGGCCTGGGCATCGAGAGGGGGCTCAATCTTGGGGCACCCAATGTGTTAATGGCAGTAGCCTAATACCCCAAATAATATAAATCATAGAAAATAAAAGAACAGTCAAATAAATACCAACAAACATTTAAAACAAAAACCAAACTAAAACAATGTTTTACATACCAAAAAAGCAAAAAAAGGCTTTCTGAGAGGCTAATTGTAGAGGTTCTTTTCTTTGGCACTTTGACTTTCTATACCCATCTAAACCCATCAACCTTCAGTGAATGTCGGTGTCTGACAACAGGTTGTACCTGCATCCCATCAGCCGGCTTGCAGGGAAAATGTCCCCTGCCCCACCACCCCCATCCCCTGTGGGAAATTGATTTTTTACTTGTATGAATCTTTTAAATTGCGCACCACACCAGTGCTAATCCAGCTCGTCACGCAGGTTTGACTTGACGTTAACCTAACCAATAATTACAAACGGTTGCTTTTCATCTGTGGCCTCATTGTCTGCTCGTGTTTGAGGTGACATCTACTGATCTTTGAATACCATTAGACTTTTGAATTCCTACTTGGTGGGGATAGAGTACTGCAGGATAAATGGGCTTCGGCCTCACTGACAGATTTAAATCCTTCACTCTATTCTGGGGCAAACTTGTGGCAAAAATAGACTATTTACAAGCTCACAATGCATCACATTACTTGAACTTGTATATTGGCTATTTTGGTTTAGAGGGAAATACTACAATTTAGGCATTTAGCAGACGCTTTTAATCCAAAGCGACTTACAATAAACAGGTAATACATCAGTATAAGCAAGATACTATGTCAGTACATCAACAACAATATAAGAAATGCATAGGAATATCAACAATAACATAGGTAGACCATGCACCTAATCAGTAAAAAAAGTTTTCTAAAACCTAAAAATGCTATCTAGCTTCATGTATGGTCATCGAGGGAAAGGGAGTGTTACAGTAGTGCTATGGGTTTAGGTGGAGCCTGAAGAGGTGGGTCTTCAGTCCACGGTGGAAGCAAGGGAGGGAGTCTGTAGTTCTAAGTGCAATGGGGAGTTTATTCCACAGTTTGGGGGCCAGGAGGGCAAATTGTCTAGGACATAAAGGTGTCAGGTGTGGTGTTGATTTAATTGAGCTGTCACTGTTTGAAATGGAATGATTCAGAAAACCGAACCAAAGAACCTCACATGTGATGACAGTGATGACACACGTGTCATCACTGTCATGTCAGGCAGTGGTGGAACATTTACTCAAGTACTGTACTTAATTTTACAGTACTTTTACTGAACTTGAGTACTTGTATTTCCATTTTTACGCCACTACATCCCAGAGTCAAATATTGTACTCAGCTACAATTATTTAAAATATTTACTTTCTAGTTACTTTTTAGATGAATACTACAGTTTGGGCCACCCGCCAGCCTTTTACTCAAGTCCAATTTTGAATAAGTACTGCATGCACAAAATTGGGCAGCTCTGCATCAGAATGTTGTAGAAGTTGACTAGAGATAAGGTAGAGTTAGGGCCGATTTATACTCCACTTTTAGAGCCGAATTTATTTCTGTTCGGTTCGGCGAGTCACAAAATCTCGGTGGCACCGAACAGCCGAATTAATGAGGGTACCTGAACCTCTGAATGACCTCATATTGTAGTTTAAATAGAGCCGAGCCGAAATAAATGTGGCTCTAAAAGTGGAGTATGAATAAAGTCCACAGGTCATAACAGAGTCAGAGTGGGTCCATGAGTCTCCAACGCCACCCAAGTGTACAATTTTGTGCAGACTAGTACAATGATGAATAGCAGTCATTATAGTGTGTTCCCGGAATTCAGTGCCATCACTGGCAGCAGCACTCTTGTTCCTTACATTGTAGCAAAATGATGACAACATAATAGTAGTAGTAGTGTGACAATAGGGGGAACTGTACTGAAGTCAGTGACGCATACTGGAGGAACAGTCTGAGAGCAGCTACAGTATGACCTGACTGAACCAGTGGTATTAAGTAACTACATTAAGAACATTTACTCAGTACTGTACTTTTGTGCAATGTTGAGGTATTTTTAAGGCTCCTGGAAGGAGCTAAGCTCCAACATCTGGCTTTGTTCGGGCTCCAAAACATTCCGGTCTCTGAAGCGCGGCCTACATCTGGCCTACATCTTGGCACAAAGTGCTCAAAGTTTGTTGTACGCCCAGGCAGCTTACAACAAGGCAGCAAAGTTGGACGGGATATAGCTGCATACTGTATGTGGTATACACCTGGATCTCTGTAGGCCAGTGGGTGCCCCATAACATAACACAGCATTTCTACATTACGGTATTGATACTTTTACTGAAAGTAAAGCAATTGAGTACTTTGTCAGGTAATGGCACAGTCACTCAGCACTTTTATTCTACCTATGAGGGCGGATTCTTCCAATGCATTTCAATGGGAATGGAGCGGTTTTGTGGATTTCTGCAAAGGTACATAGAATAAAAGTGTGGTGTGACCATGCCCTAAAGGGCCTTGTAGCGAACCCCAGCCAGAGAATGGTGAAGCTTACTGATGTTTCCAGAAGTTTTTATTCATGCTCAGCCTTAGACCTTGTTTGAACATTTTCCTTTCCTTTAGTTGTAGAAACATGCCTTTTCTGGACAGACACCGTAAGAACTATAAGACAGATAAATTACATAAAATGAGTTCTTACAACATACAAACGTTAAAAAGATGTCATACAAACATAACATAGAAAATGGGCCTATAAAACACATACAAACATATCTACCATATAGGTCCTATTATCATCAAAATGTTTACCGACATAACAATATAACCTGTGGCATCCCAATATGAAACCCAGAATTTCATCATTACCGTCATGTTATAGCCATTCATTTAAACAAGGCAAATATCAATGTTTACATGACAGCAAACACCCTCTCTCTGTTAATATGAATAGGCATTAAGTGCACAGAATCATGAAACCAAAATGAGCACATTACCTTGTTCCCGTTCTAGCTGGGTGCTAAATGAGCCGTAAATCATAGAACCTTATTTCAGAGCAACATTGTGATGTCTTTCCTTCCTTCTGAATTCACAGCAGGCAAGTCACTCTTTATATGCATCATTCACTTCGTTCCATGGCTTCAAAATAATAGCACTGCCATAAAGCAAACCGAACCTAATGAAAAGAAAGCTTACATAGTCCTTCAAAATAAAATAACCGTTATATAAGAGGCAGTGACAAACCAAGACCTTGCAGAAGTGTTACCTTATCAACAGACCTCCAAAGGGGTCTGTTACAGGCCTGTATTCCAAATTAGACTTGAGTAAAAGGCTGGCGGGCAGCCCAAACCGTAGTATTCATCTACAAAGTAACTAAAGTAAAGATTTTAAATAATTGTAGTTCAATATTTGACTCTGAGATGTAGTGATGTAAAAATGGAAATACTCAAGTTCAGTAAAAGTACTGTAAAAATAAAGCTATACTGTGTAAGTTTCTCAACTAGTGGTCAGTAGCGGTATAGCAAACCGCGGTCGCGTCTGCTTTTTTCGGCCGTTTTACCGGGCCTTCAGACCACCGTGTCCGCCTCGCCACGCATCCGTAGAGGTCTCTCGTGTCCCTCTGCGGACCGGCGTTGGGGAGTTACAGGCTAGACTTCTAGACCAGCGTAAACAAAGCTGTTGAAGCAAGCTACTTCCTGAAGAGACGCAAGATGCTCTGTGATTGGCCGTCAGTGTATGATCTTCGCTGTGATTGGCCGGTAGGGAGACAGGTATACAGAATGATGCAGATGACGTAATTTTGCCGGGAAAAACAGTCCCGGTCACGGCCACAGGGGCTCAGTAGAACACATAAAGAAAAGGCTTTTGGGGCTGAAATTAACAGAGTGGGTGTTCTAAAACTTTAGCGATTTAATAGTTAGGACAATTTTAAGATTTGTTTCATTAAAAAAGTTACATAGTATAACTTTAAGTACAGTACCTGAGTAAATGTTCCACCACTGTGATGACACGTGAGCTTCTTCGTGTCAGTTTTCTGAATCATTCCATTTCAAACAGTGACAGCTCAATAAAATCAACACCACACCTCATACCTTTATTTGAAAATAGCAATAACCCTGTCAGAAATCCCATGATGCACAGCCTCGCAGACATACTGTTGTAGCGAATCCTTGTAAAACATTTTTGTGCACAACCTGTGCAGAGCCACTGTAATGTCAGTAGACATACTGTACCAAAGTCACACAGATTCTCCCCCCCTCTCTGCTCCCTCCACTGGCTCCCGGTTGCGGCCCGCACTGAATACAAAACACTGATGCTGACCTTCAAAGCAGCCAAAGGTACGGCTCCTCCATACCTCCAAAACCTGATGAATCCCTACAATCCCACCCATTCAATCAGATCAGCCAACACAGGGATGCTGACAGAACCCTCAATAAAAACCCCAGTACAAAAATCCACTCGTCCTCGACAATTTCCCCTCCTGGCCCCCAAACTTTGGAATAAACTCCCTGTCGAACTTAGAACTACAGACTCACTCCCTAGCTTCCGCCGTGGACTGAAGACCCACCTCTTCAGACTCCACCTCCTAAACCCATAGCACTACTGTAACACTGCCCTTCCCTCGATGACCACACATGAAGCTAGATAGCTGTTCTCTTTTTTTCCTTAGGTTTTTAGACGTTTTTAGAAGATAACTTCTATACCTATGTTCTAGATTGATATTCCTATGCATTTTTTGTATTGTTGTTGATGTACTGACATATTATCTTGCTTATTATATTGATGTATTACCTACTTAGTGTAAGTCGTTTTGGATTAAAAGCGTCTGCTAAATGCCTAAACTGTAAAGTGTAAACTGTCACACTCATGAAGTTTCAAAACCAAGTTTAAACCCTATAAAATCTGCTGCAGAAGAGCAGTGGTGGAAGAAATACTCACGTTTTACTTAAGTAAAATTATCAATACTGCAATGTGGAAATACTTTGTTAGGGCATGATCACACCAAAGTATGGCTGCCAGCTGATAAACCCTTTTGTTTTGTATGCATTCTGTCCCAATAACCAGTGACACACATGTCACTCACTTTCAGGACCCTCCTTATAGCTACACAACACACGTCTGTGGCGAGATACGTATCTAACTGCACAGCAGACAGAGAGACGGGGTAGCCTCGCCCCAGTCTGTGCATTCCCAAAGCTCAAAACACACATTGCTACAACCAGTTGTCGCTCCGAGGTGGAAAGTCTGGTGACACGATAGTTGTCTCTTCCAGAGTCTTAGTACGGTCCACCTTCGATTCACCTGACTGTACAGAGTGGGAAAAGCGGAATCTGAGTATGAGAGCACAACTGCCAACTTAGGTTGTTCGTGGCCGACTGTCTTTTGCAGCCAGCGCATTCTAAAAAACTTCTGTCCCAATAATAGTGACGCACCTGTCACTCACTTTCAGGACCCTCCCCATAGCTTCACAACACACGTAGCTACAACCAGTTGTCGCTTGAGTCTTGGGACGGCCCGCCTTTGGACAGAGGGGGAAAAACTGCATCTGTATCGAGAATGTATCTGCTTCAAATAGACAAGGCGTATAAAGCGCATAAACGCAAGGTCTGCACGGCATGCGGAAATACACGCAAGACCATCAAACCACACTATTGAAATGCATTTACAGAATCTGCCCTCTTACAGTACGTAGAATAAAAGTGCAGTGTGACCGTGCCCCTTCAAAACCTTTTCTCAAACTTGGGAATTGTGGCATTGATGTAATGGGTAATATTGTTGCATTGTCATCAACATTAAATAGTAAACACGGCAGGTGCCACATTGGACAGACATATTGCTACAATAAAAATTTGAAGACAAAATCACAAAATGTATTCTAGCGTGTAAAGGGGTCCAGCAAACAGGGGAACAGCTGCCGTGGATGAATGTCATCCTGGAGCCCAATCACAGATTACCCATCGCCCATACAGCAGCTGTGCCATGTGAGATTACAATTAGAGTAATATCATCCATCATGTGAAAGCTTGTTATGCTACAGTTAACTCTGGTAGCTCTGGGTCTGCCGCTTGTCAGGCACGTGGGTGCCTTGTGCTGCCCATGGCTTTGTTACTGGGCTGCGTAATGGAAATTAAATCAGCTGTCTGCGTTGTTTGACTTTTCATTCTAATCAAGATAATGGAGGCTGGGGATGTACAGTAGGGACCCAAGGATTATACATCCAAGGAGTTTAAAACGAACCAGTAGGTTGGAGTGGCAGTTGTGTCAGTGGAGACCGAGTGTCTTTATCACTTCTTTGCTAGACCCTGGGAGATGGATTACTGAGGTGGAGCACCACTCCTACCATCAACTCTCAGTACCTACACTCATACACTGAGCACCACACCAAGCATCAGCTCTCAGTACTAGAGGTTGAAAGAGTACTGAAAAATCCTACTCAAAGTAAGAGTATTTTCCTGGACTAGTGTCCAGGAAAATACTCAAAAGTAAGAGTAAAAAGTAGCCTATTTAAAGTAAAAGTCTTCAAGTAAAAAGTAAAAGTATTTTTTTCTTTCTTTTTTTTTTTTACATTAATTACATCATGAGAACATTTAAGCAGATATCTCTACCATCCGGAGAAGGCACATCACATATTGCATTATATAGTTAACATTGTTAACTTGCTAACTCGTTTCATACTGAACAACTTGTTCAGATGTAGCCAGGGCCCAGGGATGCGCACATTCTTCACTTTCCTGTGTTTGTGAAGTTCGACAATATCAGGAGAATCATTGTCAGTTTCAGATACATTCATTTTCTCCCAGTCAGTTCTCACGTTAGCCTTTCCTTGTTTGGTTTCTGAATGTACTTATTTACTGAATTTAAATTACTCTTAGGCCTACTCATTGTCCAAATGAAAAGTAACGAAGTAGGCTACAAGTATTTACTATTTTAATTACTCAAAAGTAAGAGTAAAAGTAGAGCAAGTACAGATCCTCAAAAAAAGACTCTTGAGTAATTACTCGAGTACTTTTACACTCATACACTTAGTTGGCGGTGCCCATGCAGGGCCGGCGCCAGGAAACAATGGTTTAGGTTGCGTGAGCTTAAGTTACGTTTTTTTTTATTTATTTTTTTTTTATAAAAAGGGTGCAAGCCTGCGAGGTGGTCTGCGTGAGGGGGGGGCTGACACCGGGCCTGTGCCCAGGTGAGATCTCTCATTCTCTACCAACTGAACCACCTTAAAAAAACAGTGACTGTAAGCTATACACAATGTAGGCTATACACAACTTCACACATTTTGTATTTTTTAGCCATGCCTGCCTCTAACATTCAAACTCTGACAATGAACACAGTTTTAACTCTTATACTGCTTTGAACGTTCCTGTTCGCCCCAATTCTTGAGGTCGAGTAGGGCCAATACGGCCGTTCGTTCGTTTGATGTTTTTTATGGATTATGATAAAAGACGTCCTTGCGCAACTTTTGAATGCATAATTGGTCGTCGGTGTCATTTTGAGGACAGCCGGAAACCGTTCATAAAAAAAAAAGTAAACAGACTGTCCTGGCTCCGCCTGCCCAGAGCGACTCTGCGCCTGCCTAGCTGCCAGGGGCGTCAATTGGGTATGGCAGGGGTATGCAGCTGCCATACCTTGACAGGGGGAAATAATAAAAATGTACTTTTCATCGTGCCTGTTGCTAAGGTATGGCAACATGACTGGTGTCTTCACCAGACACCAGTCATGTTGCCATACCTTAGCTTGTTCTGAACTGACGCCACTGCTAGCTGCTAGCAGCCTTGAGGGACTATATTGTTTTATGCATCGGGCTGTTAGTAGAGAAAGAGAGAGAGAAACGTTGGTAAAAGCGATCATTTTGTCGGAAATCAGTTGTTTTATAGTATTAGTAGTATAGTAATTGTAGTAGGTAGTAGTATTTAGCAGTAGACCTACTAGAATATTGGGCCCTGCTCAGTATCAATCCGCCGAAGCAAAGCGACCATCCCCCACCACCCCACGGCCGAGGTCGCACAGCAGAGATTCCACGGAAGGAAAGTTTCGACAACAAACTTTGTTAGAATTAGGATTACAAACCTACCCGCGTTGGTGACCCAGGACCAGGCAGCGCCCACCACGAATGGTGGTGGTCGTCGTGATGATGATGAAGAAGAAGAGAAAAAGATTCCTGTAGTGTAGCCGTTGGCTTTGAAGAGAAACATTCCATTTCTTGGTGCCGTTGGTCGCGAAGAACCGGGTCAAAAAGTGCATCAAGAGCCTCCTGATATCCCGATATGGACTCGGAGACCCCCGCCATACCCGCCGTTCGTTCCTGAGAGTGAGACCCCCGCGCTGGATGGATCGGCACGGCACAGTGGACACACATCTCGGGCGCAGTAGAGACCGCCGCCACCCATTCAACAGCCAGACGTACAGAGGCAGAGACTCACTGGACGATGGCCATGATTCTACTGTCCAGAGTGGTAAGACTTAGACTTAAATCCAGTGCATCTGCATGTATGTATAGTATACTGTATGTGAATCGCTTCAGACTTCCAATCCAGTGCATGTATGTATTGTATAGTTGTATACTGTATATAGTTGTATACTGTGTGATAACAGAGCATCCGTGTGGAACTGGAAGCCTGGGATGGGGGGGATGGTCAGTGATCAGTGAGATAGGGTAACGGTTTTCCATTGCGACGTGTTGCCACTCCGACATTGGGATCCGGTCTAGAGCCCGCCTACTGCATCCGGCTATTTACACGTACACATACATGCAAGAAATGTTTCCGTATCCGGACCGGATCAGTAACTTGATCCAAGCAGTTAGGATCCACGTGCTTGGTTTGTTTTTGTCGCTACTCAGGACACACGTGGAGTTCCTATCACGCGCGTGCACGTACCGCGTGTAGTGTACGTGCACTGCACAGCCTACTAGGATTATTTGATGGGAATTTAGGATTTATTGGCTTAGTTTGTGTGTGCGTGCGTACGATGCGTGTGTGTGTGAGAGAGAGGGAGAGGTTTCTTTTTATCGTCATCATCATCATCATCATCATCATCAGTAGCTGATGATGTAGCTTTTCAGTTCAATTCAAAGGAGCTTTATTGGCATGAGAAAACATACGTTTACATTGCCAAAGCAAGTGTTACAAATAAAAACTGTTGAAAATGGGGAACATATATACAGTTGGAGGGAGTACAGCTTTGTGTAAACAGAGCTATGTTGCATTGTGACATTTTATATAGGTATACAGGGTATAAAGGGAATTTCACTGTGACAGTAAATGCATGGTAACTATTTACTATAACTGCATTTTATGTTATATATGAACTTATTGTAAGTCATTTGCTAAATGTCAAAATTGTAAATTGATTTGTTTAGATATAAACTATTTGATATTTTCCTGGCTATGATTTTAGATGATGAGTCGACGATGATGATGAGCCTACTTATTCATTTCCACATCGTGGTCGTCCAAGGACAAGGATAGGTAAAGAAAAAACAAACTTTTTTCTGTAAATCAGACTTAGCACCATGCACATGCTCACATAGACATCAAAGGGGGCTTGAGCCCCTGCCCTTTTATCCATCTGTAAAAAGTGCCCTCTCCAGACCATGAATGCTGTTTTTACATAATTACTATATATATATATATATATATATATATATATATATATATATATATATATATATATATTTGTGTGGTAAGCAGGAAGTGCATAGAATGTTAGAGAGGCAGGGGTTGACATTTCTAAAACGGCCTTTTGATGAAAATAGTAGGCCCCCAACCTCCACGCATTCTGCTGTGACGCGTTGTGAGCTTGAAGGTGTACTATTTTTCATGTATTTTATAGTAATTATGTATTTGTATAATTTACAGATCGACCATGGGCTCGTGTACGAGTTCAGCAGACCCGGTGGAGCCCTTCCGGAGGAGCCTGGCTGGAGTGAAACAGAATGGAGCCCCAGGCCCTGTGCAGGCTGAATGACACACACGCACGCACGCACGCACGCACGCACACACACATATACACTCTGTAGACATGTAGTGTCACAGTAGTGTCACAGTGAGATAAAGAGAACCCTGAAAGCTGAAGCAGGATTCAGGCTGAAGCTCATGTCACTGTGTCAATGTTCTGCACTGCTCTTACTACTGCTCTTACTTCTCTTACACACTAAAAGTGTGTAAAAAGACACTTTTTCTTGTTTTTATTTTTTTGAATTTGTTTGTAAACAACCACTGATCATAGGTGTGATGTTACTGAAGCCAACAATAAAAGGCTAAAGAGAGATTTCTGCCTGAAAATGTATTCTTCACAAAAATGCATTTTTCTCAGCTTTATGTTCTCAAAGAGCTGTTTTTAGGCCACATTCTGCAGCTTCTAGCTAATGAACAGAACAAGATAAAAACTCGAAATCTTTTTCTGTTGCAAAGTAGACATTCTATTCTTCGTTGCCATATAATTGTTGTCTTTATAGTCGAAACCAAATTTCTCCAGTAGGCCTTCAAAGATGAGCGACAATTCTCAATTTAGCTGGCAGTGGATTGAGCTTTTTGTTCAATTCTGTGGCAGTAAAAGAGTTAATGTAATCCAATAATCCATACTGCTGTAACTCTCACTTTTACGATAAGAAATGATTGGGTTGCCATAAAGCCTGAAGAATAACAAATGTCCATAACGATAATTATCATGAAACTCACACTTTTTTGTATGGATCATTGCACTAATGTACAGTACATGTACTGTAACAGTGCATACTATATTTTAACTTGTGGCTTCCTGACACCTGTCATCTATTGGCTTTTACCAGCCTACTGTATCAACATGAGGGACTAGATTCTGGGCAGTTGTGATTTTCATAATGTCATATGTGTTGCACAGACATCTGTGTTGATTCAATATATCAAATGGCTGCGCCCACAGTCTTCCTGAAAATGCCAAAGGATCTTTGAGGCAAAATCTGTTTGATATACAGTACTCTGGCACCATGTCATTTGCTGTAGCATGTTTAATGCTGTAAAAGTGTCACTCACTATAAGATGCTGTGAACAGACTATATACAGTATATATTAAAGCTCAATTATAATCCATTATAAACCTGGGATAGTGTGTCTCTGACAGACCCATAATTGTCTCCACCAGCCGAAGGCAGGGGGAGAGTATGTTTTCGCTTTTGGGGTTACATTCAAGGTGGGGAATCCTATCCTATCCTATCCTATGGCCAGACCACTGGGGGATATTTTGGGCCAAAACAAGAAACAAGTGCACCCTGATATAAATAACAAGTTGCAAGTTTGGCACCTCGACAGAGTGCCAACTTGCCCACAAACATACCCACAGACAGCTACAGTATCATCACCCTACATGCACGCTCTGCTGGTCGCACTTTCTTCGGAAAGTGACGCAAATTACCAGCCATATTGGCTATGAGTGCACAAGGTGAAAGTTGGCACCTCGACAGAGAGCAGTCTAGTTAGAATTTCCATTGTGGCAAAATGGACTGGGCAAAATGCTGATCGTGCATTTTTGGTGGATATAAACCAGCACTTAAACTCTCTTGTATAGCCTTCCACTGTACATGCACGTTAATACCGATTATAAAAGTAAAGCTTTCTAGGCAAACGTCTTCATAAGAGACAAAATGAATAAAATGAAACATTTTGTAGTAGCAAAGACTGAGACACATTCACTTTATAGTCCGTGTTCCCTGTTACTGTCTCAAGCGGCTTTATACTTAGAGAGCCACATGTCTTTAAGGAAAGACATTACATCCCCTGACCACGTGCATGTAGAACGAGAGCTCATTAGGGCAGACTGGGGACATTAATGAACGATAATAACCAGAACACATTATGTATTCCTTACAATAACTGACTCATCACACACATACTGTACACGTCGTACATATAAAGTGTATATATAATTACAATGTCATCGTTATCTCTCTCTCTCTCTCTCTCTCTGTGTGTGTGTGTGTGTGTGTGTGTGTGTGTGTGTGTGTGTGTGTGTGTGTGTGTGTGTGTGTGTGTGTGTGTGTGTGTGTGTGTGTGTGTTTTGTGTAGTGAAAGGCCAACCAGGCAAGCGCTGCCACAGATGAGTAGGGATTTATTTAGCTTGTTAATTATCTTTATTGATAATGAGCACCTTATCGATCCTGCTTATTCAGCCGGGCTTTTATCGAGCCCACTATTGAGCGCTTTCCTATAGTTTGTGGAAAGAGACGACAAATTCTGAACAGAACTTTCTTATTGGCCAGTTGTTGTGAGTTTGTGGCCGAGCACCATCTATGAAGATGACAGTTGACAAAAGTAACAAATATTATAATTAATTATCATTGAAAAAAATCATTCATTAGTGTGCAATAAGTGTTAAATGGCTTATGAATAGGAGGCTACTGTAATCATTTATTGATCGCCTCTTGTCTTGATTGTTTAAACATGACGTCATGGGCTGCTATGCTCGATAAACAGCTTGATAAGCCCAAAGCTTATTGATACCGGGTACTCAATACATTTGTTATGGAGTTTGTAGCGGGCCCTTGTTTGAAGCTCCATCCCTACCGATGAGACCAGAGGGATGAGGAGAGGGTTCAGCACCACGGACAGCACCGGGTCTTTTAGGTCAGATTATCACATGTCTCTCCTTTTTGTATTGTATTAATATACTGTAGCAGATCTTGAAGCTCACAATGTGCCGTGACGTGTTGTGAGCTTGTGGATTTTCAATATTGTAATATGCTTTTTAAAAAATAAAAAGGAATGCAGGGGCTGCAGGTTGATAGGAGTGTAGTTTCTGATACACACTCCATTCCAGCTCTGCTTAAAAGAGCCCCAGCTGCAGACCCTGTGGGGAAAGCGACAACAAGGAGGACTGGAGGAGTGCTGCCTTGATTGTCACAGTACTGATCTCCCAGTCCCATCTGCCCGGCTCACTAGCCAGCACTGTGTGAAAACAACACTCCATGGGCAAGAAGATGAAGGAACAAATGAGAACAGACGATAGCTCAAGGAGCTTGCAAGACTGAATTGATCCGTTTTCTGCATTCCCCTCAAGGTTGTACCAGTTACATTAAGTCATATGGTATTGTAAGTCATGCATATACTGAGCACTTTTCCCACATGTGGTTCAACGTACCCATTTTCCTCCTCCTCCTGTGTATGGTAGTGACAGCGAGTCTTCTATGTTAGGCTTTTCCACAATGCGTTCTATTTTGTAGTCATATGTCTGTAATCTTAATCCCAGTCTTTGAATTCTGATTGGCAACAGTGAGCCTCCTCGGGATTGAACATGTAAATGAGAGGTTTGTTATCCGTTTGAAGTGTAAACTTCCCACAAATATGTTCTGAAGTGTTTGGCGGCCCATACACATCCTAGAGCCTCTCGCGTCTTTCCATAAGAGTAATGAAGTGAGAGGCTTGCGTAAGGGATTGTTTTATTCTGTCCATCTGCCTGTTCCTGTAGGACTGCTCCCAGTCACTGTATTATGGCCACAGTGGGTGCATCGATCTTGTACTATATGCTAGGCAGGGTTCTCTTACCAGCGTTCTGATTTCTACTCCCACTCTTGTGTTTTCAGTGTCTCCTGAGTGGTTCTGATATGTCTGGAATAAATGTAATCAGAAATCCACGTGTGCGAGCGCAACTGAGGCACATTCCAAGGTCTCGGTACATTACAGACAGCCTCTATTTACCAGGGGTCTGGTTTTATGCCTTCCGCTGAGATCACATGTCCCAGCATCTCAGTCTTTTTCATTTTTCAGCATATACATCTATCACATCATCCATATAGCACACCTGGCAATCCTGTTAGCATCAAGTCCATAGCCTTCTGGTTGGTCTCAGGTGCACTTGACAATCCTGAAACGGTAGCACCCTCTGCGAGTGATGAAAATAGTCAGGTGTCTTTGACTCTGGTGTTAACTCCACTTGCCAGAATCCTTTTCTAGCATCCAGTCTAGCATAATATTCACATGATTTTGCTAGTTCTCTCAAAGCATTAACAAAGGTATCGATATATTCCTCCGGGCATTGAGCTCTCTGTCCCGGGAGGTTGGCAAAGATCCTCTGAGTTGGTTCTCCAATACAATGCAGTTGTGTAGCTCTCCTTACGGCATCTTCTGCATCCTCAGTCCCACTGGCTATTTCGAAGATTGTGTAGTTCTTCCACAACCTGTATATCCGCTGCTTCCAAGTTCAATGGAGGAGGTGGCGATAGCTAAACATAATCGGATGCCATAATTCCTTTATCCTCGTCGCCAATGTATTATTCAATAATGAAAAGGTTTTTATTTTTATTTTTTACAAAATAGCTCCTCCATACACTTTCTGTGTTCTGCATTTCACTCTGTCTTTTCGTACTTCCGGCTTCCTAGTCTCGCGACCCATGCACTCTCGCTGTACATTCCACTCTACCACAATGTATTTGAATACCTGTGCCTATGTAAAGCACTGTCATTTTACCTTTGTGTATGAAGAAGCAATACAAATATAGTTGCCTTGCTTTGAAGACGAGAAACACAGAATCTCCCTTGGCATAGGAGGGATCCCTTTGGCTCAGTGGACGTTTCATTTGCCATGTGAGAGGTGGTTGTGGGTTTAAATCCATGGGGTTACATTCGCATTAGCCTTCCCTAACACAGGCTGATTTTGGTATAGAGGGGGCGGATTCACCAGCTGAAAACAGCCAGTGGATCCTATTGGTTCACGATCTGTGCCATGGCCCGCCTCCCACTTCCTATGCCAGAAATTGCAGCAGGTCAGCCCAGGCTTTTATTTTTCTTCCTATCGCTACATTCGCATAGTCTGATGCACAGTTGCAAGTTTGATGGCATCTTTATGTTTATGTTTAGTACTGTATATCTGCTTCTCCCTGCATGTGCCAGCCAGTACATAGTTAATGACTTAAGCCTGTTGCATGCTGATGCACAGGCCACCAGCTTGTCAGTCAGTGGGATAATTGAAAAAGACAGTCTCCCTTCCCCTCCATCTCTCTCAGGCTTTACAGCCTGTGTTATGTCTACAGGTGAACAGGTGTGCCCTCCTGCCCTAGCGGCACGTTCATTAAGTTGGCACGGATCACGGGATAAAGATTAAAAATCTCAGTGTGTCACGGCAATCTCTCTAGGTCAGCCTGCTCGTGCTCTGCGAGAGATCATAGGGTTCCTCCTCATTCGTGTCTGTGTGTGTGTGTGTGTGTGTGTGTGTGTGTGTGTGTGTGTGTGTGTGTGTGTGTGTGTGTGCATGGGAGGCAATTAATCTACCTGTATAGGCCTTACCATGCAGTGTCACATTAGCGATCTGCACCTACCTCTTCATGTGTGCCAAAGTTGGCGACTTAAAGGCGCTCTGATCACGACACCATAGGCCTACTGTAGGTCAGGCATTTGCTCTTGACATGCACTGTACATGTATGTAGTACATGCACGCATATGCTGACTTTTAACTTGTTAACTCATAGAATAGACTCAATAGAATTGAATCAATGTTACGCTTATGAAGAAGAACCAACTATGTCGTGTACTTTCTCCTAGCTAGTGTGATTGCATGTGTGCATGCATGCGTGCATGTGGTTAGTTGGATACACAGCACATGCTGTGTATGTGCATATGTTCATTCACACCTTGTGCATGCTCACTCCACATGTGCTTTCTAGCGTGTGCTCAGCACCTGTAGCCTATATTAAAAAGTCAATAACTCATTACAAATGTCATTCTACCTCTCCCCAGGCTCTGCACAGTGCAGTTCAGCCCAGTGTTTCTTGTGCCATTGTTTTTTGTTTTTTTCCTTCCTTTTCGTAACAATCTGCCGTCCAATTGTTCAGAGAGCTCTCTAATCCAGCCTCCAGTCCTACAGTACGGCCTAATAGGATCGGTAGTATTAACCCTGATGACAATATCGCCAGCTGTCGCAGAGCCCCCTATTGGCCGCACGCGGAAGTGAGATGGTGGTGGGGGATGAGGGTGGGGTTGAGAGAGAGGGAGGGAGGGGACAGGCAGAGTTAGAGTGTCTGGAGCGTTCAGTTCTCTTAGGGGATCAGGGGAAGCAGCTCATTGCATGGAGCAACGCAGAAACTACTAAAGTGCTTTATCACTGGACGAATACCTCCGGATTTATTACCCCCACCATTAACCGACTTTGATTCCCGCTCATGAACTCATTTTTCATGTATTCATCGTCTTCCTGTTCATCTTTTCCATGACTGAGTTTCTCGGCCTCATCTAATTTCCCGTTTGTCCCACTTTCTCCCTCATTCTCGGGTCGGTTCAGCTCGTACGGCCGTCCCTCTTTTTCTTCCCAACACCTCCTGCCCCCTGCATTCAGTCACCCTGCATGCACTGGCCGGGCGACTGTGCCTCTCTTTATGGCTAAGTAAGAGGGGTCAGAGAAGAGGGGGGGGGCTGTTTTGGGGTGCAGGGTTCACAATCAGGACCTGCAAGCAAGACCAGGAGGCAAAGGTGGTGGAGGAGGAGGAGGAGGAGGATGTCTTTTCACGAAGTATGGGCCCGCGTGAAGAATGTCTGCAAGCAGAACGGACTGCTCATCCTGTCAGTGTTGGCCGTGGTCGTCGGCTGCTTGCTGGGATTCCACCTGCGGGGCAAGCAGCTCTCCGAGCAGGTTGGTTGGAACACCCTGACTCCCATGGCTCTCCCTCTGTTACCTAACTTAAGATGTCCCCCCCCCCCCCCCCCCCCTCCACACACACACGTACCACACCAAAACCCCTCCTGTCGCCCTGGAGCACTGGTTCTCAAATTATGGTCCGGGGACCCCTAGGGGTCCTTGAGGGGGTTCCAGTGGGCGAAGTAAGATAAGACCTCTATTGATCCCGTGGGGGATAAAGTTTGGGAGACGCTTAAAAAAGCTGATCTACAAGCTCACAACGTATCACAATGCCACACGTTGAGGACTTATAGATCGTCCCTGATATCAAAATGTTTGACAACCACTGACGTACAGTTATCGGTGAATAAACAGATTCCCTGGCACCTGAGTGAAAAGCCATCACGCTGCCATTAAGAAGCAGTCACCTTCCTGTTCTTTCATTTCCAGAGAAAAGTCCTGTATACAGCTCAGGTTTGGAACGTTTATTCAGAAATATTTGAGGGAACGGTCATGCTTAACTGGTACCAGTCATAGCAAGATAAAAAAAACACCTGGGATGTTTCACAACGTTGAAAACATTACATTCAGAACCGAAGCCATGACTGAGTAGGATATACATGGGAAACTGGCGGCCCGGGGGCCACATGCGGCCCCCACCTTCACTTAATGAGGCCCACAGGTTAATACCGGAATAATGATATATTATTGATCAGTCTATCTTAGTAGCTTAAAGGGGAAGACCACCCATTTTCAATATTGAAATATGTCATTAATATACCTTAGAGGAGTTGTGTGGAAATAGAAAAAAAGTTCCCCCCATTCTGTGTTGCCTAGAACTGGAGGATTGATTTTGGGGTTTGTATTGTAAAGTACAATGTGTGATGTCATCAAGTTGTAATTTACAATACAAACCCCGAAATCAATCCTCCAGTTCTAGGCAACACAGAAGGGGGGGAACTTTTTTTCTATTTCCACACAACTCCTCTAAGGTATATCAATGACATATTTCAATATTGAAAATGGGTGGTCTTCCCCTTTAATGACTAGTATAGTAGTATTATTATTATTTTTTATGTCCAATGTATTTGTATTTAGGTTCATAAATTTAACATGAGTATATAACTAAATGAGTTTGAAATTAAATCAAAATGTCACATTTCAGGATTCCAATAAAAAAAAAATCAGGATTCCAATTCAAAAGAAGAAGAAATAGCCGATTTACTGCGATGCGTTTTGAGCTTGTAGATCTGCTATTTTTGCTGCTTTTGTATGAGATACTAGAATGATACTAGAATGACAAAGTTGGACGTAAGCTAGCATTATGCAATGTGGCCCTCTGGAGTGAAGGTGGAAATATAGCGGCCCTCACCATCATCAAAGTTGCCCACCCCTGGAGTAGGATATACATTTTCATCTATTCGAAATCTGAAGAAATCATTGGAAATTACTTCACCTGGAGAATAACATTATGTCAATTGGATTCTTCCCAAACCATGGGACTAACTGGTAGAAAGGTTTGGACTTCCCCCTTGCCTTGAAACTGAACTTAAAACCACCGTGAGACTCTTTGGAAAGATCCAAAGAGCAACATACATGTTCCATGCGAGGGCCAGAGTGGGGGGTTGTTAGCAGTATTCCGTCACTCACGCAGATTGACCTTCGGTTATTCTCAATGCATCCGCAGTAAGAGATTGCTGCTGGTGGAGAGAGATTAGTTGTCAATCACTCACAGCAAGCTTCAATTCAACAACGCCCTGCTCATGTTGGCTTATATAATTCACACAAGAGAGCGGAATTAAATAGCTGGACTTTATTCCAGTGTAACCCTTTCGGGTTAAAGCTCTCCACGCCCAACAGCAAGCAGAAATGATTATGGCACATTAGGGAATACAGTATGTGTGAAAAGTGCAACTAGTTAAAACCTATGTATGTACAGTATGTATGTATATACATTAGGGCATTCACGAATAGTGATTTTTAGTATTCTAATTATTCGACCTCAAAGTATTCGAATAGTCGAATATTCGACAGGACTGGCCAAACTGTCAAATATTAAGTAAGCAAGAGGCGAACATTGTGAAAATTGCCGATCTACATGCTCACAACGCCTCTCACAACGCGACTTATTTGCGGAATGTGTGTGAATGTGTGTTATTCAAATTTGAATGGTTTTCGGGATTGCCTGTTACTTATACAGTATGAGGAACAGTTTAAACACTTAAACCCTATTTTATTTTTTGACTATTTCAAAATGTTATCTTATCTCTGGTAATATATCTCACCAATTTCTGTATTTCCTGGATGTGGGAGCCAGGAGTACAGTACTGTCAGCACAGCCTCATTTCTGCCTGTCATAGCCTCTGACCAAACCCTCAGCACCTACAGTATACAACGTGACAACATTCTGTCTCAGTATGGCTTCATTCTATTTGTGTACCGGCTAAACTATCTGTTTAGACACGTGTGTCATATGTAGCCTATGGCCATGTCACAGTCACAGGTCACCAGACCCCAAGCTTACTCTTAAAGGACAACTGTGTTTTTTTTACAACAAGGGTTCATATTTTAGATTGTAATTAGAGAAAAGAAAAGTTAAAATGTTTTCATTTGCTTTCTATAGTTTTAGCGATTTTGATTTCAGTGCGTAGGGGCATGCGTACAAGTGGCTAAATGTGTATTTTTTGACACAATAAGCCCATTCCCAAGATGCACTGCAGTCTTTCATGGACAGATGTGACTTATGGGGGCTTGTAGTGTTACTGTAAAAAGTATTAAAGAAATCTAAAATAACTAAAACGATAGAAAGCAAAACATTTGAAAATCTAAAATATGAACCCTTGTTGTAAAAAACAAAGTTGTCTTTAACTGCAAACTGGTCACACTGATACAGAATTAAGAGTTCTAAATGATAACTTATTCAGATATCTTTAACACAGACAGCCATAGTAGTGGCAGGAATTCACATGACCCTCTGTCTGCATGACAAGGGACTCTGGAGGTCCCTTGTTGACGGCCTCTACCCTGGTATGGGTGATTGATTGATTGATTGATTGATTGATTGATTGATTGATTGATTGATTGAAGACTTTATTAGAAGTTTGCATAGGAACAGGTACACTGGTACAAGGTCAACTAGAAAATTAGCAATTTGTGAAATTGCAAGTGTGGTTGCCCGGTTATGTTTGTTTAGCAGTAAGTGCTGCATCTTGAGCATTGTAATGCATTTCTGGGCTGATTTGACTGATGTGGGACCAGAGCCTGCTTTTAGTATGTCAATGAACTAAATTCATCCAGATGCCTGGGGATCCCCATATATGAGTATAAGGGGGTACCCTAACAGGGCATGTATAAACCCTAACAGGGCCTAACAGGGCATCATCTGGGAATGCCCATACTGTACATGGACATTTTATTTATGTCATCCTTTAATATATATATCCATATACATATGGACTTAATATTAACGTTTTCGGGGGGAATGCCCATATATGGACATATATGGTCTCATGTGGTCTGTGATTGCGACCGTAGGTCGCACTTTACTATCAAAACCACCACAAAGTGTAAGTAAGTAACTCCGTCTGTCTGTCAGTCTGTCTGTCACACCTCACACGTCACACTTTTTCCCTGCTTATATCTCCGCAACCGTTGCCCCAATCCATGCCAAATTTTGCACACACGTTCCTTGGCTGCCAAACTACAACCTCCCCGGAGCTCCAGGGACCCCCAGGTCCCTGGGGGACCCCCAGATGTAAAAAATGACCAAATGCGCAAACATGACCAAATGACCACCCCAACGGGGCTGCTCACGGGGAATTCCCGGGGACCACCGACTCCTGGTGCTCCAGAACGGATGCAAAAGTGGTGGCGCCCCCAGTGGAGGACCCCCTACACTGCAGCTCACATAAAATGCCGTAACTCCGGCTAGGAGCGACCGCGACAGCCGGGGCCGGTACCTATTCGTCCGCCTTGCCGGCACGGAGACCCCACCCCTCATTTCTCACATGGCCCTCTTCTAGCGCCACCATGAGGCCGATTCTTACAAAACACATTTTTGGACACTGCTCCTACAATTTTTGCCCTAAAATCACGCAAATCGGTACACAGTATGTCTACACTCATCCCATCAACATGAATCCCTCCCATATAGCGCCACCTCCAGGCCGAATTTTAAAAACACATTTTTGGACACTGCTCCTACACATTTTGCCCTAAAATCACGAAAATCACTGCACAGTATGTCTACACTCATGTCATCAACATGGATCAGGAAGATTTTGGCAAAACACATTTTTGCCCTATTTGTGGAGATAAGTGACCTACGGTCGCTTATCTCCCGATTAGGGAGCCTTACTGGTATACCATTGAATGACAGACGGATAGAACACAGTACTATGCAGTAGATAGTCAGAAAAGAAAAATACAGTAGATATTTACAATAGAAGGGTCAGGGGGATGGTTAAGGCTGGGCTAGGTTTGTTTTTACCAGTTAGTTACGAGCGGCTGCCGCCTGTAAGTGGTTTCTCAGGGCGATTTTAAAGGATGTTAGGGATTTACACTCTTTTAAAGCCTTCGGTAAGGCTTTCCACATTTTGGTGGTATAGCAGGAGAACGAGTTTGACCCTTTGTTTGAGTTGACTTTGTGTCAGGCAAGTTATTTCTGCCTGTATATAAGGGTTAGGGTTAGGGATGGAATTATCCATTTAATACAGTGTGTGTGTGTGTGTGTGTGTGTGTGTGTGTGTGCGTGCGTGCGTGCGTGCGTGCGTGCGTGCGTGCGTGCACAATGCATATATTTTTTTAATATATTTTTCATGAACGGAAATGACAAACGATGACAACTTCTTTGTACCGTTTTCAGGGGCCGTAATTATTCGAAGATTGTGGAAAGGTTGTCTGGCTTGAGAGACTTCAATTCCTCTCTGTTGCTTCCCTCTCCTCATTGCCTTAATTACCCTGAGATGACTGACTTTGTCCACCTGAGTCTGGTCTGGATAATGTGCCCAGTAAGACTCCCTAATCGGGAGATAAGCGACCCTCAGGTCGCAGCGTGATTTTAGGCCAAAATGTGTAGGAGCAGTGTCCAAAAATGTGTTTGAAAAGAATCAGCCTGATGGTGGCGCTATATGGGACAGATCCATGTTGATGACATGAGTGTAGACATACTGTGTAGCGATTTGCGTGATTTTAGGGCAAAATCTGTAGGAGTAGTGTCCAAAAATGTGTTTTAAAAAATCGGCCTTGAAGGTGGCGCTAAATGGGACAGATCCACATTGATGACATGAGTGTAGAGCAAGTGTGTACCGATTTGCGTGATTTTAGGGCAAAATTTGTAGGAGCAGTGTCCAAAAATTTGTTTTAAAAAATCGGCTTGATGGTGGCGCTATATGGGAGAGATCCATGTTGATGACATGTGTGTAGACATACTGTGTAGCGATTTGCGTGATTTTAGGGCCAAATCTGTAGGAGTAGTGTCCAAAAATGTTTAAAAAAAAATTGGCCTGATGGTGGCGCTATATGGGAGAGATCCATGTTGATGACGTGTGTAGACATACTGTGTAGCGATTTGCGTGATTTTAGGGCCAAATCTGTAGGAGTAGTGTCCAAAAATGTGTTTTAAAAAATCAGCCTGAAGGTGGCGCTAAATGGGACAGATCCATGTTGATGAGATGAGTGTAGACATGCTGTGTACCGATTTGCGTGATTTTAGGGCAAAAATTGTAGGAGCAGTGTCCAAAAATGTGTTTCGCTAGAAGAGGGGAATGTGAGAATTGATGGGTGGAGGTTGTGGTTTGGCAAGGAGTGTGTGTGCAAAATTTGGCATGGATCGGGGCAACGGTTGCGGAGATATGAGCAGGGCAAAAGTGTGACATGTGACAGACGGACGGACGGACAGCTGGTCGAGGTTTTGACAGTAACTGCGACCTGACGGTCGCAATAAAGACTCTGTGTTCCTTCACTGCTGGTTTGTATTTTGAGGCCGCAATCACACATATGCTTGAGACATCCTCTCCGTATCGTTTGAGAATGGTCCAATTCACATGGTTTCATGTTGTTGCCGTGTCTCTTGCTCAACCGAAGGCTGTCTTTTGGCCAAGAGATTTGCAAACCACGTGACCTTCATTGAGAATGAATTGGACCCACCCTCTTCCCCTCATTCTCAAACGACGCGGACACGATAGCTGTCGCAAATGTTTGGACGGCGCCTGAGAGTATTCTATGTGTTTGAGTGATGTTTGTTTTGGTAATATGCATTTTAGTGAGAACGCATAAAAACTAGACTGCACTCTGTCGAGGTGCCAACTTGCTCCTTGTGCACTCGTGGCCATGTGTGGCCTACTTGTGCGCCAGCAGAGCTGCCCAGTATCATTTATATCGCACTTTTTGATGGTGACGTCAGCAAGAATGCTGGTCCTTGATTGGCTACAGGTGTAAACACAGACACACATGATTTTCATTCCTGTTTTGAAAGTGATCTAAATTTTTTAAAGGATGGTGCAGGGCATTCCACATTTTTGAAGCTGCTCCTGTGATATTACAGAATGATTATCTGTGCAAGAATGACGCAGAATCTGAGATCAATAACCCCCCTTAAGCAGCGATACAGTTATTGCATGAACATAACATTCAAACAGTCCCAACCAGTCCTCAACATCTACAATACGTTCCAAGACTCTGCTACCCGTCTTCTCACCAGAACCTCCCCGTCAAGCAAAGAATCCTGCTCACCACCTACAAGGCACTCAACAATCTGGCACCTATTCTACCATTTCTGAGGCAATCATGAAAAGATATTTCATGAACAAAAAATCCTGCACTCTGCTCTTGCTCAGCTGCTCATCTTTATTTCACTTGACAGACGTTTCGGGCCCACTGGACCTTCTTCAAGAGTGTCTTACATTTTTTGTTCATGAAATATCTTTTCATGATTGCCTCAGTATTCACTATCCAACGCACCTGCACCCATCCAGTGGATGTGCGAATATTTCCCTTACATATATTCTACCATTTCTTTTTTTTACTTATTTCACCTAATAAAGTTGGTTCCTCCTTTTCCTTATGTAAAGCGACTTTGGGTACTTAGAAAAGCGCTATATAAATCTGAGCTATTATTACGAACATCAGGTCGCAAGTTACTATGAAAAGCTCCAACGGCTGTCTGTCTGTCAGTCTGTCTGTCTCACGTCACGTCACACTTTTGCCCTACTCTTATCTCTGGCACCGTTGCCCCTATCCATGCCAAACCTTGCACATACACTCCTTGGATGGCAACCCACAACCTCCACCACTCTCACATGGCCCTCTTCTAGCGCCACCATGAGGCCGATTTTTGCAAAACACATTTTTGGACACTGCTCCTACAGATTTTGGCCTAAAATCACGCAAAGCGGTACACAGTATCTCTAGTCATGTCATCAACATGGATCTGTCCCATTTCCCTTATTCCCTCCTGATTGGCTACGATTGCCTTCTAAAGTTTGTGTATGCGACCTGACGGTCGCTTATCTCCTGATTAGGGAGTCTTACTGGTTATTAAATCTGAGCTATAACCATTCAAGGAAATATGTTAAGATACAGATACTGTATGGCATCATTCAATCCACAGAATCATACATTTAATTTAGACCTAGATTGCACAAGGAGATGTTGAGGAGGCAGGAGAGCTGAGCATGGAGAACCGCCTTGACTGCCGTGCCTGCCTGAACTATCGTGATGCTCGATTGTACAGTACATGTTTTGTCGTCTGTTGAGTGAAGTCTTTGAGTTAATTAATGTCTCCGAAGTTTGAGTTCCTGGGGTCCAGTCTGAGTTGAGTCCCTGACATGCATGCGCAGAACAATTTACAATTTCAGTATTTAGTAGAAGAATATTCTATCAAAAAAGGGGTCCAGAAGTGATAGGCTACAAGTAGCCATAACCTCTAAATTCCCTACATTGACAACCCCATTCACGAGGCAGAAAGGTCAAATCTGATTGTATTAAATTACGATAAACTCACCAATATTGGACCTCTGATGGACAGCTTGGCTTATCCTTTGTGTCTGTTTCACAAGAATCTGCAGTTGACATTTTATGAGCAATCACTAAACCTGTGTGTGAGCTAGTTGTTCTGGGGCGCTCTCTTTTTTAAATCACTCAAAGTCCTGCATACCACCTGTATCGACACATAATATCATGCAGGAGGTTCACATGAAGAAAAAATGTTCACCTTCAATCCTTGGAAAAGCCTTTTTTGTGCCTTTATTCTTTAGAATTCATTTTCAACAAAGTGCTCAATCAAAAATGGAATCCAGGAGGGAAAATATGACTGACTGGAACAAAAAAAGAAAAAGATCTCTCACTATCCACCTCCCACCCTCCCATCTCTTCCTCTGGCAGGGGGTTTAAATGGAGTTTCTATGTATAATAAAGAGCAGTAGTGTTGGATTAGGGTGGACTCCGTTCCCGCAGCAGCTGGCAGGGTGAAGTTGAGGATAGATGTGGGGACAGTCAGGCCCGCCACTGCATTCATGCTGATGTGGTGGACAAAGTACTCAACCCCAGTACTTGAGTCAAAGGATAGATACCACTGTTACTGTACTAGCTTCTAAAAATGTTTTAAAAGTACACATTACAAAGACATTTTATATTTAATATCAATGCATTGCTGTATTTGACCCCCATATTCATGCATTTCCTTTTAGGACTGATATGTTTGACATTTCTTTGATAATATCATAATGTATGAAAGATTTATGTTTAACAAATGCACCCTGCATACAGGTTAGAGTCTGACCATATGGCACGGGAGGTTGTGCGTGTGTCTACTGTCTACATGTCAGCACACATATTTTGTTGATATGCATTCATGACGTATTGCCACAAAGGCTGCATGGTCACAATTCAGTTCCTGTCACTCTCATATTCATCTCATACTCATATTCACTCTCATTCTTCTATTTTTTAGCTCTCATGTCCAATGTGAGATATATTGTGTTGTACATACAGTAACTAGGTCATCGGAGAGATTGAATATTTATAATCATATGATTAGTTCTGTATTGTATGCGCTCGTTGCATACATTCATGCCCACAGGCTCGAAGAGCGCCAACAACTCCCATCTCCCATCTCCCATCGCTAACAGAGAGAACACTGCTCAAACAGAATATAACTCTTATTGTGCAAGAGCATACGATCATATAAGCTGAACCACCTCCAGTCATACTGCATATTAAATCATTACTGTCAGGCAGCAAAACCTTATATCTCTGCATTTCAACGTTTTACCTTCGTGAATGGATGCCCTGCTTTGTCATACTGCAGTCGTCAGTGTCAGGCAATGTTTCCACTCAACAGTGACATGTTATGCCACTTACAGTATAGCATAGGATCATTTTAGCTGAACCACCTCCAGTCATAGTATCAAGTGCAGAAGAAAAGCAATTAAGGCTCAACCGAGACACTCAATAAAACCTTGAGCATTTAACAAGCAGCAGCTCATTCAGCCACTGAGTGTGATTCTATGGAATCAGTTTAGACTCATAATTATTCGTATCTGTGAACAATATTTGTACTTGTACAGGCAATTTGTATCAAACATTCTGTAAGTGTATATTGGATTTGTCTTTGTGCAGTTATTTTTCGTATCTGTGAAAAATATTTGTGTCAGTCATATAAATGACTATCAAATGCAACACTGGCGGTGTGCCATGTTCACCTTTTAACACCTGAGTGAATGATTATGAATAATATTCAGAATGTGTGTGTGTGTGTGTGTGTGTGTGTGTGTGTGTGTGTGTGTGTGTGTGTGTGTGTGTGTGTGTGTGTGTGTGCGCACACGTGTTCGCGTGTGCATCTGTGTTGCTTTAGATATTAACCACTTTAACCATTATTTTATATTTTAACTATTAAAAATAGCAGATACAGATAAAAATAGCAGATACATAGCGGATACAAGCTTGTAGATCTGCTATTTTTTTTAATTGTGGAAGGTAAATCTTTGAATATATATATTAAAGCAAACATTTGTAATTCAAACCTTTCTTTCTCAGGGTCCCTGGAACAAAATATTTTGAGATGGGTGTCCACGGTGAAATACATGGAATTCTAGGGGTCATTATTGTCATATGATGTAATGCATCATATGACCAGTTGTTGCATGCTGAAATACTAAAATATCTAAAAACACAGATTGAACACAAAAAATAACTCAGGATTGTGTTGATCGTGTCCCAAACAACAATAAAATAAGATCTGGTTGTCCCAGAGGTGAAGTGGTCCTTTAAAGACGCACGCACGCACGCACGCACGCACGCACGCACGCACACACACACACAAACAAATGTTGCAAACTCAACAGTTACAGGCAGGATGCTTGGTGCATGCTGAATGACTTACACTACAGTGTTACAATGCAACAGCAGAGACTGCGTGAGAAGTTAATCCCACCTCAGCAGCCCCCAGTCCACCCACACACCTCATTCATACATGCCGTGCAGAGACAGCTATAGGAAGCAGACTAGCAGAGGAGCACATAGTAGCATGCACAAGTGGCTAATCGGCTACGCACTCCGTGACTGCAAATTCTTTTTTGCTTTTTCCACAACAATTCCTCAACTCTAAAATCCCTCCCATACCCACCTACTCACCCTCCACCCAAACAACTGTTGGCATTGTGTGCAGAACAATTTATACACTAGATTAAATCATATTCCATTTAGTAATAAAATAAGGATAAGAATACAGTTTAGGGGAAAAGATTAACATTTTCATAGTTCAAGGTCTATTTCATGTAAACAAACAGTTTTAATGCACTTCTTACTACAGTAGGTAGGCAGTGATATATTTTCCATCAGAAATGCACATGCACACACAGAGTTGTCATCATGTACAGATCTTTTTATTTTATCATCTCTCTCCTTTTGTCATATTATTATGATTCTCCGCCAGGCCGCAAGGCATGGCCGAGACTATGTTTTGCACCCTATTCGTTCGTCCGTGTGTGTGTCCTTCCATCTGTGGACAGCTAATCTCTGGAACCGATGGCAACAAAACTGTGCACGCACACTCCCTGGGTGGCAGAGCATCGGACAGATCCACGTTGATCACTTTAGTATAGAGATTAAATCTACCAATTTGTGCTATAACAGGCCCATGTGAAAGATTTGGGGCAGAACCTCTGCCCCAAAAAGAAAAGTAGAAAAGTACCGTAGATAAGGCAGGGAAATACATCACACTCAAAAGAAACACCATCAATAATGAAAAAATAAAAATAATAATAATATATATACAACGATATACACCCGTAACAGTGCTTACATTATGCAAGCATTATGCTGCCTTGTAGGTTCGAAAACCAGCTGCCTCTTGTATAGCATGGCAACGTGCCACTGATGATTCACTGTTGTGGTGGAAAGTAAATACGTAGGTATAGTCTACTCAAGTATTGTACTAAGCGGTAAGTACAATTTTGAGGCACATTTAGGCTACTTCTACTTCTACTCCAACTCCACTATATCTCAGAACAACATTTAAATTTTACTCGACTACAAATATTTGACAGCTTTAGTTAGTTACTATGCAGATTTAGATTATCTTTTACAAAACTTTAACCAATTAAGCACTCTATGACACTTTTTGGCGTTTCGAAATAGCTGTTCTTCAAGCTCACAGTGTGTTGCATTGCGACACGTTGTGAGCTTGTATTTTGAATACAGGCAGTTAGTTTTACTTGTTACAGGCTATTTTTATATTATGGTGTCTATTGCTACTTTTACTTAACTAATTCTGAATACTTTTTACACCACTGGTAGGGGTCTTGTAAAAACACTTTTGGTCATTTTATCGTCTAATCAGGCTTCTATGAACACCCTGAACAGTTTTTAAGTTGCTTGATTCAATATTTAGATATTTGATGTAAATTTGATCAGGCCCTCCAGGCACAGGGCCGCTCCCCATACACACCCATTGTAACTTCAAACTCCATTTTAACTATGATAGATTAAAAACACCCATTGTTTTTTCTGGTGAAATACCCTCGTAATATGTGAGCAGGCTGTGGAAAATGGAAATAATTTAATACAGAAATGGATTATTATAAATAAATGAAGTATTATGAGTCATTCAGGGTGTTCATAAAAGCCTGATTAGACAATAAAATGACCAAAAGTTTTTTTGAAAGTGAAATGTCCCTTTAATGCTGTGTGTGGCCTTACTTCCATCCCCAGGAGAAATGTAAGTGCTACTGGGTCAAAGTACAATGAATAAGCTGCCATTCACCCCAGGGGCGTCACAAGGGGTAGGAAAGTGGGACTGAGTTACTAGGGCCCAAGGTGGAGGGGCCCTCGTAACTTTAGCTATTGAAAAATAGCAGATATACAAGCTCACAGCGCGGCACCAAGTGCTGCGCTGCGAGCTTGTAGATCTGCTATTTTTGCAAAGTCGTGAAAATGTGTTAAAATCTTTGAATATGTATTTTTTAAGCGAACATTTTGGGGGGGGAACTAAATATTTTGAGATGGGGGTCCGTGGCCAAATTCATATCATTTTGGGGGTTTGAGCATCACTGACATGGAAACATGGGTTTCTTGCACACATTTTCACAATTTTTCAAAAATAGCAGATCTACAAGCTCGCAGCGCGGCACTCGGTGCCGCGCTGTGAGCTTGTATATCTGCTATTTTTCAATAGTTAACATTCATGGGGGGCCCGCAGTGAATCCTTGTACCCAGGGCCCAGAATTTGGTGTGACGCCCCTGATTCACCCACTCTAATGAACAGTTACTGTGGGGCTGAACAACCCATGAATACAAATGTGGACAAAAGGGACCAATTTTATGCTCTACTGTACCATATAATACAGTCTGCCATTATGTTATACATTAAGTGTGTAAAATGCATGGTCTATGGACATTATCTCACCAGTAATTACTACTTAACTGGCAAAAAAAGTGTCATTATGTTTAACCACTTCAATCCCATGTGGTTTGGCGGAGTACTTCGGGGCTCTATAGAGTATTTTCTGTTTCTCTACATTCAATATCTTCTCTGAAAATTGACAATGTGAGCACGTACAGTAGATGCTGCTATTTTCAGCGAAAAGCTTTTTGCCAGAATATGCTGGGGTGTTTAAGAACGCTAGCATTAATTCTTGGGCATGTCATAAAGACAAACATTCTGGAAAAATAGGACAAACATTCGCCAAGTGTCACAACATGACTCTTGTGAACTTGTAGATTGTGACCTTCGGTGAAATGATTTGATGTAGAGGTAAAAAAAAAAAGAAAGAAAAAGAAAAGGGATCATTACAGACCCCCTGGGGTCTGTAATGAAGTCTGAGGTTTAAGTGTTTAAATTTATGTCAGCTTAGCTCCTCATGTGGTAGCCTATGATTTATTTTCCTAACCCCCCCCTCTCTCTCTCTCTCTCTCTCTCTCTCTCTCTCTCTCTCTCTCTCTCATTTTTCATCCTTTGAAGGAGGTGAAATACTTCCAGTTCCCCGGAGAGCTTCTGATGAGGATGCTGAAGATGTTAATTTTGCCCCTTGTTGTATCCAGGTAAGTGCAGTGCTACTCTACATACAGTTATGAATAGATTCAGTGACCTCCTTGTGTACAATAAGCAAAATAACATTACATTTACACATCCAAGCGGATACATTTTGTGTTCTACATTTTCGATGAATTGAGTACACAGGACCCCAGTGGAAACAAGCCAGGCTTTCTTGGAAAAATCCTTTTAGCAGACCTTGTATTTTACTGTACTTCGCTGTACCTGTCTCTGCAAACTGTTAATAATGTGTCCAATCAATCAATCAATAAATCAATAAAGGAATCAATCTACAGTAATACTGGATATTTTCACCATGGTCACTTTCCGCCTTCAGGCCGTAGGCTGCAGAGAATGCACCATTTCTCGCCATTAGGCTACGCCTACGCAGGTTTGCACACTGTTTATAATTCCTGGAAAATGTGCAGGCGCTTTTTTTTTTACTGTCCATTCTCATACTGTCCATCCATCACAACTAGATATGGTTGGGAGTATGCATAATATTTCTGAACTGTGTGGTCTCAGTGCATTTTACCTATTTTTTGTGGAAAGTGGGTGAAATGCAAATGAACGGAATATGGTTGAGTTGACTTTGTGAATACATAATAGTAAAGTATGTAGCTTTGATTGAATACGTTATTAACAGTTTGCAAAAAGTACAGCGGTTTACAATAATGCTAAAAGGATAACACAAAAAGCCCTTCAACGCTAGGAGCAGTAAAAGCATATATACAGAAAAGAAAGACAATTGCAAAATCGATCTTTTATGGTGTTTTGAAGGAGGGTAGGGAGTCGCACGATGCTTTCCACGTGTTGGAGGCATAATAGTCAGATGAATTCATCCCCATGTTCGTGCTGGATCTGGAGGGATGACATCCGTGGAGTTCCCTGTGGTGTTGTGCCTGTGGGAGATCCTTACTCTTTTGAAGTACAGGTACATGGGAACTGCATGGTGCCTTGAGTATCTTGAAAACAAGGCCCCAGCTTCAGAGAGAATAATATATGCTATAACGTGCTTTGCTCCTGCATGATGCAATGCATGCTTTGAGTGCAGAACCTTTTGACATACATATTGCATATCTAGCTGGAGATCCCCTGCTGGAACCCCTTCAAGGACCCCAGGGGTCCCCGGACTCCCCATTGAGAAGTTGAGAACCAGTGATCACAAGATCTCAATGACATACTCTCTTTAGTAAGTAACGCGCTAATGCAGTAAAGCTGCACTCTTGATGAAGTCTTATCATGTGGCTGATGTGTCACGGAGGTTTCTCTTTTCTCTTGTTATTTCAAAGACTGCTCTTTTGTTAAAGGGCCATTTCACCTCTGGGACAACACTATCTTATTTTATTGTTGTTTGGGACACGATCAACACAATCCTGAGTCATTTTTTGTGTTCAATCTGTGTTTTTAGATATTTTAGTATTTCAGCATGACTAGTGATGCATTTTGCATCATCAGTGATGCGTTTTGCATCATATGATGCAAAACACATCACTAGTACATTCTGACATACTAAAATATCTAAAGAAATTCCACGTAATTCCATGCACTCATGCACTAGTCCTCACTCTGTTATCTGACGGCTGATAAATCTAAATTCTAAACAATGATCCAAAGAAGATGGAAAGAGAACCTGTATGTGGACGGGGTGAAATGGGGGGCTTTGCTACGCAATTTACGTATAGGCAGCGGCTCAAATCAAATCCAATGGGGCTCTGTTTCCTATTGAAAGGTTGGAATAGAATGCTTGACGTGAAATCGTAAATCATCATGTCTCCCCGTCAGCTCGCAACATGGCAGTTCCCCCCTAAACGTCAAATAGTGAATAGTATGGTCAAATCCATCCCTAGTAGTCACCTGTTTGACAGCATGGGTTTGAGAATATGTTGCATGCACACACGCACACACACGCACACGCACGCACACACACACACACACACACACACACACACACACACACACACACACACACACACACACACACACACACACACACACACACACACACACACACACACACACACACACACACACACACACAGACGACTGGATGAGAGGTTAATATCCCACCTCACCACCCCCCAATCCACCCACCCACCCACCACACTCTCTCTCTCTCTTTCTCTCTCTCTCTCTCTCACTCTCTCTCTCTCTCTGTCTCCATCTCTCTCTCTCTTTCTCTGTCTCTGTCTGTCTGTCCTGCCTCACACTCTTTCTCTCTCTATTTCGCCCAGTTGATTCTGAACAGAGGGGAATTGATAGATAGATAGATAGATAGATAGATAGATAGATAGATAGATAGATAGATAGATAGATAGATAGATAGATAGATAGATAGATAGATAGATTATTATTATTTTCTTGCACAGTGTTGTTTGTGTTGTTGGTTTCATGTTATGTGAAAAAAGGAAGGATTGAATGCACACTTGTAATGTTGCCGAAACAAATTCCTATGTGTTTTACACAATGGTAAATAAAGGAATCTGAATCTGAAATCTAGATAGATAGATAGATAGATAGATAGATAGATAGATAGATAGATAGATAGATAGATAGAGTGTGTGTGTGTGTGTGTGTGTGTGTGTGTGTGTGTGTGTGTGTGTGTGTGTGTGTGTGTGTGTGTGTGTGTGTGTGTGTGTGTGTGTGTGTGTGTGTGTGTGTGTGTGTAGGAGATTACTGCTGTAAAGTCCACATAGAGTTGCCTCCTAAAGAAGCCCAGGCTCGTGAGTCTTGAGGGCAAGTTGTTAATGAGCACATGTGAAATGGTGGCTGCATGCTGGGAGACTAAAGCAGCCAGGCTCAATAGCATTTTGGCCCATTACACGAGGACCAGTCAGGGTCAATTGGAGTCATTCATGACTCATGATTACTTCCCCAGAAAGTAAGGGGGTTATTACACGAGGACGAATTCCCCTGAGGCCGCTAGTTTTTACTAGTGATTCGGCCATATTGACACACAGACACACGTTTTTATGACCCAATCCGACACTTTTTTGAATTCGGATCTGGAAGTGGATTAGTGCGTTTTAGCATCGATTTCGCAGCTGTGTAAATAAAGAAAACGACCAATATGGGAGAATACGTTTTGGTAGCAAATCCTAAATGAGACCGGCAGCGTCTCCATGCGTCTCCATATAAAAGGGGCCTAATGTCTAATGTTATACTGTTTGTTACAGTTGACTTTGATCCAATGTCATCTCTGTTAATATTTATAATCTTAATCACCACTTCTTAGAGGCAAAGCTTAATGAGTTTACATGTCATTACTCTGTAAGTAAGGTTAATGTTAATTGCTACCGTAGGTACATTTATTAGGAAAACCTGCAGATCATGTGCGTCTGTCACTCCTCATCACGCTCCATATGGCCAAGATCCCATCAATCGTCTTCTTTCGTGTATCATCGTTCTTGAAGATTGGTTGACGACATTTTATTTCACAAGATTTCTTGTTACTTAGGGGAGGCCATGGGGCTGGCTGTCGTCTTCTCCCCCTTGCTGATGTCGAAAATCGACTCGAAAATCGACTCATGCTCACCACGACTCAAAAAGTATGAGTCGAAAAATCGGCCCATTTTTTCCCCAAAAAATGTTTTAATCGCTTGTACGTTATAAGTGTCAATGTTTTCAAAATGTGAGAGGACCGGTGTGTGTGTGTGTGTCTGTGTCGGGTACGAGTGAATGTCTGTGTTGCATGCATGGATCGCAGATTCGCATGCATGCGGCGCTGGTCAGGTCCGCGGACTACTGGTTGAGAAACACTGCTGGTCTGTTTGTGTGCACGCGTCATAGCAGTGCGCGCTGACTGGATGTGTTTTGTTTACCTCCTGCCTTTGCATGCATGCTTGACACGAAAGCTCGCTTATTTAATGGCAGCGTCGCCTCGTGTGCAGTGATTTTGTCAAGATTGACAATAAAACACAACACAAAATAAATACACTACTCGCCTTTAATGCGACACACCCGTGGACGCGGTCGGGGAGGGAGAGCGAGCCAGCGAGGCAGACCAAACAAAGCTCCACATTTGATACACTAGCCTGGGGTGCCAGCCTGAGCGCTCCCACTACGGAACGGTTCCATGGACTTTGTCACTCCGCTTCTAGTCTATAGAGAACAGACTCCATGCTAACGCAAGGAAGAGCAATTGTTTATTATAATTATTATTAGGGCTTTGATGCAAGTTCTGGTGGGTACAGCTGCATAATTTGTGTTGCTTAAAGTAATGCGCCGTTGTGGTCTCCTCTCAGCTGCAGCTTAGCGGGGGAAAAAAGTGAAAAAAGTCGATCGACGCGTCGATTTTCGGCCGCGACGCGTCGATTCGCAAATAATGCGTTGATTAACATCCCTAATATGCACTAACCACTACACCAACGTCGTGCCAAATCCCATCAATATTAAGCCCATATCTGGGAATACCCATATATGGACTTATTGTGTCATTCTCATGATAACCAGTGTGGTTGTTGCAACGCGAGTCACACTTGCAAATTAATTCCGTCCTTGTCCCTTTCATGCCCATATATGGAGATCCCTGATGTCATCAATATTAAGCATATCTGTGAATGCCCATATATGGACTTATTGCTTCTTGCCCTTAGGGCATCTTACAGGTAATAATAATAATGTTTATTGTCCCCGAAGGTATATTTGTCCCCACAAGTTTGTTCGAGAACAACACAAAGACAAAACATGAGGTCCTCACTGTAAACAGAAACCCTTTCCCACTTCAGGGTTCTGTATCTTCTCCCAAATAGCATGAGGTCGAAGTAGCGAGGATGATCACTGTAATTTCTTATTGAAAGTGCTGTATTTGTGGCCCGCGGGGGGCTACTTTCTGGCCCACACAAACCCCAGTAATAATTGTGGTATAAGAGCAGCAACAACACTAGTATATCGTCGTTGTCGGGTGGAAATCTCGTATGTCCAAATTTGTACGTTCTTTCGCAAATCATACAAGGCCGTCGCACAAAGGTAGTGAAAACAGCAGATCGACAAGCACACAGGCGTTGTGTGCTTGTAGATCGGCTGTTTTCACTAGTTTAAGTCATTTTTAAATTGATAAATTCAAAACGAACGGTTTTGGACATACAAGAATTTCACCCGACAACGACGAAAACCGTCGCAGGAGTAGTGGGAACGCCACCGTCGCCCCCTGCAATGTTGTGTCCCTCGTCTTGGTACCCTAGACATAATTCGGCCCTTGGGGAAAACTAATTTGGCCATTAGTTACATCACACAGCACCAGCACCAGCACCAGACAAAGGCAGATGGCTAGAGCAGTTCCATGCTTTCCATTAAAGGTGTTGGGCTTGTGGAACAAGAAAGGAGAGTGGTGTTTCATTTCTATGATGTGCAGATGCTGAATGATGGCAGCAATGGCTCCTGTTGCCTCGCAGCTGCTTTTATTACTACACCCCAAGCCCATAAAAGTAAACACAGACGTTAATGAAATCCATGTCTGTCTGGCTGTTTCCCCCTCTCTCACTCTGTGGCCATATTTCACTCTTTTATTTGTAAATTGTACTCACATAATCCCAAACCAGACACAAAAACTCGTCTTAACTGCTAAAGTTTTTGGGTAGCTACTGTAAACTCGATTTGCGTGTGTTAGTGTGTTTTCAGTCTGTCTTTGTGGGGATTTAAATCATTCCATATACATTATTTTATTTTATTTTTTTAGTTTCTGTACCAGCACACAAATATTGGCAACAGAAAAGTTCTCGGTGGCAGCGAATGCAAGCTGTAATGCACTGCTCTTCAATACGGGATTAAAAGGGATGCTTTCGTTTTAGTGAGGGGGACTTTGATACTCTATCTGTCATAACACCTCTCAATACTCTCTGTGAGTTTTACCGCTGAGTAGAAATGAACAGAGAGCCATGCTGACCTAGATTTGTGTCGCAGCACTGCCCTAAATCCAAGGCACCACCCTAATATTTGTGTGTAATGCTGTCCTGAGCTGGAACCTTTTTTTGTGAGTTTGAGTTTGTTTTGTTTGTCTTTCGCTGCCAGTATATCAGATATGTTATCTGTTGTTCTATCAGATTGGAAGTCTCATCCAAAAGTTATTTGACTTACAGTATGAAGTGTCAAGGGATTTCTTTTTTTGTCACAAACAAAAAAGGAAACCCCAAGGCTGGGTTATAAGCAGGCTGGATTGAAGGAGGGCAGGAATGTAAAAAAGTTACAGTACACCACAGTGACCTGTTATTTCATTGTTCATGCCATAGAGTGATTGATCGGGTCACCAATTCATCGATCAATTGTTTTAATGAGCCTCAATGGAAACAAGCTTTTTTGTGACTTCATCCATGTTGAAAAAGTAGCTGGTCACACCATTAGCATCAGCTTCATGCTTTGATTTTCTCTAAATCTATAATAATAGGATTGTGGGGATATAAATCATTACATATACTGTACATTATTTTATTAATTTTTTTTAGTTTCTGTACCAGCATACAAAGATTGGCAACTGAAAAGTTCTCAGTGGCAGCGAATTTATCTTTTTGGCAACAGAAAAGTTGCAGTGGCAGCGAATTTATCTAAAAAATAATAAAAATAAAAAAGTAGCTGCACCATTAGCATCAGCTTCATGCTTTGACTTTCTCTAAATCTTTTTGATCCCTGTTCCTGTTCTGCTGTATTAAAGTATTAAATCCAGTGCTAGAAATAAAAAAAAATGCAATGCATTAAAAAACAAAAACGCACATGTAATCGAACTGGGTTCGACTGAAATAACGATGCGACATCACACAGCCACTCGCTGCATGGACCGCAATTAGTAGGAGTAGGAGTAGGAGTAGGAGTAGGAGTAGGAGTAGGAGCGTGTATATGTTGTAGAGAAACCTGTGTTCATTTTAAATGTTTGTCTGTTTTCCTGTGCAAATAAACCCAACTGTGTGCAAGGATCTTAGATCAGAGCACTAATAAGTTATGTTGTGAATTTGCCTCCTTTGAGCTGAATAACCTTTATCTCAGCTGGTTATGCTGGATAGTTAATTTGTGCTGTGGAAAACATAGCTATACTTCACATATAGTGAAGGAGCTGTGGCCTTCTCTTTTCCATCTGAAAGAGGGATTACTGTAATGCTCTTGCTCAGCAAAGATGCAGCCAGGAGGGACAGTAAGCCTCATATGGTCAGAAAACTTGTTGGCAGCCCCACTGTACTGTATGGAGCCTATCTGTTTCCCACATGATCTGGGCAGGTTCACATGTCAGGCAAGGTACCATAATCCTAAACTGAACTGCATGTAGGAAGCCAACAGGTTCTCATTTACTTGGAACCTGTGGTGTAAAGTAACTAAGCACATTTACTTATGTACATTTTTTAGGTACCGTATTTGTACTTCACTTGAGTATTTCTCATTTCCAATACTTTTACTTCTACTCCACCACATGTCGGGTCCAAATATTGTACTTTTACTCCACTACATTTATTTGAACACTTTAGTTACTAGTTACTTTGCAGATATAAATTATAATCTTATAAAACATACATTAACCACTTTAGCCCTATTTTATACCTTGGCTGTTTGGAAATAGCCGATCCACAAGCTCACAACGCGTTGCGATGCGACGCGTTGTGGCGCGTTGTGAGCTTGTAGATCTGCTATTTTCATTTTGTACTTTTACTTTTGGTACATTTTGGTTCATTTTGATGCCAACACTTTCACACTTTTACTCAAGTACCTTTTGAATTGCGGACTTTTACTTGTAACAGAGTATTTCTACATTGCAGTTGATTGATACTTTTTCTTAAAGGGGTACTGTCACCTAAAGGGGTTGAGAGGCAGATTACACTGTGACATGAGCTTCTCTGAAAACGGTCTGAAACAGTCTGAAGCTCATGTCACAGTGTAATCTGCCCCTCGCCCCCAAACAACAGCTGAAAAAAAAATATCAACTTGTTTTTTAAGATGATTCTTAAAGTGACAGTAACCCTTTAGGTGAGAGGCCCCATTTAAGTAAAATATGTGAGTACTCTTTCCACCACTGCTTGGAACTAGATAAACCTTCCCATGGCTCTGGCTCTCTGCACTGGGTAATGATTATTGCTTAACACAGCATGCTTTGTGCAATTGGCAGAACATTAGTCAGTCAATAGTACTATAGCATCTCTCATTTACACCACAATAGCACAACACTCCAAAGGAAAAAAATAAAGTAACCGTTATTCAATGTAAAAGATTGACAATGTTTTGGTTTACCTTTTATACCGTCTGAACAGGAAACACATAATGAAGGTGTCATGTGTTTCCTGTAAAAAGCTGCTGCTGAGCCAATCAAATGAAACTATGCGAAACTGATCTTTGTCACTGCACTAGCAACTACCAAGGGCAACAAGTTGGTCAGGGCGTAGTCTCGCGTGGCCAGACTGTTGCCTAACGCCATTTGCTAATGCTCCCGGCATACAGTCTGGGGCAACAGAAGAAGAACGATGAGTACCCGGTTAAAGCGGAAGTGAAGCCTCCTTCTCACTTCCGTTTCCGTCTCACATTGTCTGGCTACGCGAGACTAGTCAGGGCGCCTATCAATCAATAGCGTGTTGCTCCACATGTTACATGCTGCCAGATGAAAATAAGGTGTGTAAACTCTGTGTGTGTGTGTGTGTGTGTGCCCGCAAACGCATGTGTGTGTGTGTGTGTGTGTGTGTGTGTGTGTGTGTGTGGGGGGGGGGTCCTCTAATCTCCTGTGACCAGCAGGCAGTGGTGGTGGTGGAAAGTAACTAAGTACAAGTACTGTACTTAAAAGTTCAATGCAATTTTGAGATACTTTTACTTACTACTGGATTATTTCCAATTTTCTATACTTTTACTTCAACTCCACTACATCTCAGAGGCAAACATTGTATTTTTACTCCACTACAATTATTTGAAAACTTCATGCGACGTATTGTGATCTTTTTGTATGCCAATTATGTACTTTTACTCATGTACATTTTTTATTCCGTACTTGTAACAAAGGATTTCTACATTGCCGTATTGATACTTTTACTCAAGTAAAAAATAAAAATGGGAATACTCTTCCACCTAGTCTGGGATCACTTCACTTTTCGGGCTTGTAGCCGGTCTGGAGCGGAAACCACAACACGTCATGTTGTAGTACTCAAAGGACTACAATTTGCCGGAAAGATCAAACCGGATTCAGTTTTAACCCAAAATATTCCCCTGCGTTCAAGGACATACTTTTAGGGCCTACCTAATAAACTCCTTGATGCGGAGTAGTTTTGCTTTTGAAAAATGTGTTTGGTATATGCATATTTTTGTCCAACTGTTAGCGACTGGCAAGACTACACTAGGCTACTCAAGCATTTTAATAGGGATTGGGGAAACAAACGGAGGGAACCAAAACAAAGTGAGGCCGCTTCTTCTAGTGGTTTCCGCGCTTTAGGCGGAAACCAAACGGCCTGTTGTGAACGAACACCAGGCTTTCTCTCAGAAAGCCTGGTGGGCGAGGTTACTTCCACCATTGCCAGCAGGAGCGTTCCCCCCTCAGCACTGCTCACAGCTGTCATGGCTGTCCCATATATGCAGGGGGACTCAGATTTATTTGCACAAAGCTGTCTGTCTGTCAATCCAATCCAGCCACAACACAACCAAGCTCCTCTGCCCTCTGTCCCCTGTCCCCACCACTTGAAAATAAATACCACATACATACGGAATGGAACTTCAATGGCAGTACGTTTTGAAAGCCTGTCATTTTACAAAACAGGTTAGAGGGGACATGGTGTTATATTGCACAGGCAGAATATCAATTATCTGCAGGCCAGGTCGCTGTGGTTGGTCAGCAAAAGTGGTTTAGCATTTTGTATTTGATTTTGATTTGATTGGATTTAAAGGACTAAAGGATTAATGGACAACTTTGTTTTTTTACAACAAGGGATCATATTTTAGATTGTAATTGGAGAAAAGAAAAAAATTAGTGTTAAAATGTTTTCATTTACTAGTTTCTATCATTTTCGCGATTTTAATGATTTTGATTTCAGTGGTTGGGGGCATGCATGCAAGTGACTAAATATGTATTTTAGACACAATAAGCCCATTCCCAATATGCACCACAATCCTTCATGGGCAGATGTGACTTATGGGTGCTACTGTAAATAGTAATAAAGAAATCGCAAGCTTATTGTGTCTAAAAATACATATTTAGCCACTTGCATGCATGCCCCCAACCACTGAAATCAGTCATTAAAATTAAATGAAAACATTTTAACACTCATCTTTTCTTTTCTCTAATTACAATCTAAATTAAAGCTGCAAGCAGCAATGACCGGGCCCTCGCAGCTCTACCCACGTCACAAGGCCAGCAGCCAATCAGAAACCAAACAGGAAGTCAACCATTTCGACTAATTAGTGGCGTTTTGGCGCATTTTTGGCCGTTATCACAGGTCGCACTTTAACGATAGTTTAAAGTTTTTCTCAAAAAAAATTTTTGAGAAAAAAAAAATTTTGAGAAAAAGATTTTTGAGAAAAAAAAAATTTGAGAAAAAAAATGTTTTGAGAAAAAAAAAATTTTGAGAAAAATGATTTTTGAGAAAAAAAAATTTTTGAGAAAAAAAATTTTTTTGAGAAAAAAAAATTTGAGAAAAAAAATTTGAGAAAAAAAAATTTTTGAGAAAAAAAAATTGAGAAAAAAAAATTGAGAAAAAATTTTGAGAAAAAAAATTTTTTGAGAAAAAAAATTTTGAGAAAAAAAAATTTTGAGAAAAAAAATTTGAGAAAAAAAAAATTTTGAGAAAAAAAAATTATGACAACAGCCGCAAGTCTGTACGACAAACGGTTCATGAGTTATAGAGGCACTTCCTGTTTGGTGAAGGGCACTTCCTGTTTGGCGAAGGAAGCGTCAATTAAGGTTAAGGACTCTTAATCAAGTCATATGATACCAGCCACAACTCTGTACGATAAACGGTTGAAGAGTAACAGCCAAAAAAAGGAACAATCAAGTATGGACCAATCAGAAGAGGGGGCACTTCCTGTTTGGTGAAGGAAGTTTGACCCTTCGCCACGGGCACGCCGTTTTACGAAAACTCACGATTTTGATAACTTTTCATTGTTAAGGTGTCTTGAGTATGCCGAGCGAACTTGAAGTTGATCCGATTAACCCCCTAGGAGGAGTTCGTTAAAGTGCGACACGTGAAAACGGCCAAAAATACACCAAAACGCCACTAATTAGTCAAAATGGCTGACTTCCTGTTTGGTTTCGGACGTGGCGCCGAGAGACTTTTTTGTGAGTCCGGACACAATACAGATGTGTACCGATTTTCGTACTTGTGGGTGAAACCGTATAGTGGGGCTGTTGCGTTGAAATATTGTAGGGGGCGCTGTTGCGCCATTAGGCCACACCCCCTTTTTTTTTTTTTTTTTTTATACTAAATTTTTCGCCACTTGTGATGTGTGTGCAAAGTTGCGCAACTTTTGGAGTACGTTTTGCGGCTCAAAAACACGATTCATTCGGCGGAAGAAGAATAATAATCTTTGCAAATACAATAGGGTCCTCACACACTGTGTGTGCTCGGGCCCTAAATATGAACCCTTGTTGTAAAAAAACAAAGTTGTCCTTTAATGTTGGTGCGTCTTGTCATGTTTGTTTAAATTAGTGCAATCTAAAATAAAGACAAGACAAAAAAAAGTGGTTTAGCAGGAAGACGGCATTATACAGGGTTAGGGCATATTCATAGCATATTCGCTATTTTTAAATGGTTAAAGGCAGTGACGGATTAAGACTCCCCAGGGCCAAAGTAGAAACAGACTGAGGGATCTCAAGACTGACTGACTATTCAATAGTAATTCACACAGGGCCCTGCACATATAGCATATCGTACACATGAGCAACGAAAGTACATGTGAATTGTTGAAAAAAAGGAAGGAAAAAAAAAGGGCTGCGGTGTGCCCTAGCTGGCGCTTAAGCTCCAGTTATTTCCATTTTTAATCTGTGCCTTGTTAAAGGGAAAATACTAAAACCACAAATAAATGTAGGTCACTGGAATACTTGAACGGGGAAGTAAAAGTAGACAACCACTCAAAAAACATATAAAGAATTTAAAAAAATATATAAGAACAGCAAATAGGTGGTGAGTATTTAGCTTGAAAGATGGAAGAGGGGGGAGTGCATTCGGGTTCACTGCTTTTGAAATTGTGAAATCAGCTGGGGCAGTGTGGGAGGAGCATCAAGGCCATGCGTTATGGCCTCAGGGAACAGAACTCTTTGAGGAGAATAAGGCCAACCTGAGGCCTTCATGGGACAGCCTGCCGTAGGGGAGGGCGATAGAGAGTTCTGGTCGGAAACCGAACTGGTGACCTTTTGATCCACAGTTCCCCTATGCCGCTTAAAGGGTGTCATGTTTGAACATCTAACAGTGCAAAACTCCATCATGTAACTTATTTTTGTTAATATACCGTATATATTTATTTATTTGGGGGGAGGAGGACAGGAAACAGGTAGAGATAGAGATGGGGAGAGAAATGCAGCAATGATTGTCGGGAACGGGACTCGATGCGCTGTCAAGCTACATTAGAGCCTATACTTGTGCCCGGGGCAGTAGAGTCAACAGTAACTCTCAATTCACTTCATTTTCACTAACTCTTTTGCCTTTTCTCTTCTTAATTTTTCTATTTCCCCCTCATTCCCATTTTCCCCTCTTCTGCCTCCTGTCCCACCCAGACTTAATTGTTCCCCAGCTTTGGCTCAGGAGGTAGAGCGGCCTGGGAATCGGAAGGTTACTTCTTACTACTTAACCCCTAGTTACTCCCTATGAGCAGGTCGTTGCCTTGCATGTTTTCCTCCGCCATCAGTGTGTGAATGTTGAGTGCTTTGGATGAAGGCGGCATGTAAATGCACCATTATATTTACCAATTTGTGGCCTCCATGAAATTCTTGCCCTGGTGTCTTAATAATATGCATTGAATGGGAGTGTTGAATGCTCTATTCCTGACATTGAACGTGTCTGTAGCATACAACACATGCATTTACTTTGGAAGTGCATGTTCTATTAAAAAAGATGGGGAAAAAAAGGAACACCAGAAATATGTACATAGTGAAATGTACGGTACAGGCTCTCCTCGCTGATTAGTTTCTGCTATTGTCCCTCGCGGGCTAATCGGTATGCCACACAGCTATTTGGTATGCACAGACTATTCCTTCAACATTATTAAGTTCCGAAAGGGCTAAATGCGAGTGAGAAAATGTCAATACTTCATGTAGGGCATGTTTGCCAGTACCTAGTGTAGTAGTCCAGGTTGATTTCCAGCGCAATCAACTCCCTCTCAAATCCCTCTGAGAGGCAATACCCTTTTAAATGCAAATGGCTCCATCATGTACTGCACTGCATGTGTCCTCTGTGGGGAAATGTTGCATTTACAAAGGCATGTTAAAGAGATGACAAACCAGTAAGACGCCTCAGGGCGACAAGCGACCTCGCCCTAAAGGGCCATGTCTTGGCCATCTGGCCAAAGGGATTTGTTTCCCCTGGCATCACAGGGATCTCCATATAGGGCAATAAAAGGGATTTGGTTCCCCTGACATCACAGTGATTATATATTGGCATTCACAGATATGGGCTTAATATTGATGACATCAGGGATCTCCACATATGGGTATAAAAGTGATTTGGTTCCCCTGGCATCACAGTTATCTCCATATCTCCATATATGGGCATAAAAGGGATTTGGTTCCCCTGGCATAACAGGGATCTCACTATATGGCAATAAAAGAGATTTGGTTCATATGACATCACAGTGATGTCAGAGGGAACAAATCCCTTTTATGCCCATATATGGAGATATGGAGATCCCTGGGATGACAGGGGAACCAAATCCCTTTTATGCCCATTTATGGAGCTCCCTGATGCACACATCACTGTGACATCACTGTGACTCTGTGCCACACTGGCCAGATGGCCAAGACAGTGATGTGTCTGGGGAACCACAGTGTCAGGCGTTACCCATACGGAAAACGGACAAGCTGTGCCAGTTCTGACAGTAAACTGCGACCTACGGTTGCAATCAACGCCCTTCTGAGTGAAGAGCTTCTTCCAATGGTGAAGCTCATCTGTATTTAGAATGGTTCTAATCACAGCTCATCAAACTTTCATCACACTGTAATACTGTATGCTACACAGATTCTAATGCGTACTCACATAGATTTGCTGCCACGCAGAAACCTTATCTCCATTTTTCAACATTTTATGTTTTTTTTTTCATAGATTAAGACTGCCGGGTATTAATTAATAACCGTTACCTCTGCCAGCATTTTTACAGATGTTACCTTAACTTTCGAGATCCACATTTTTATTTTTATTCTTCCAAAGCGGATATAAACAAAGGATGTGACATTGGACAGACTAGTCTCTCTTCTGTCCACCGGAAAAATTAAATTGTAACCTCGATTTTCCGTTCTAAAGTTATGGGCGGTTAACCATAGCGGGGGCTGCTCTCCATTCCGACATGCTGCCATTCCGACATTGACTTCTTATTGTCTGAGTGGCAGCACTTCCATAGAGGTTAGGGTTAGGGTTTGGTGTAGGGTTAGTGTCAGAATGGGGGGATGTCGGAATGGCAGCATGTCGGAATGGAGACATGTAACGCAATACAGCTTGTTTACACCAAAAACGCAATCTGCGTTTTTGGTGTTGGACAGAGAGGTTTTTTTTTCTTATTGTTTTTATCCCACAATTTTGTAACCAATTTTTTCACCCAGTGCCAATTGCCTATGTAATCCTGGGCTCTGCTCTCCCTCTGCCGTGCCTGGGGAGACAACGGACTGACCTCATGCTTCCTTCTATGCATGAGGAGTCCAAGTTGCTTCTTTTCACCTGACAGTGGAGATTTCCCTGGTTTGGACATAGCACGTGGAAGGAACACGTTATTCCAACCAGTTCCTTTCCCCTCCATCAGGCGCCCCGGCTGGCCAGAGGGAGGCATTATTGAGACCAGGATTACGTGCATGTTTTTGTGAGGGTATCAACCCTATTCCTGTCTTTTCTTCCTCAGTAATAAGGTGGATAGATGTTCCCTGTCACATAGATTATGTATAGGGGGGAAAGTCTTGTCTGTCAACAGGAGAGGAGGGAATGAGCTTGCCTCCTTTTTCACAACAAATAATGACAATATGCCTTTTTGCCACAGGCTATAAACAGCCAAAGGTTGTTAAATAGACGGGAAAGACAGGGACGTTTGTATGATTGGCCAATTGACAGCACATGACCTTGTCTGCTGGAAACATTGTCCGCTGGAACCCACCTGCAGCCACGGGCAGAACAGAAATCGATAGGTCACCACATTCTTTTCAACCCTTGGGTGCCTTTCACACCTAAAGTCCTCTGAAAATCAAGAACCAAAATTGTTACATACTGTAGTTGCATTTTTCATTAGGTCTGGTTTGTGTTCACAAACTTCACATGGTCACAATGTCCTGTGTTAGCTATTGCCACCATGTTCTTCTGTCTCTCAGAGAGTTTGTTAGAGTGGAAAACGATTGCTGTTCAGAGCCGTCCAAGCCATTAAAAACACTAGTAAGAGGCAGAGTCATTAATGCCACAGATTCCAGTATTGAGATTTCAGCTGAGTAAAGTGTCTTGGGTTCTACTTCCCTTTCCAATGAGGGTCCAGTTGGTACCTGCCAGTTGGAGTCCAGGTCCTTCCTCCTCTGTCCTTCATGTTGTAGGTCTGTGCGCCTTTGTGTCCAGGGCAAAACTACTACCTCACTTTCAAACAGTGGCCATTAAATAGGGAGAGCCTTCCAGCCCAGCACCAATAGCAGCAATAGAGTCGTATGCCCTTGTCCAATTGGGACTCATCAATGCTGAAGGCAGCTGAACTGCTGTGCTGACACTGATACACGGCGCCTACAAATTCACGCCCCCTATTGTGACAGCGGCCCCACTTCGGGTAAAATAAATTATACAGAGTGAATTCTCCAGGTTAGTATTAATAATACAAAAAATACTTGCAAGACTCCGTTTGGAAGAAGCAAGATGCGATAATTTCCCAAATTATACACGAGAGACAAGCGTATCTGGGTAAACTTAAAATTTCCAATTCTAGCACTTTTGACCCACTGATTAAGTATATTATGGTATGTTGTGGGTTGTATATTGTGATGGCAGTTATATCATATTAAAAAGGAAAATCAAACAAATGGGACACCAGAGCTAGATCTAGCCTTTAGCACTAGGTGGGGCAGGAAGAAATGATAGGGGGGTCACCTCCAGCTCATGCCACGAAGCGGCGTGGGCGGAAAAAAATGGGGGTACAAAACACCCGAAATGCATAGAAAACTAAGCATTTTGGCACACTTCTATAACACGCAATACAAACAACAGGTCTTCACCTATCTATCTCTCTCTCTCTAATATCTTATCAGTTTATCTATCCATCTACTTAGTTGTAGCATAACATTTCAAATATTTTAATATTTTTGAAATTTTAGATTTTTGCATGCCATCATGTTTTGTGGGGCAGACAGGGCAATTGGGGGGGGGGGGGCATTGCCCCCCCTTGCCTATGCCTAGATCCGGGCCAACTCAAAAGGATTGAACTCAAAGCCAGTTACAGTATAATACAAATAAATAAGCTGTCAGCATGACATTCATTTACAGTCCTGACTGTCCTGTATAGAAAAGGCAGAGAAGCCTGTTGCATGTGATTTATTCAAATACTTTTTCTTGTTGTCAGTGGTGGTGAAGAAGAATATTGGCTTCTGCAAAATTCCTCTGCTAAAGGAATAGTTCACACCCAGAATTACTTTTTGATTACTCACGCCAATATTTGGTAGCACTTTATAATAACTATACACTATAAAGCATTAGTTAAGCATTAGTAACTAATGAATTCATCATGAATTCATCATGAGTTCATAGTTTATTAATCATGAATTCATCATTAGTAAGGCATTATTTATACATTTACTGTACATTAGTAAACACAGTAGTTAAGCATTAGTAACTGCTGAATTCATCATGAGTTCATACTTTATTAATCATGAATTCATCATCAATTAATGATGTATTAAGGTAGTTACTACTCGTTAGTTAAGTATGTTCCGTGAGCCCATCTAAAGTGAGGACTATTCATGCCTTATAAAGCATTTATAAATGAGATAGAAGCAGTGATGTAGAAAATGGCCGTATTTCTAGGTTCGTGAGGAGGTGACTAAAAGAATAGACCAGAGACAAGAGCTTAAATGTGAATAATAAAGACGTCAAGTTTACTGAATGAAATAATGAAGCAAAAATAGTATGCATACAATAAACTATTTACAATGATGGAGGTAGGTAGACAAAATTCTCAAAAACCATTCAACACCTTTCTTTTTTAGAGCAGGTTCTTAGGCCAGTTTTTCTATTTAGTTTACCAACTAAATATTTAATCCAGTTAATTCAAACTAAAGATAGTTTTCTATTTAGGACCGGTCAATCTTTATTATATTTTCAGCCTATTTAAACAGGTAAGACCTATTTATTTGAGCTATTTTCAGCAGGTTAAGTATGCTTTCAAAATAAAACGTGCAGGCAAGTACCTTTAAACTCCCCTTTAACCTTAATATGACCTTTAAGTTCAACCTTTACAGAAAATAATAAAATAAAATATCAAAAACAATCAATTATCAAAAATAGTGCAATATCAATTTTAGTAACAAAACAGTGCAATATTGTCAATATCTAACTTCCAAATGAAATGTCACTGTCTTTTCCTCTTCCTTAGATCTGTGTTCAGTTAACTCAGTGGATGATCAAAACAGTTCAGTTGCTCGGTCCAAAGTCTCAGTTCAAAAATATTAGTTAGTCAGAGTTCTGTTCAAAGTCAAATCTCAGTTCCAAAAAATAGTCAGTCAGAGCTCTGTTCAAGTCACTTGGTCAAACCATGCAGTTGGTCCAATAGATGTTTTTGTAGATTCAGTTCCTGGGTCTCCAATAGCTTGCCATCCGATGTCTGTGTGTTGCTTCACATGGAGAGGAACCCACTCAGTTCAAAACTATCTCTCCTGTCTTTCTTCAGCTGCTGGTCAGGCTTGTTGATGAGCAACAGCCAGTTAGCTTAGCTGTTAGCCACAAAGTTCGTTTTTGCTGACTGAAGCACTGGATTCTGTTGGCTCAAACTCCTGCTAACTTGGCTAGGCCTTTAAACACTCATATTGTACAAAAATAACACTTAAACTCTCGAAAATAAATGCTCAAAACTGTCTTTTGTCTGACGTTTTTTCTCTCTGTTCACTCACTGTTCTGTTGATCATACACTCTGTCTGTATCAGGAAGAGACTCTTAAAGGGGCAGTGCTCCTTTTATAGTGGAGTGCACTTAAAGGGATTTGTTCAAAGCCCGATTTTTTAACCTCACATATAAAATGTTTTTGGCACATTTTACACAATACAGCATGAGTTTTCAACCTTTTTAAGCATATTTATTACTGTAGATGAACCAACTATTTATTGTTGTTTTTAAGCAAAATCATATGATGCAATGAATGAGTTATTTAAACCAGTATGCATAACCAGGTAGTCATTTATTTGACTTTTTATCACCATATAATTGACCCTTATTTGGAACCTGGGTTATATAATGTACAGTAAATGTATAAATAATGCCTTACTAATGACAAATTCATGATTAATAAAGTATGAACTCATGATGAATTCAGTAGTTACTAATGCTTAACTACTGTCGCACTACTGTGTGCTAAATAATGTTCAGTTAATGTATAAATAATGCCTTACTAATGATGAATTCATGATTAATAAACTATGAACTCATGATGAATTCATGATGAATTCATTAGTTACTAATGCTTAACTAATGCTTTATAGTGTATAGTTATTATAAAGTGCTACCCAATATTTTTTTGTATTTGTCGCATTCCTAAGACAAAAAAAAATCTAATAAATGTACCCTCATTGAGTCCGGATGAGGACCCAAATGCATTTGGGCCCCCATCCGGAATCAATGTGGTAAATTTACTATAATACATAATTTTCTTCTTTTTCTTCTATGACTATTACCGCCCTCGCCCTACATCTTCAAACTGGTTTCGATCCCCTGGCTACAGTTTATTAACTTCAAAGGGTCGAGTGTGGGGACCACCGGGGAGATTTAATAGACAGAGAGATGGTGTCGCTGTATCGGGAGAGAAAGGGTGGGAGAGAGAGAAGGGAAAGAGGGTGTGTGTGTGTGTGTGTGTGTGTGTGTGTGTGTGTGTGTGTGTGTGTGTGTGTGTGTGTGTGTGTGCGTGTGCGGTGCGTGTGCGTGTGCGTGTGAGAGAGAGAGAGAGAGAGAATCTTAGAATCATGTGATCCATATCTGGATAATGAGAGACATCTTTTTTCTTTTACTGGTTATCAATTCTCCATGGAGGCATTCAAGCTCGGTGTGTTGCGATCTCTTGCACATTATATTATGTTCCTCCATTCCCATTTTGATAACACATCCATTCCCATTTTGATAACACATGACAGGGGTCGCTGCTATACAGGGTTCGCTGCTATAACGGTTCGCTGCTATACAGTGTATATTCATGGTTGTCATTTCTCTCTAACATTCAAACAGTCTTGTGTCACGGACGGCCTTATCTGAGACAGCTGTGCTCCGTGTCTTATGTAAAGGGCTTCTCAAGGTTTAGTAATGTTTACTTAAGGATCTGCCTGCCATCCATACAGCAATGAAACCAAACATTATATTTTAAGGCAGTGAAACACTGGTCACTGTTGATATCTGTGCTCTGTGATAGAGCACAGATTTTGGCTGCTGAATTATTAATCAACTAAAAAATGTTAATCTATTCCTAACATGTTTTTATCTCTTTGTGTCTGGTGTGTGGTGTGTCTCTCCCTCTCTCGCTCTTGCTCTCTCTCTCTCTCTCTTGCTCTCTCTCTCTCTCTCTCTCTCTCTCTCTCTCTCCCCCTCCCCATCATGTTTCCATGCATCAGTTTGATGTCAGGCCTGGCTGCCCTGGACGCCAAGTGTTCCAGCCGCCTGGGCATCATGACCGTCTCCTACTACCTGTGGACCACCTTTGTGGCGGTGGTGGTGGGCATCGTCATGGTGTCCATCATCCACCCCGGCGGCGCCGCGCAGAAGGAGGACAACGAGGACAGCGGCAAGCCAATCATGAGCTCCGCTGACGCCTTGCTGGATCTCATTCGGTAAGGCAGTGGTCTGTGGTCCCCAACCTGTGGTCCCTAACCTGGGGTGTGAGCAGTGTTGCATTGTTCTGGTCAAGCGTGTACACACTGTCCCGTATCTTTTTTGACAAGTGTCACGCCTCTCACGCGCATGGGCATGCATCAACCCCCAAGTTCACACCTCAACAACGTTTAGTGCCATAGCAGGGTGATTTAACAAAGGGATAAGCATGTGTGCATATCAATAGACCATTGTCTGAACCTGTTAAATTGGCCAATGTGACCATGGGTGTACAACAAACTTTGGACAAAGCCATGATGTTGGAGCTTAGCTCCTTTCATGAGCAATGCTCAAAAATAATCAAAAATAGTGCCCATTTTTCAAGATTTCTAAAAGGGTTTCAAAAATACAGAAAATAGCAGATACATGCTACTGTAGCAATGCGTCATAGCAGATCTGCTATTCTTCTATTCACTATATTTGTTGTACAAGAAGTACCGGTATATGGGTCTTGCAAGTTAACATGTTTGAATATATACACATATTCTCGTGTGTGTGTGTGTGTGTGTGTGTGTGTGTGTGTGTGGTGTGTGTGTGTGTGTGTGTGTGTGTGTGTGTGCGCGTGTGTGCGCGTGCGTACGTGCGTGCGTGCGTGCAAAGGGGTGCTCTCATACTGTTGAAATTATACAACAAACAAAAAAATCTTTTCTCGCCGTGTGCATGCGTGCTGTGTCATGACGAACAGAGAGGAATTTCTTGAAGGTAAGCCCCAGAGCCGCATGTGCCAGTGGGTTACAAACGCTAAGCTAATTAGTGGTTGTGCTGAGGGGGGGGGGGGGGGGGGGGGGGTGGGGAGGGGGGGGGGGGGGGGGGGGGGGGGGGGGGGGGTGGGTTGTGAGAAGGGTGATGCTGGGACAGAAGGAGTGACGGCCTGACCCTGAGAGCCAGTGTGTCAGTGTGACAGTTGGTCAACGGGCTGATGTCAACACATCACAGGCCACTAGTGTGTCAGGCGTCTTCCATGTTTGTGTGCTACAGGAGGGTTTCCCAGCAGAGACCCATTGTTGGGTCACTCAACATTGTTATGGGTCGCTAGTAAAGACATTTTCATATTTATAGGCAGGCTAAGTGATATTGTTTTGTTAAAAAATATAAAATAAATATATATACATGAGTGTTTGAGAGAACAGGATACAGATTAACAAGTGAAATTGGAAGTGGTGACACAAAGAAATGAGGTGACGAAACCCTGTTACTGTCTGAACATACACTCTAAAACCTTTTTACACAAAACTTAGAAACGTACCTTCAAGGGCACTGTCACACAGCACTAATATTCTACCTACGTATGAGAGTGGATTCTGCCAATGCATTTCAATGGGGATGGGGTGGTTTGATAGACTTGTGCATCTTTGGCGTGCCGCGCAGACCTTGCGTTTATGCTTGAAGCAGATAAATTCTCGACGCAGATTCTCGTTCGGGAACCTTTTGCTGGGATATGGTAAAAACAAAAAAACACCCACACTGTTTTGGGTCTTGAGCTAAAAGTTTGTAAACCCTTGAACCCAAAAGAAAAAGATTGTGTCGAGAATCTGCAAGGAGAATTTATCTGCTTCAAGCGGTTACACGTCTCCATTCCGACATGTCTTCTTTCCGACATCTAACCCTATATATCCCTAACCCTAACCCTAACCCTAACCTCTATGGAAGTGTTGCCACTCCGACAAAAGAAGTCAATGTCGGAATGGAGACATGTCGGAATAGAGAGCACCCCCCTTTAGGTCTTGAGCTCGAAAGTTTGGGTACCCCTGGGATAAAGTAAAAAAAAAAAAAAAAAAATCCGCATCCACATCCACATCCTTTTTTTTGTCTTGAGCTAAAAGTTTGGAAGCCCCTGGCTGGGATACAGTGAAAAAAAAAGTTTGGGACCGCCTGGGAAATACAGTAAAAGAAAAAAGAATAACAAATAAAAAACACACACTGTGCATCTGTGCGATTTATGCTGCTTTCATAACGGCGAAGGCCAGAGAAACATGACCAGGCTGAGTCTCCTCCAGTCCATCCATACCCCTCCTGTTGCACGGATGAAAATAAATCATCTCTGCACTCAAGCTCTGAGTGTGTTAGCGTGTGTGTTTGTGTGTATACACTATGTGCGTGTGTGTGTGTGTGTGTGTGTGTGTGTGTGTGTGTGTGTGTGTGTGTGTGTGTGTGTGTGTGTGTGTATGTGTGTGTGTGTGTGTGTGTGTGTGTGTGTGTGTGTGTGTGTGTGTGTGTGTTTTGCAGAGCACAGCTGTGCTTCGGATTTATCTCTTAAAGCTTCTTTAGACTCTCATTTATCATGCCAGCATATGTGTGTTTGCGCGCGCGGTGTGTGTGTGTGTGTGTGTGTGTGTGTGTGTGTGTGTGTGTGTGTGTGTGTGTGTGTGCGTGTGGGCGTGTGGGCGTGTGCACACGTGCACTTACAACCGTGCCTGCCTGCCCACACTCATGATGCGTCTGTGAGTGGGTGTTTTAAGTATAATGAGTACAGTATGTATGGAATGGTATTGTGTGTTACGTACTTATATTCAATTAGGGGCATTGGGGTCAGTGTCCATCCATTAGCCTGCTTTGCTCTTTGTCTTAGATGACAATGACATGATGGCTGAATGGTTAAGTGGTGAAATCCATGTAGAATAGAGCATATTGGCTTTTATCTGCTAGCTATTTTTGAAAAGATTCCCTCTGTAATTGCTTTCTTTCCCATCCAGTGCTTACATTTTTCAGATACCGCAACACTAAAGATTTTCAAAATCTTCTTTCCTAGCAACATGTTCCCGGCCAACTTGGTTCAAGCTACTTTTCAACAGGTAAGCACATGCTCGTGGCTTTGTGTGAGTGGACATATTAAGTGAATCCAATGTCATGAAATCAATGTCAAGGGCAATATATTACGCAATTATATTGGTGCCAGTGCGGCAATATACCCGGGGTATGCTGCTTACTATACGTTTATTCAAATTCTTTATAACTTTGCACCATTGAGCTGTCTCTCTCTCTGATGGCTTTTGACTGACTTTTGCATAAGTTTATACTGATATTCTCCATTTTATTGTAGAATTGTAAGATATAATCACAATCCCTAGTATTATATTAATTGTAGACATATGCACCTCTGGTGTAAAATCTTAAATTTAAATGGCAGCATCTCCAGCAAGTGACCAATTTAGCTTTTGTAGACAAAATACAGATTTCAATAACAATGTAAGGGTCGTTTCATACCGTTATAAGGAGCCTAACTAATTTCGGTTCGGGAGGACGCCCCGACCCGAAATTATTTAGGTTCGGGGGGAGTTCATCCATACTTTCTTAACGACTAGTGCCCAAGTCGCTTGTAAATATTGGAGGTCCGTGGCATGACGACGTTTGTGGCCGATGAATGAGCGTTGCAGGGCGGATATACATTTCTGACTTGCCCTCGCGCTGCACACTGAATGACTGGAGGTCCAGTGAGTAGCAGCTCCAGCAGGCAGCAGCACCAGCGGGGTCTCTTCTCTCTCTCTCATTCACACTCACAAACGCTCGGCTCGAGCTCTGTCAAAAACATTTAATCTACAAGCTCACATTATAGACGTGCCGCCTCCCTTGCTGCATGCATGTCATCACGCAGTCACACAACTCGTCGTGGAAAAAAAAATCAAACCTCGGTTCGAAGTGGAGCGGTGAATCTGAGCAGCTATACCGTGTGTGTGTGTGTGTGTGCGTGCATGCGTGCGTGCGTGCGTGCGTGTGTGTGTGTGTGCCTGCACAACAGCGCCCCTCCTTTAACTTGTGTGTTGTGTGTGGCCACTCAAGGTATTGCCAGGCTACAGACATAGCCAGCCACCCACATAGCCACCCACCCACCCACAGACATACCTGTCTATTGGGAGCGCTTTCACCGCTCCAAAAACATATCAACACGGAACACTAGCAATTAGCAAAGTTGTGTTTAAGCTCTTCTTTTCTCTTTAAAACGGTCGGCGACGCGTTAGCAGCGATACACGCAGCAAAGGCGTGTGTGTGTGTGTGTGTGTGTGTGTGTGTGTGTGTGTGTGTGTGTGTGTGTGTGTGTGTGTGTGTGTGTGTATGTGTGTGTGTGTGTGTGTGTGTGTGTGTGTGTGTGTGTGTGTGTGTCGCGCGCGCGCCTCCCAGTCCACCACTCTTCGTCTCCAGTATCCGCTCTCTGATGCCCAATACACGGCCACACAAGCATTTGGAAGTCGGCGTGTCTCCCACACAAACGACAGCTGTTTCTGTGTTTCCTTGGATTCACAGCCGAGAATATGAACGTGAAGCCGGGATGAATGAATGAGAAGACACCGCTGAGTACCGAAATTAAGTCGGGAGGTCACAACATTTCGTCAGCACCGTAGAGCCGAATTTAGTCGGTTGACGCCCCCCCGAACCGGGGGATGCGAACCATATTTGGGTTCGCCTACTGCCGAACCGAAATTAGTTAGGCTCCTTATAACGGTATGGATCGACCCTAATTCAATGTGCTTTAAATAAAACATTATGCAAAGGAAAGACATTAGAACTGAGAGTTGCAGCAGAACTAGGGATGGGACAATAAGTGATATAATCGTTTATCGTGATAAAAAAACACTCGTGATAATCGTATCGTGGAGATTTAATTTATCGTGATATCCTCATCCGTCACGCACTGGGATCAATTCACCTTTTATTTGCAGAGCTGCATATCCGCTACCATTTTAAACAATCTATTGGTAAAATGTACTTATAATATACGTACTTGATACAGTCTTGTTTCACTCTCTAGTCTCTACCAAATGTCTTTGTGAGCTTGTAGATCGGCTATTTTTTGGGGAAAATGTAATCCTGGATGTTGGGGATTTATATATATATATATATATATATATATATATATATATATATATATATATATATATATATACACACGCACACGCGCACACACGCACACACACGCACGCACGCACGCACACACACACACACAGTAGCCTACATATGCACACAGAGTACATACAGTAACAGTAGCCTACACACAAACATGAGCCCCTTTTCCACTGCAAGGTGGAACCAGAACTTTCAGGAACCTGAACCTATTTTTTTGGTTCTGGTTTTGTTTTCATTGCTCACGGCCCGGTTTCAGACGAGGTTCCTGGAACCTTTTTTAGGTCCTACTCCTGAGGCAGAACTATACTTAAGTTCTGGGAACCTATGGGCGGGACCAGCAGCGCTGCTGCTCTTTTTTCGGGACCTTCCCAGTTAGTTCTGGTTATCTGGAAATGTAAGCAGAACTTGGTCCCGGAACTTAACAGGTTCTTGAAAGTTCTTGGTTCTGGAAAGTTCTGGTTCTAGTTCTGGGTCGGCCCTACAGTGGAAATGGGGCTATTGACAGCACTGATATATCATTGCCGTGCTTGGCGTTGCAGTATCGCACCCAGAGCATCCCGGTGCCCATCCCCAAGCCCACGGTGTCTCAGCTGATGGACGAGATCACCACGCGGCGGATGTTCGTCTACGGCATCCAGGACGACAACGGCTCCGACGTCCAGAACTTCTCCCTGGACCTGACGCCGCCGCCCGACGTCATCATGCGCACGTCCCCCGGCACCAGCGAGGGCATGAACGTGCTGGGGATCGTCATCTTCTCTGCCACCATGGGTAAGAGGAGGCCTGCTCCACACAGTCAAACACACACACACATGCACGCACGCACGCAAGCATGCACACGCACACGCACACACACACACACACACACACACACACACACACACACACACACACACACACACACACACACAGTCAGTGGTCATGTTTTTTCACACGTAAAAGTATCAATACTGCACTGTAGAAGTACTCTGTTACAAGTACAGTAGAAGTACGAAATTCAAAATATACAGTTAAAGTACAAAAGTATTGGTATCAAATTGTGTCACATCAAACTCTTTGATGTCTCCCGGTGCCCACGACACGTTGTACAGTAAACTATATTAATCTGTAGCTACTGTACGAGGCAACTGCGGTGAAGAGAAACACTCCAATTCCCGAAATGCAACAGGGTATCATGTGACAGGGAAATCCGGTTTCCTCGTAGACAGCAGCATAGACATAGAAAGGTAGACGCCTCCTTCGGCTAGGGGGCGTATGCATTGAGCAACTAAGGGAATCTTCGTCGCTTCCGTGTTCATTGCTTCCGCGTGCGTCACACATACGGAAGTCGGTAAGCCAATCAGAGGCAGGTAGGGGCTGGTCTTTACGTATGCAGCCTATAAGAACAGCTGAGCAGCGCAACATCGGAAACTGGCTCTGTTGAATTGAATTGTGGTCCTTGGATAAGTCACGGAAAAGACACGCTGTGATTGGCCAGTAGTCACTTTGACTGACAGCGTTCCCTTAGTTTTTTCAGGAAGTCCGGACTAGAACTTTTGCACATCGCTCCAATTAACTGCAGAGGCGAACGAGGCATCTAGCTCTTTATATCTGTGGACAGCAGTGTTATGCTGCTGCACAAAAGTGCATTTATCTCCTAATCTAACCTGACCTCTAAAAAGACTCATTCTTACCAAGTGACAAGTGATTGGTAAGTTCACTTAAGTGGCTCAAAAGGTTAATGTCAACCCTTGGCCTGCGCAAACCCAGCGGATGTCTCTGTCAACATGTTGTTACCTTGAGAATGTCCTTGTCCACTGATTGCTATTTTCCACTGTCTGTAGCACATAATTGAAGCCCGTTGTGCCTCTTCTGGGGGGAACATTCGCCAAAAAGCTGATAGTCTCATACCTGTATCTCATGTCTCACACACACTCAGCACACTTACATACAGATAGGGCTGTCACGATTATGACATTTTACATGACGATTAATTGTCATTCAAAAAATTGCGATTAACGATTTAATTGTGTTTTTGTCGTTGACGATTACATTTCTGTTTGGCTTTTAGGCTTTGAAGTTGCACATGGTAGATATGACACATAATCTAAATAGCTATACAAAGAAATTAAGGACATATTTGACAACTTATATTTAAGTATACTTAAAAACTTGTATTTAACTATACTTAAAAAAATAACATTGATAGTGGAAATAGCCGATCTACAAGCTCACAACGCGTCACGATGAGCTTGTAGATCTGCTATTTCCACTATTTTTTACTTTAAAAAAAATAAATTAAATTTTTTCAACATGGTGACGATTATGAAAAATAATCGCGATTATGTGTGGGCGGCATAGCTCAGGGGTAGAGAAACCGTTATTAGAGCACGAAGGGTTCCCGAGGGTTCCCAGTTCGAATCCGGGCTCCCCCTGAGTTAATGTCGAAGAGTCCTTGGGCAAGGCTCTGAACCCCTAATTGCTCCCGGTGAGTAGGTTGGTGCCTTGCATGGTTTCCTCCGCCACCGGTGTATGAATGTGTGTGTGAATGGGTGAATGTAATGCACAATCTCTGTAAAGCGCTTTGGATAAAAGCGCTATATAAATGCACCATTTACCATTTTATTTACCATTTATGTCAAATAATTGCGATTAGACGATTATAATAATTGTGACAGCCCTACATATAGATTTGTGCCTCGCTAGCAGCGGGGCTCTGAAGATACCGTAGCTATGTGGATGTGCTTGGTGCTTCTCCCTGGGGTAATCTGTAGTTGATCCTTTATTGATTTTGGTGACCCCATAACGTCTCTAGCACATGTTTCTCATTTTCAATTCAATATTTGTATTGAGCTTTTTTCGTTATTGACAATGTCAGACACGCACACGTGCACGCGCGCACGCACGCGCGCACGCACGCACACAATATATTTACATCACTTGTAAGGACATTACATAGACTTCCATTCATTTGTATGCAAGTCCTGTGGCCTTAGCCTAACCTCTATCCCTAAACCTAACCCTAACCGTTGTGGGGACCTACTATTTTGTCCCCACATTGTCAGAGGACTGTGTCCAGGGTGACTGTGTGAACATACATGCGTTTAGTCCCCATAAGTATAGCTAGACAAACTCACACACACACACACACACACACACACACACACACACACACACACACACACACACACACACACACACACACACACACACACACACACACACACACACACACACACACACACACACTGACACACATCCCTCCCTACAGGCTACCTACACCACAGACAAATAACAAGCACATCCCACCTCTACACAAGACAGGTGTAATACAAATGGAATCAATACTGGACCAGAATAAAAAACAGCAAAGATTTGTGCTTGACTGCAATCAGAAATCCAATTTCATCCAATCACACCACAATTTGCTGTTTCTATGTCTTTTCAGGTATAATGCTGGGCAGAATGGGGCCTAATGGCACCGCGTTGGTCAATTTCTGTCAAAGTTTGAATGAGGCTGTTCTCAAGATAGTCGCCATCGTCATCTGGTAAGGTCACAGCTCTTGACTCACACTTGACACTTTCTTTTCTCCACTCAAGGTGTGTGACCATTAGGTCAGGGTGAAGAATTGCCTTTTGAATGAAAACCTATGTTCTATTCCTCACATGCACTTACAGTATAATACAACTGTGCCAACATTGCATGCAGTGAAATTCAAGTCTCCTCAACAGTGCAGAGAAAAGATTTAATAGTAAGAACATCAAAATAGCATATTATATACTGTAGGCATAGCTAATATTATACTTCTTGGCTATGCATTATTTCTACCCCTCTACCTGTCTTTTTTCCTCGCTTATTTACACAATGCATATGGTTCCACTCCACTGAATGGATCATAAGTTACTGTAGGCATTCCTGCATGTTAGACAGATGCCAGGTTCATTTGTTGACCTGGCATCCTATAGTTTGTATAGTTTCATCCGTATTATTTATCTTTTGATATTATAATGTTTTTAGACTGATGGTATACAGTAGGTTCTTGGTTTACCTACTGTATATATACGGTATGATCCTAGATTACTGCAGGCACTACACTGTCTATGGATTTGATTTATTACCTTGTTGTGTTTACCTTGTTTACCGTAAATCGCTGTGGATTAAGAGCGTCTGCTAAATGCCTAATATTAACATTTCATGTTTTGCTGTCTGGGTTTTTTTTTCTTTTTTTTTAAAATAAATTTACTCCCTGTTTTGTACTTTGTTGTATTACAGAGTAGCGCATTTGATGATGTGACCAAAATAGGGACATCAGAAAAATGAAAATGGTTAAGTCTGTCTGTGGGTGTTCATAAAGTTGAGCTGCATGTTAGATTTTGTTTGACCTTCTCACTGCTGCAGCAGTCAAGGAAAAAAGTCACAATAGAGCAGGGAAGGACTCACAGGAATGAAAATATATTGTTTGCCTTCATTAAAAGATCCATTATCTCCAGATGCACTGACTGACCTTGATCATGCGTCCCTGCGTGGTATGAAACGTTAGCAATACTCTGTTCAGCCCTGGATCTTTTAATGAAGGCTTTTATATGCAAACAAGACCTATTAGTCTGACCTCTTCATTCCTGTGTGCAAGTCCTTCCCAGTTCTATTTTAATAAATACTTAAGATTAATATTTAATGAAAATCTTACCAAGAGCTTATGACTAAATAAATACATTGGACCCATTGGAATACAGATTGCTTTTTCATTTCCTGAAAAGCAATGGTTTAGTTTGGACATATGATTATTAAAAATATATATATATATATATATATATATATATATATATATATATATATTAGGGGTGCAACGGTTCACAAAATTTACGGTTCGGTTTGGTTCGATTTTTACCTTTCTTAAAAATAAAAGCCAAAATAGCTGATATACAATGATCTGTGATGCAACACGTTGTGAGCTTGTAGGTCAGCTATTTTTGCTATTTTGCACAACACTGTTGTAGGACAAAGTTTAATATGATTTTTTTCATGCCTATTTGTTGATACAGTATTTGCTTCTCTCCTATCAACCGAAAAAGGGATGGATACAATAATTGCTAAGACAATAATGGATGGTCCAGCCCTAGTTTCAATACACTCAGAGGTGCCTCTGTGCAACTGTACAACATCAACTTGCATAACGTCAATGTCAGGCAGAAACCTCGTATCTCCAAGTTTCAAATATGTAAGTTTTTTCGCAAAGTATAAAGCCCTGCTTCATCATACAAGACTATCGCACAAAACTAGTGAAAATAGCATATCTAGAAGCAGTGCAAGGCGTTGTGTGCTTTAGAGGTCTTCGGATCCACCCGAGGTCCGAAATTACCCGGGGTCCGACCCGCCCCGAACCGGGTAACGGGGCCGTTTATGCGCAGTGAGGTCGGGGCCGGGTCGGAGCCGCCGCCGTATGTCCCGGGTCCTGGGTATCTGATAGTGAAATCGCCTGTTACTGATCCCCGAGGGGAACCGAGTCAGCCGAAATTGAAAATAATATGTGCACAGGTGCACTACAACGATTTCGCCACCAGATGGCCCTAAATGATACAGCATGTAATCTTAAGCCTAGATAGTGAAATGAAGTTGTTTAGAGGAGACACTGTCTGCGTGTCTGGGGCAGTTATATTATTATTATCAAAGATGTGATATTAACGTAACGTGTTGGTTTGTGGTTCACAATGGCGTTGTCATCGCGTTTTGTCATGCTCTGCAAAGCATATAATGGAAACTTCAAAGCAGACTATAAACAACAACAACACATGCGACAGAAAATGATAGCATTAGCATTGGCTAGCCAGAGAAGAAGGAATAAAGAAAACATGGATTCATTTGTATTTACAAACTGTCCGCAATGATTGACTTACTCGTCTGGGAAAACATCTTGTTGTGAGGAGAGGCGCGCAGCATGGCTGAACGCAGCAGCAGTATCTGCAACCATTACCATGGCGACGTTTAGGTAAGAAAGTAGTCTCATACAACTCTTAATATAATAACGTTGGCATTCGCGGCCACAGGTTCGGGTCTTGGACCTCTCATTCTGCAAGGGTATCGGATCTAATTTGCATATTAATAGTACGGGGCCGTCGGACCGGGTCCGTCACGTTTCGGGGCGAGACGGGTAACGGTTCTGAAATTCCAAATTATAGACGGGGCCAAATGGGTCCGGTTCCATTTTCCCCGGGTCCATTTGGGTTCGGGTAGTTAAAATTGGACCCGTGAAGACCTCTAGTGTGCTTGTAGATCAGCTATTTTCACTATTTTCGATGATTTTTAAAATGCTAAATGCAAAACGAACGGTTTCGGTTATACAAGGTTTCCACCTGACAACGACGATAACAGCATGACCAAGTTTGTCGCTATAACAACGACACGTGCCCCGTTTTTTCCCCCAGGTATTTCCCGTTTGGGATCGTGTTCCTGGTGGCGGGGAAGATCCTGGAGATGGACGACCCCTCGGCCATGGGGAAGAAGCTGGGCTTCTACGCCATCACGGTGGTGATGGGACTGATCCTCCATGGCCTCTTCATTCTGCCCGCCATGTACTTCTTCATCACCAAGAAGAGCCCCATCGTCTACATCCGGGGCATCCTGCAGGCCCTGCTCATATCGCTGGCCACCTCGTCCAGGTAAACCCGGTGGTTTTCAACCTTTTCAGGCCGCAACCCCCAAAATGATCATGTTTTAACCGGGGACCCCCCCACCCCCCCACCCCTGATGAGCACTAAGAGTTGAGGCATTACATTTTGTACAACACGGTTGGTTCTATTGAGGCGTTGTGAGCAGGCTATTTTCACAATTTCTGCCTCTAATATTTGACAATTTGGCCAATGTTTAATTTGCCATTTTAGGGATACTAGAAGCCAGCGTCTAGTCGGCGACCTGGCCAACTCGGAACAATGTAAATAGGGAATGAATGCCCCGCCCTTTAATGCAAACCCCATTATACCTGTTTTCATAGGACCCGTTTTGACCATTTGTCTGCCTGTGTCCATTTTTGCCCATATATGGAGATATCTGTATCTGTCTGTCGGTGTCCATTTTATGTCCATATATGGAGATCACTGCAGTTATAGTTCTGGGTCCATTTTATGCCCATATATGCCCATATATGGAGATATCTATCTGCATCCATTTTATGCCCATATATGGAGATCTCTGTATCTGTCTGTCTGTGTCCCTTTTATGCCCGTATATGGAGATCTTTGTGATTCTGCATCCATTGTATGCCCATATATGCCATATATGGAGATATCTGTTTATCTGCGTCCATTTTATGCCCATATATGAGATTTCTGTCGCTTTTTCAAACAATCGTGGGTCGGGTCGGGTTGAGGCCGAGCACTGCACTACCTGCTGCGGTGGGGAACGCACGTGCCGAATTTGAAATAGGGAATGAATGCCCCACCCTTTAATGCAAACCCCATGAATGCCCCACCCTTTAATGCAAACCCCAATATACCTGTTGTCATAGGACCCGTTTTGACCATCTGTTTGTCTTTGTCCACTTATGCCCATATATGAAGATCTCTGCACACACAGTACCGGTTGCGGAAAACTCTGATGTCAGACTTTATGCCCATATCTGGAGAACGCGCGTGCCGGTGGGAAGAAGGGTTCTCGAGATACGCGGATTACATACATACATACACATTCACAGAGATTTTGTGTTGACTCATGTGGCGTACGTGATGTCAGAGCCTTTTATGAAGTGATGTCACAATGACTCAGCGCTTGCGCCGATTTCCTCCGGAACAGCCTGATGTCAACAATCAGCTCCGCATAAGGAGATTCCGAACGTTTCGCGCCGGTTTCGGAAAACCGCGAGTCGGGTCGGGTCGAGGCCTGGCACTGCACTCCGCGCGGCGGCGGGGAACGCGCGTGCCGAATCTGAAGCCGGTGGGACGAACGGTTCTCGAGATACGCGGATTACAAACAAACAAACAAACAGACAGAGATTTGTCGCATTTATAGATAGATTAAAAGGTCCTTAATATATATGGAGATATGGAGATCCCTGTGATGCCAGGGGAACCAAATCATTTCATGCCCATATATGGAGTGCCCTGATGTCATCAATATATTAAGCCCATATCTCTGAATGCCAATATATAATCACTGTGATGTCAGGGGAACCAAATCCCCTTTATTGCCATATATGGAGATCCCTGTGATGCCAGGGGAACCAAATCCCTTTGACCAGATGGCCAAGACATGTCGCGACCTCGCCCGCTTTTCGCCCTTAGGCGTCTTACTGGTATTATATATTGTGTTGTCAAGTGAAGCATGACTTTTCTGTTGTGCGGCCACCCAACCTGGATAATATTACTCAGAAAGTTTACAAAACACAGGTTCACTTTGCTGGGAAAGAATTCTTGGACTGTATACAATAGTGTGTTGCTAGTCATCATAGCTAAGTTATGATGACCAAAACTATGACTAAATATATTGACAATTTCATCAACAAATAAAACTAGACTTAAGTGTTAAGGAGGGACTAGTGGATAAGAATCCAGTAGAACTAAGACAAGTCATTTCATGTTTGGTTGCACTCAGGTGTTGCATATAGCCTATGTCACATTGTGACGCATTGAAAAAAGTGTAGCAAGAATGTCATGTATCAGTGTGTACTGTGTACAATGTGTAAAGTAATGTGTAGATTACTTTACACAAGTGTAGATGTTTTTAAATTATCTCATACGTGTGCAGAAAAAAAGGATATCAATATAGACAAGTTAGGATTGGAAACATAATTAGGCCTACAGAATCTATACATGCAGCTTTGCAGCAGAAGACTGGCCAAAGGGTGCAAAAAAAAAAGGAAGCTTAACTGTTGCAATTCTGAGCAATACAAAATGTGTGCTGTTCATATGAATAAAGCATGAACTAATAAGCTCAAGTGTATGATGATTATATCATACACACACTATTATAGCTTGCTACTTGCATTACTTACTGTTATCTTGGTCAGCACAGTTACTTATTAGACACCTGCATATCTCCAGTGTTTGTCTCCAATTTAAATTAAAATGTAAATGACAGACATAGCCTACAGACAGACAGACAGACAGACAGACAGACAGACAGACAGACAGACGTACAGTACATTTTTGATCACACCAAGGAATAATTCAATCTGATTGTACGCACGTTTTGTTAATGAGGCACATTGTGTTCCATCATGGACCAGGTTGGTATGTACTGTATGCGCCTGCTGATTGTTTAAATGAAAACAGGGTCGAGGCTCATTCTACTGCAACATCCCCTGCAGTCCTTCTGGAACCAGAGCATAATTATAATAAAAGCTCAATTTAAATGTAAATACACACATACATACACATACACATACACATACACACGCATACACAGGCTCTCTCTCTCTCACATACACACAATGTTTTCCCTTAATATTTTCAGATTTTAACGTTTTAGACGTTGACCTTTGTTCACGTTTTTGAACACGTTCCATTTTTTTATCTTGATTGATTGATTGATTGATTAATTGATTGATTGATTGATTGATTGATTGATTGATTGATTGATTTATCAGCAGTTTGGAGGGAAAAATGCTCAAATTACAGTTCAATAAAAGGTCTGCTAAGAGGATTTAAAACCCAAGAAAGCCCTATGGCTTGTTTCCATTGGATGTAGTAGCATTATTTGGGTATGGGGTCATTGAGGTTAGACCATTTATGCGGGTATCCAGAGATGACCTCCCACATTTCACAGCATAATGTTGGCAGATATGAATAAATGAATAAATGAATAAATGAAGGCCACACTTATTGAAATGTTGAAAACGTATGTGCAACATTATGTGCATTGTGCATCAATGTGTTGCACTACGCTGTTACAGTATGTGGAGTCAGGGCTGAATGTTCAGGGTTCAGGGCTCTCCTCCCACACATTGGTGGAGAGTAACTTATCGTCACTGTCGGACAGAAACCTTGTATCTCCAAGTTTCAAATGTGTACGTTTTTTTGCTAATAAGAGCCCTGCTTCATCAGACAAGGCCGTCGCACAAAAGTAGTGAAAACAGTAGTGTGCTTGTAGATCGTCTGTTTTCACTAGTTTAGTAAAACGAATTTAATGATAAAAACGAATGGTTTTGGACATACAAGGTTTCCACCCGACAACGACGTTATATTACTAAGCAAACATTGTAGCCTATACTTGTACTCCACTACAATTATTCTATAGCTTTAGTTACTAGTTACTTATGCAGATTGAGATTATTATTGCCACTATGTTATTATTAAACATACGTCATCCACTCAATATCCGTTTTTAATACTTTGGATATTCAAAAAGTAGCAGATACAAGCTCCCAACGTGGTGCATTTTTGACAACTGTAATTGAGTACTTTTACTTTGGCGCTTTAATTATAATGCCAATGCTTTTGTACTTTTACTGCATTATGTTTGATCACTTTTGCTAAACCCATTAAAATGGGAAAGCATCTGAGTCATTTTAGATTTTAGCATTAGCTATTCAAAAACAAGCTTGCAGTACATCACTTTGTGCCGCACTGCGAGCTTGTATATTTGCTATTTTACATATTTTGAAACATTTTGAAGGTGTGAAAACTACTGATCTAGAAGGCATGTGAAGAATCAGATTTTAACGGCTTAGGCCTATGTAAAAAAGAAAAAGATCGTCTATTTCCACTTTCAATGTTCTCTTTTAAGTATAAAGTTGTCAAATATGTCAGTCATTTCTTTGTATATTTAGGATATGTGTAAAATTTGCCTTGTGCAACTTCAACTGAGTAAAAGCCAAACAGAAATGTAATTGTCAACGACAAAAACACAATTAAATCGTTAATCGCAATCATTTGAGTTGCAATGAATCCATCATGTAAAATGTCATATCGTGACAGCCCTACCACCAAAACCACCACCACCACCACTGACTGATTGTGTCTCCTCCTCCCTCAGCTCTGCTACTCTGCCTATAACCTTCAAGTGCCTCCTGGAGAACAACCACATCGACCGACGCATCATCCGCTTCGTGCTGCCCGTGGGGGCCACCATCAACATGGACGGCACCGCGCTGTACGAGGCCGTGGCCGCCATCTTCATCGCCCAGGTCAACAACTACGAGCTGGACTTTGGCCAGATCATCACCATTAGGTGAGCCGAAAACGATTTTGACTGATTGTCGCTGACACAGAGAACACCTTCTTCCCATCCGTAAACATGCGAAAGAGGACACGATTGTGTAGAAAAAAAGAGAGAAAGGAGTGTATCTGTTTGGCTCGAGTAGACAAGGAGCTCTTCGGTCAAAATGGATGACAAAATGTATTTGCAAAAAAGGAAAGAGACCAAGGCACCCTTGTGGAAAAACTTAAAAAGCCTTTAATTGTCTGTCTGGCTAATGCAGCATGGCGAGAATAAAAAATACACCTACGCGTAGCAGAAACAATGCCTTCATCAGGATGACTAAAAATGTACTTGAACGTGGAATAATGTGGCACCAAACAGCAAGTGAAAGGAAGATGTTTTATTAGTCTTTTTTAATAGTCTTTTGAGAGGGAGTGAATAAAACTGTCAAAAGCACACATAAAGTGATGAATATATTTCACCTACAAAATGATTTGCAGGGATAAACTACCTCTTCTGAAGTGATAGTATAGGCAGCAACTCTCCTTCCATAAATCCAAGGAACACTACATTTTGTGCAAAAATCGTTAAAATGCCTTTGTTGTCTTGGACCAGAGCAGGCCAGTTATTTACCTTTTTAATCTCTGCAACGTGAACATCAATAATAAAATAGATAGTAATTACCAGCACACTTGCACAGTATAGGGAGAATTTATTAAGCAACGTTTCAGGCACACTCGACTTCCTCCGGCAACCTAAACGAGGCAAGCCTTGGAATTTATTGAAGGAGGTATTTATAGTTACAACTTACAAAACACCTGGACCATCCAAAGATCAGGCTCCTTCTACCCATGCTCAGACTCCATTCTCAAAACATCATTTAGCCCCCCGCTAGAGCAGAATGTGTGATATTACCTGGTCATTTTGTTTGGCCTGAAGCGACGGCGCCGCCCGCAGATGTTGCTTCAAATGCAATGTGGGAATTAATCCAGTGTCACGCATTTTTGATTAAATCCAAATTAACAAAATGCACCATTATGGGATTTGCCAGATATGGTGTGCGTACGCCTATAAATGTACATGTCCAGCAGATTAAGCATTGCACAACCTCCTTAATCAGTCTGGATGTCAGGGTGTGGCCGTGTGGGAGAGTCTGGCTGTTTGGGACAAACGCACACAGACGAGGGACAAAACGTCGAGTGTCCCCCTGACTCCCCCAACCTCCCTAACAGAGTGGGGACCCACTGTTCCTGTCCTGTACCAACAAGCCTGGTCCAGTGGTCCAGCCCAGGCCAGTGCAGCAACCAGTGGTGGAAGAAGTAACAATACCACTGTAGAAATGTGCTATAAGGGCATGGTCACACTGGATTCTGACAATGCATTTCAATGGCAATGGAGTGGTTTGCTGCCATGTGCGGATTTCTGAGAAGGAAAAAAATCCCATTGAAATGCATTGGCAGAATCCGCCCTCACAGGTAGAATAAAAGTGCGGTGTGACTGTAAAGTAGAAATAGTCTTTTACAAGTGAAGGTCCTGCTTGAAAATAGCAGGTCTACAAGCTCACAATGTGTCGCATTGTGAGCGTGTAGATAGGCTATTTTCAAAATATCTTTTATATCTTTTCATCTTGTGAAATTCTGCACAATGAGTAGGCCTACTTTTAGTTTTGGTACTGTATATTTAGATGCCGATACTTTTGTACTTGTACATTTTGAATACGAGACTTCTACTTGTACTTGTAAAGAGCATTATCTACATTGCAGTATTGATATTTTTACTTAAGTAAAACATGCAAGTACTTCCTCCATCAGTGTTAGTTACTTCACACCACTGACAACAACTCTCCATCCCTGTGATGTGATGACATGTTTTGTGTAATAACATTAGCAGTCCTCATGGTCTGCAGTCTGCCGTACAGTGGCTTATAATCCTCCCTGATGATAAAACCCATATGACCTGTATTACTCATGTCCCTCATCACGCCAGGATCATAATCATTTCCCTTCCATCACCGCTCTGTTCTGGTGCCGTTTTGACTGGGAGGAGCACCTCCATCTGTCCTGACTCCTGAGGCAGTCTGGCATATCAGTGAGCTTACCGTTGCTGTCTGTCGGGCAGAAACAGTTCATCTCCATAATCTAACCTTTTGTGTTTTTTCGTAAATTAGTGCCCTACTTCATCATACTACAGTGTAGTGTGTGCCAAAATATCCATATTGCAATATTTACTCACTCTCGATAAATATATCGATAGCTGCTGGTAAATATCAATATTTTATTACACCATGCATGGATTCCCTGGGTTGAGGCAGAGCGCTGTATAATTCCAGATGTTTGCCTTTTATGAGTACCGGGATCTTCTTTTTTCTTTTTCAGTTACAGATAAGTTGTGATATCGTTGACGCCTATATTGAGTATTGCAGATATCGGGTATTGTGAAATTATCGTTAACGAGGGACACATATCGTCACAGATATCGTATCGTGAGCTGCCCATATCGTCCCAGATGCAACACATTTCTTTATATATATATTTCTGCTACTTTTGCAGTTTCTTTATATGAATCCCCCCTCCTAAGGACGCTGGACAATTTACAACATTCCACCCTCCCACCTTATGGATGCAATAGTGAACACATAGGTTGCATACCATCATTTATCTTATTTATTTATATAGAATTGCTTTGTATGGATTTTATTTAATCATTATTTATTTATTATATTTTATTTTTATCTTTGAAATTGTTTGCATATGATGACATGCCCAATAGGGACATCAGGTTGAAAATGGTTAAGTCTGTCTGTGAGTGTTTATAAAGTTGAGCTGCGTCTTAGTCTTAGTCTTTTGTTTGACCTTCTCACTGCTGCAGCACTCGAGGCAAAAAATCACAATAGAGCAGGGAAGGACTCACAGGAATAAAAATATATTGTTTGCATATAAAAGCCTTCATTAAAAGATCCACTATCACCAGATGCACTGACTGACCATGACCATGGTCCCTGCGAGCCATACTGTGAATCAACTTGACTCACACAGTATTCAAAAGCTTCCTGTCTGTGTTTGTAAACTCAAATGTCAAACAGATGCCGGCTACCTTTGCTTTTAGGGGGTGTAGTTCCAGACTCTATATATAGCATTTCGGAGTCTATGAAATAGTCTGGCTAGGCGAGACTAGTGACTGTCCATGGGGTCTATTAGGCAGAAAGCCCCTGTTGTCCAGTTTCCCAGCAGATGTATTGCTACTTAAGCAATTGGTTGTGGTCTAAATTATTATTATTACTATTATATTAATTATTTATTCACAAATCTCTTATTAGTTGTCATTGTACACACATCCATGACGTGGTTGTCCCACAGGACCCGCCATAGTCTACTAAACCGATGTTATGCCAAATACATATATGAATACAATAATTCATGGGTTGCATTTGTAGTCCTACACCAGCCATTTTGAGGACCAACACAGGTGTTTTGATTAACGTAGAACATTAATTCTGTGCCAATCAATCAGACAGACAGACACATTGAACACCTGTGTTGGTCCTCAATATGGCCGGTTTAGGACTACAAATGCAACCCATGAATATAGGAAGATGTGCCATCCAGGTTGGAGACATTGTACACAAATCCTACAAATGGTTTCGCTGGCGGGCGCTAGTGGGTGCTGGCCTCTGATCTTACACACGTCCTATGTTTACTGGTGCGAGATCCCGCGAGAGTGTTGCTGTGAAAGAGAAAGGTCCATAATAATGTTGATTATTTGTATGAAAATTGGGGGAATATTGTGTGGCTTGTGACGATCAGGTCCAATATTTAGTTCAGTGTTCAAGTTCACTCTCCCATTGGAAATGAAGACTCCAACCTGCTTACTGCCTCATATAAAGGTGTCAACCTACTTCATGCAGATACAGGAAGAGATTCCGTCTTGGGTTATTAGTGAGGGAAAGTTAGCCGAGTGTTGGACCAATCTGGGAACGAAATGCTTTCCAATAGCCATAAAATAGGCCTAATTGGCTAAGGCTTAGCAAATCATGTCATTCGAGTTCACCTGTGTCCTGTTAGTCCCTATGTTCCAAAACCCTGTGTTTGAATGTTCCTTGTCAGATTGTATCATGTTATCCTGTGTGTCATGATGTGTGCTTACCCACCTGATCTTGAATAGTTTTCATGAATTCAAACCCTACTCCAAAAAAAAAAGCCCAAAAATACCCAAATTACACACCTCATACACTCATATTGGCAATCCCCCCCCCCCCCCCCCCCCCCCCCTTTATTCCCAGGCCCTCGGGATACCCCCAACTTTGATTAGCACCGACAAAGTTTGTCAAGGGAGTTGGGTTTGACAAAGTTCAAAGGTGATAGTAGACACCTTTATGAACACATTTGTGAAGAAAGCTATTGGAAAGCATTTAGTTCCCAGATTGGTCCTCCACTCGGCTAACCCTTTCCCTCACTATATGCTGTTATGTGTTTCTGCCCGGAAAAGACGCGCTGTGATTGACCAGTACAGTAACTTTGATTGGCAGTTGTGTCGAATGCTCACCCCAAAACATGATTTGCGAGACTGTGGCGGCTCATGTGGGACAACCAAGGCATGAATGTGTGTACAATGACAACTGATAGCTGATTAATGGAAAAAGAAATCACTTTTGCCCGAAACAAATTGCTTAATTAGCAATATGCTTATGAACTCCTTTCCGTGCTATGAGGGCTGCGGGGGTCTGCTGGGGAAACTGGACAACAGTGGCGTTTCTGCCTAATAGACTGGTCATTTGGGAACAATATAAGTAAGAAAATGAGCCTAGATCATGGGTCTTCAACAGGGGGTCCGCAACCCCTAGGGGGTCCACAGGGATACTGCAGGGGGTCCCCGAAAGAGGGCCTTGGAGAAAAAAAGTTTTTCCTTTTTTTTTTTAGTTTTTTTAATTTGTCTTTAAATATATAAAAAAAAACATGATTCTGTCTCTTTTGAATAGCTTGTATACAGTACATGATTATTGTGCGATTGACAGATTATTAGTGATAGATTGATAGTATTGACATTGGTTCTCAGTTAAAAGGTATGTTTATAAATGGCAGTGGTATGGCCACTTGTGCATGAATGTTTAAAATAAAAGCATGAATATATGAATCTATTATTTTAAAAGCATAGTATTGAATGCACAATAATAACATGGTATTGTGAAACACACTTATACATAAATATACAATATATGTTCTAGCCCCACCCCCACCCTATGAGGTAGGGGGTCCTGCTCCATCTCCCCATCAGTTTGGGTGTCCCTGGCCTGAAAACATTGAAGACCCCAGGCCTATATGTTATTTAGTGTGGAGTTGTCCTTTAAATGCCCTGTCTGAACTAACGTCATGCTCCATTAATGTCACCTGTTCTCTGCCAGTATCACTGCCACCGCAGCCAGCATCGGTGCTGCTGGGATCCCTCAGGCTGGTCTGGTCACCATGGTGATCGTGCTGACCTCTGTGGGCCTGCCCACCGATGACATCACGCTCATCATTGCGGTCGACTGGGCGCTGTAAGTACTGCAAATCCCACCGAGTGAACATTCAATCAAGCAATGGAAATTGTGAAAGAAAGCATTTGCATTATAGCATGCCCTGCAGGATGCGACTGTCACGTTGAATGTTGTTGGCGACGCTTATGTATTTGCATGATTAATATTAAATATTAAGAGAAGCTGCCCTTGATGTTATTGGAATGTGCGTGCCGATGTTTTTAAGGAGCTCTACGACATGTTACTGTGCTGTCTTTAAAGCTGCAATACATAAGTCTCCTGATGAATAGAAGTATTTCATCACTGTCCGGCAGTTTCAAATTTGTATGTTTTTTCGTAAAGCAAAGCCCTGCTTCATCATGCAAGACTGTCGTATAAGACTAGTGAAAATAGCAGATCTACAAGCACACCACGAGGCGTTGTGTGCTTGTAGATCGGCTATTTTCACTATTTTTAAATCATTTTTTAAAATAAATACCAAACGAATGGTTTTGGACATTCCACCCGTCAACAGTGATTTGGAATGTTTTCTGAACTGCAATAAATATATCGGCACATCTAGTGTCCAAACTGGTGCACTCGTCTGCTTCAGATAACTTAATTAAAACCGGGAAAGCATCTGTGTCACTTCGTGCCCCGCTGCGAGCGTCTGTTTTTTTTAATTAGAAGGCATTTGCAGAATGGGCCTCAGGATATTGTCAACCAGTCGGTGTCCTGCCTGACGCCTGTACCTGGGTCAAACTTTCTAACCAGCCACCATGCAGATTGTTTAAAATAAAGTTTTATTCATTAAAGTACGTCTTGAATTGTAGCTTCAAAGTTAACCAAACAATAATTTGATTAATGGATAATGCTAACGGGGCATGGCTGTATGTATAGTTTTCATTATTTTAGGATTCCATTATCATGTATCACTCAATTAGCAAGGCTTCATAATATTATTACAACCAATGACCATGTTTATTTCTTTATTCCAGGGATCGATTCAGAACCATGGTGAATGTGATGGGTGATGCCTTGGCCACAGGGATCATGGCTCATATTTGTAGAAAAGACTTTATCAAGGAATCAGAACAGGTGAGAGGGAACATTCACCACTTAAACCCTATATATAACCTACTAAGTTGACCGGGGTTCCCCAGTGGGGCTATACTTGGCCCCCTCAATCCTACATGATTACTGTCTTTTAGACGTATAGACATGGAATGGAACTAACAGACCGTATGCAACAGAGGTGGTCCTGGACAGCCAGCTATCATTCAAGGCACACATTGCATCAGTCACCCGGTCACTCTATAACATCCGTAGAATCAGACCCTTCCTCACCCAGCCCAGCTCCTCATCCAGACATCAGTCATATCAAAACTTGACTACTGTAACTCTCTCCTCACTGGCCTCCCGGCATGTGCACTTAAGCCTCTCCAACTGATCCAAAATGACGCGGCACGACTGGTCTTCAACCAGCCAAGATTCTCACATGTCTCCCCCCTTCTCCGCTCCCTCCACTGGCTACCGGTTGCGGCCCGCACTGAATACAAAACACTGATGCTGACCTGCAAAGCCGCTAGAGGTACGGCTCCTCCATACCTCCAAAACCTGATCAACCCCTACAACCCCACCCGTACACTCAGATCAGCCAACACAGGGATGCTGACAGAACCCTCGCTAAAAACCCCAGGACAAAAATCCACTCGTCCTAGACAATTTACCCTCCTGGCCCCCAAACTGTGGAATAAACTCCCTGTCGCACTTAGAACTACAAACTCACTCCCTAGCTTTCGCCGTGGACTCACCTCTTCACACTCCACCTAAACCCATAGCACTACTGTAGCTCTCCCCAATTCCCTCGATGACCACACATGAAGCTAGATAGCATTTTTAGGTTTTAGAAAGGTTTTTTGTACTGATTAGTGCGTGGTCTACCTATGATATTGTTTTTTCTAGATTGATATTCCTATGCATTTGTTGTATTGTTGTTGATGTACTGACATATTAGCTTGCTTATTATATTGATGTATTACCTGCTTATTGTAAGGATTTGGATTAAAAGCGTCTGCTAAATGCCTAAATTGTAATTGTAAATTGTCCGCCAGGTGCCTCTCATCTGCGAGACCAAGCCCATGATAAGCATCCAGCAGATGATGAGCTACCAGAACCAGACCAACGGCTGCTACCAGCCGCCGCCGCGGGGGGGCAAGCTGGACCACCTGTCCCCGGACGTGGCCCGCCTGATGCAGCTGGAGGAGGGCGTGAGGCACTCTGGAAAGAAAAAGCACCACGGAGCTCAGCACAAGAGAGAGCACAGAGAAAACAAGGACCACTGCACCATTGACATGAACGGACTGGAGACAAATGTATGAAGTCTAATTAAACGTTAGGCTGCATGGTCAGCACATCTGCAGGAACAGGGGCGTCACAAGAGGGGGGAAAAGTGGGACTGAGTTACCAGGGCCCAAGGTGGAGGGGCCTTAATTATTTTGTACTTTTGCTATTGGAAAATAGCAGATATACAAGCTCACAGCGTGGCACTGAGTGCTGCGCTGCAAGTTTGTGGATCTGCTATTTTTGAAAAGTCGTGAAAAATCTTTTATTTTTTAAGCGAACATTTGTGACTCAAATTTTGCTTCTGGGGGGTCCCTGGAACGAAATATTTTGAGATGGGGGTCCGTGGCCAAATACATATCATTTTGGGGATCCTTCACATGAAAAGGTTTGAGCACCACTGACATAGACTTGCACAAATGTTCACGATTTTTCAAAAATAGCAGATCTACAAGCTCGCAGCGCGGCACTCGGTGCCGCGCTGTGAGCTTGTATATCTGCTTTTTTTCAATAGTCAAAGTACCCAGGGCCCAGAATTTGGTGCGACACCCCTGGACAATGAGTGTGGTAGAACTGGAAGGTATTAAAACGTGCACACAGACACACATGATCGAGCGACCTTTTTCTTCCAAGAAGTGCGCCTGCCCGGATGGATGTACTGTAGACAGCCTTGGAATGAAACCAACTGAGAAAGACCATTTTCTACAGAATCTAAACAATTGACCCACAGTTGTGTGTGTGTGTGTGTGTGTGTGCGCGCGTGTGTGTGTGTGTGTGTGTGTGTGTGTGTGTGTGTGTGTGTGTGTGTGTGTGTGTGTGTGTGTGTGTGTGTGTGTGTGTGTGTGTGTGCGTGCGTGTGCGTGTATCAGTATTATTTATCTGCAGTAACGGTGTTTGCGTCACGGATCCATACCGTGCCGTAGAGCCAGAGGGAGGGAGCAAATAAGGTATTCTGGTAGAGCGCTGAACCCTCAGGAAATCAGTTTTCCACTTTCAATATTGTATTGGTTTTTGACAAATTATGTGTGCACATAACAAGGACAAGAACGTGGGACAACAAACACATAATCAGTTTTCCAACGGAGGGTTTCCCAGTTGGAGCTGTGAGCAAAAATGTACCATAGGCAAATATCACACATTACTGTCCCTTATTGGGCCGTGGTGCAAGAACGAACATGCTCATCTCTCTTTTTATTTGCAATGGTCTGTTATTGTATTATTTGTTGTCATAATGTGATTTGGGGGGGGTTATTTCTTGTTTTTTGTTTTGTTTTAAACTTTTGTATATTCTTTACTTATTTGTATTCACGTATATTCTCTGCTGAAACACTATCAAATGCAAAGTTGCCTCAAACCCCCATAGACTGTCACTGGGCTTTGGACATATTCACGCACTTTCTTATGGTTCATTCACTTTTTTCAGTAGTGCCACCTTTTGGCCAATCTGTATGAACGGTTAATCAATCAGTTCTTTCTTTGCCCAAGACCATCATGTCCACTAACGTTTTGTGCAAATCCGTTAAATAGCTGTTTGAGAACAGCCGGTGGTCAAAATATTATCTCCTTGGCAGAGATAATTACAATGCGAAGATTAAACAAATGCTCAAATTGTCAGATGTTCCTTTGGTCAACATTCCAACACACACAGGTTGAAGATGTAAGCAATTTACCCCGAGTGAGAGGACATTATGCTCTCATAATGTCCGCAGTGATGGTGTTATCGGACGAGGCGCAGCCGAGTCCGATAACACCATCACTCAGGACATTATGAGAGCATAATGTCCGACCCCGAGTGGTAAATAGCTTTTCTACCACTTTTTCCCGTATACATGAAAGAAAACACATAGTTGTAACTTGCAAGGATCTTAAGTTACAATCATTATTGCCTATAAAACTTCCGCGAGACAGCAGATAGTTCCACAAACAACATCTTCTACTCACCAACAGATGGCGCCAACTCCATACTAATCCATGCGTCTAGCTTACAGCTAAGCTAACGTCAGTTAGAAGTACCGTTCCGGCCGTAAATAGAGGCTGTTCGCTTCCAGAAAGGCATAGGTTCAGAGAAAAGGGGCTTTAAAGTTGGCGGATTGCATTGGATCCAAATAAATCGGCGACTATAGCATGCACGTTAGTGAACATAGGACCGTTGCCACCGTCATTTGTTGGTTGGGGGAAAGGACCTCCTGAAGTCCCCGGATGTACACTGAGGCGCATTGATCTCGGACACACAACTTTGCGGCAGTTGTCCTCTGATAACCTCCGGAATTTAGCCAATCAGAATCCAGTATTTGAACACGTGACTCGAAAAAGTGGTAGAAATTCTTTTTTCAACTGATATTAAATCACTGCGCTGTTTCTCAGCGTCAGGTCCAGGGACTACCAGGGGGTCCAAATGGACCCTTATGTAACTCTGAGAGTGTACAAATGGTCTGAAGATTAAAAAAATATATATTAATAAATCCATTTGTAGGGACCCGTAAGGATCACTTCGGAACCCTGGTGGGTCCCGGACCAGATGTTGAGAAACAGTGTATTGAACCAGTGGTTCTCAACCTGTGGGTCAGGTCCCCAAATATATGTATATATTTATTTCTCTTCTTTTTGGGGGGAGGGGGTCCCCAGATGACAGTTAAGTGACACCTTTTTAATACTTCAAACAATGTAAGCAATCAACAAAATAATACTTTAAAAACTGGTCAAACACTGGCCAAATTGTCAATTAAGAGACAAATATCGGGAAAATCGATGATCTCTAGAAGCCCACAATGCTGTTGTGAGCTTGTAAATTGGCTATTTTCACAATATGTATCTGTGAGAAGTGGGAACTGAGTCAAACTAAATGTAATGCCTCAACTCCAACAATTTCAAGTACTTGTCAGGGTGGGGGGCAAGTACAAATATGTTTAAATATTATTTTGGGAAGTCCCCAGTTCAAATATGATTATTTTGAGGGGGTCCCCGGTTCAAATATGATTATATTGAGGGGTCACGAATCACGACCTGAAGGTAAAGAAGAAACCAGCACACTCATAGCATAATGTAGAGTTTAATATGAATATTTCATATTATCTTACAATAAATGCGACACAGGCAAACAGATGGTCAATACGGTATAATGGAATTTGCGTTAAAGGGTGGGCCATTCATTCCCTATTTACATCGTTCCTGAGTAGTCCGGGCCCCGACTAGACGCTCGGCCACCCGACAGACAGATACAGAGATCTCCATATATGGGATGCAGACCGACTGATAACTCCATATATGGGCATAAATGGACACAGGCAACAGATGGTCAAAACGGGTCCGAACAGAGATCTCCATATATGGGCATAAAATGGACGCAGACAGACAAATATCTCCATATATGGGCATAAATGGACACAGGCAAACAGATGGTCAAAACGGATCCTATGACAACAGGTATAATGGGGTTTACATTAAAGGGCGGGGTATTCATTCCCTATTTACATCGTTCCCGAGTTGGCCAGGTTGCCGACTAGACGCTCGGCTTCTAGTTTATTCAATTCTGCATCGTGGCTACGAGTGGAGTGGGCAGCCTTCTTCTTTACCTTCAAATTCACAAGGACAGCACTGGCAGCACCTAACAAATACTGGTGTGCACCCTTCCCCCGCTTGTTTAGGGGGTCACGGCCTGAAAGGTTGAGAACCACTGTATTAGGCCTACAGCTAGCCTGCGTTACCTTTCCCTGCACTTCTGTGTTCTGCCTTGTAATCCCTGAGTCTATAACTGGGTACTGCGCTCTGCTTCATATCCCATGTATTCCCTCTTTGCCTTAAACGACCAAAGGAGAAGCATTTGGGAACAGTGTTTTATACAGCCAGATCTGGAGTGTTCGCTGAGTGCAAACCAGCAACAACAAAGACGATGGGAGACGGAGCCGATGACAGGCCACACTCCGTCTTTGTGTATAAGATGTATGCTGTACATATATTTATTTTAAAAGTGAAAAGATAGTTTATATTACCATGACAGTTATCATGACATTGCCATTTAGGTCTTTGTAAGGAAAAAAATAACATTTCACTGTAGTCCAATTTTATGAAAATGTAACTCACCCCCACTTTGTAGAGAAAAAACTCAAACCATGGGGAAGAAAATAAAATATATATATATATATTGTACAGAAGGAAAAAAGAGGATAGTTTGAATAGAAAATGTATTTATTTTTGATTCAGTGCTGTATTCATGTGCTGTATCGATTTCTCAGCAATGCAAAGGGGGACATTTTATTTATTCACTCTCAAACAATGTAGACTCTTATGTCATGTCAACCAGAACTATCAGCACAGCACAACACATACATCCTATGGGCAGTAATTGTATGCTCATTATTAGGATTCCTAATAATGAGCATACAATTACTGCCCATACTTAAAGTAAGCACGTGTTCACAACCACTCACTCCACCTCACCATCATCTAGAACAAAAGGATAATGTTCAGCAATTCACAAACTGTATGGCCTACTCACTTTCAAACATCATAAAGCAACATTGCAACAAAACGCAATAACCACAAGCCCAACACTATTGCACGGTGGCTAGCAAAAGTAGGCAAATCGTGAGCTTGTAGATCGGCTATATTCAAGCATCTCTGTGAAACTGCACCTGGATGAAATTATATCCCTTTTTTTCCTCCCTTCTATTTTATAATTTTCACAATTTATTTTTTTGGAGCCATGGCCCAGGAAATAAATTCATGAACATGTAATTATGTATCTCCTTTAATCTTTGGAGCGCTGCTTCCTCCAGAGGAGAACATTGACATTTGAAGAGGTTGGTTGAAATGTCTGTGAGATAGAGAGGAACAAGAATAACCCGGGAGCAAAGAATGTGTCAAAGCAACCTTCATTACCAAGGCAACACTGACGCACAAACAGCATCTCCATGATGCAGCTGCTATACCCACCATCTAAGAGATGAGGAGAGAGGGGCGCCGCTGGCCTAGTCCAGGCGCATACCTCTTAAGCATTGCCACATAGGCATGGGTGCCTGGTGCCGTCGCCGGTTCGATTCCCGATCCGGACGACCTTTGCCGCGTGTCACTCCCCATCTCTCCCCCCATTTCCTGTCAGTCTACTGTCCTATCAATAAAGGCATAAAAAGACCCAAAACAGATCTTAAAAAAAAACAAAAAAGATCATCACCGAAGAGTCCAAATTAAAACGTAGCTTAAAAAGCGAGTTCCACAAAGGCAATCAAAATAAATGTAAGCTATTGAATGGGCAATGAATGCAAAGCATGCCATGCACAGGGGTATACAGTTGACCACATCAGAAACCTTTCCTCTACAGGGTCCTCCCACAGCTCACAGGCACCCGGAACTGGTGGCAAGCACACTGACTCTGTGGGAGCCAAGCCAGGGCATAGAGGGGATAGAGGCGTACCACCTACTGTATGTAGACACACTGCGCCTTGATTGGTGGTTGGTGCCTTGCATGGCTGCCTCTGGTGTCTGTATGAATGTAATTCTGACATCTCCAATAGGCCACAATCTCCACTTAGAAAATATCTAAAAAATGTAAAGGTGGATAACCATGAAACATTCATACTCCCTGGAGGATGAACCCTAACCACTTGAGGGACTCCATTGCCTTTCCTCTAGCACCATGCACCCACAGGCCAAAATGCCAACCTCTTTTCCCATTTAGCCCCACTAGCGAGAACTGGCTTCAAAGGATGGCAATGTTCTTTAGTCTTCTTTCTGTTGTTTGGATTTCACCTCGTACAAATCAGGGTAGTAGAACTACACAGTGAGATGAAAACCTGTGATCTTTCAGTTATGTGACTGATGGTCTCTAACAACCAGGCCACAGAGGTCACTGTAATTGCACATGGCAGCATCATTCTCCAACGAAACCAGTCTGCCTGATTACTGTGATTAGTGCCATCACACGCATCCTTTCTTCTTCTTAGCTGCACTACACTATATGCAGTGATGTTACTAGGTTTTCAATGTAATGGGTCCCGACCCACAGGTGGTCATTCAAATGGGTCCCAGAAAAGTTTTATGAGTCCTCAATACAATGTTTTCGAGCGCTGTGAGCTTGTAGATCGGCTATTTTCAAAATGTTTGCCTATTTCTTATATTTATTTTACAATTTGGCTAATGTTTGAACTTAGAACTAGGATTTCTAAATACACTAGGCTACAGACACCCATTTAATTATACTGATATCACTGGGACCCCAATTTATATTAAATGTTAAAATACTAGAGTACAAATGGAACAGGTCCATTTGGTTCCATTTGTTCACCGAGTTACAGACCCATAAAGTTCTATTTGGTTCCTAACTATCATTTATCTAGGGACCCCCTGGAACTCCCTCAAGGACCCAGGACCCCACTTTGAGAACCACTAGTGAAAATAGTTTTAGCTGTTCCAGGTTTAACTGATAATACATCTTTACAGTGTTTATCTTACACAAAACATTAAAAAACGAATTAAACTATCTAAACTAATATAGCAACTTAAGTAGAAGAAGTAAATTATTTTAACATGGAGGCGCATCCCCGGGACCCCAGGACCATGACATGAATGAGTCCCTGGGCGACTTGAATGAGTTTTTGATGCGGGATGCGCACGTAATGACATCACTGTTCTGAGACTAGAGGCATGCGGAGGTGCTAAATGCCACCAGTTGGCACAATGATGATGACCTGGCCAGGAGGAAACGGGACAGCGCAGCAGTATGGGGACATGGATGGGGGCTGGGTGGAGCACAGTAGCGATTAGGAACACAGGCTGGATTTGGCAGACGGTGTGGGCCGGCTAGGAAAGGGGGATGGATTCAACAAATCAAATGTAATGAATCAACACATGAATTACTGGAATAGAACTTGAGAAAGAGGACACCAGGATGAAATCAAAATAAAACAACAATTTTCCTTGTTTGTTGCCTCAGATTTAACCGTGACTTATGGAATGAGGGCAAATGTCACAGTGGTGGATATTTAATTACTTGGATATTTACCTTGCATTTGCCCTCATAAGATAATCTCTCATTGTCCTATTCACAGGTAATTTAATTACTTTAATTTATACACATTTACCCTTTCACTCGGCTTCTATCTCCTTCCACCTCTTTCCATTTTCATGTTTGTGTGTGTGTGTGTGTGTGTGTGTGTGTGATGATGTAAAATCATCCATAGCGCAGTACCCATTGTCAGTGGGTACTAGTATGCACTATTGATATTAGTACAGGCCTGTAACCGTGTGTAACATCTGCGGGCAACGGACACCATTCACGTCATATTGCGCCATTTGCAAAGAAACGCCTGTCATTCAACATGCATGCACACACAATACAATCGGTTTTGGGATTCTCATAAAGGTTTCCTTGTCAATAAAAGGTATTTAATTATTATTACATTATTTAGTCAAAATCAACAAACACTTTCCATCATTCAGATACATTTTATACAAAATTAGTCATTGAAATTGGCAAGTACACACTGCCCTTAGTCAGACAGAAATTCAGTAAGTGGCACAACTGCAGTCTCATTAGACGTGTGACATTAGTTATCATCATTACAGCAAGGACTCCACACATACGGAAATTATTTTACACAATTAGTATGGCTCTGAATGAGCACAAGTCAGTCTACTGTACCACAGCAGCAAAACAGGCCCAGGTTCACCGGTAGTACAGTAGCAGTAGTCACACCATATTATCCTACAGATGATGTGCTTACTGTAGGTCCAAATACACATGTACCTACAGTCAATCAATGTTGAGCTCAGAAGCGCCTGGAATGGAAATGGTACCCACAATTTTGATCACTTTAGTATGATATTCATGTTAGAGTTCTCAACGGGCCTGAAAATGAAGGCCCGGCCCCTAACTGGGCCGGCCCGAGGCCTGGCCCTTCCCGACTAATTAGCATACATTTTAGGCCCTACCCTACCCTTAATGTCGGGTCGGGTTCGTGCAGAATTTGAGAACGCTAATTCATGTGTTTAAGTGAGTTAGCCTTGTCACAGTGGTTGGATGTAATTAAATGTTTTTGATCAATTCTCTTAAGAAATGCTAATCAAAAGGGTGTAAAAGAGCAAGAGAAGTGTTCATGGGAGAGGAAGATTTGGGGGGAAAAGCTCAATGAAAACATGAGATAGAGAGATGTCAGAAGGCAGAAGTATGAATAGGAGTTAGGAGTGGTTCTGATCACAGAGGATTTAGACTATAAAAAAAACCTGAAACACTGAAAGCATCAGACGCTCGCATGTCAATTTCAATGTGTCGGGGCCTTAAGAGGAGATAAGGCATCCTAGACAGCTCTGGTGGAGGTTGGGTCCAGCCGTGCTCAGAGTTTCACAGCTTGGCCTTGCCTGGTGTCATCTGGAGGCTCTGTAGTTTCATGGCCATGCCCATGTTCCCTGTGATTTTAAGCTTGCCCTGGAAGAACGCCTGAGAGGACAGAGAGAAAGATGACGTTAAGTCAAAGTCAGCAGCGAAGGAGACGGAAAAAAAGCATTTGTAGGATTCTTATCATATTTTAAAATGTGAAGATGGGGGTTCTAGACAATGTAAAAATATATTGGACAAACACACACACACACACACACACACACACACACACACACACACACACACACACACACACACACACACACACACACACACACACACACACACACACACACACACACACACAGTCAGTGGGCACTTTAATATTGCAGAAATGTACTGTTATGTGGTGAGGGCCAAGATGTTCAGGTACAGTTTCACCAACATCAGAATGAGCAGGTGATGTGATTCAAGTGTATGATTGTTCGTGCCAGTCGCTACCATCCTGTACACCACTGGTTGTCAACGTGGGGTCTACTCTGGGGACCACCAGGTGTCCTTGAGGGGGGGGGGGGGGGGGGGGGGGTTCCAGTGGTTTCCCAGCTAAATGATTGATTCTACACACTCAGTTAAAATTAGTGTGGATTTGACAATGTAGATAGGGGAGGGGTCTCAGTGATTTAAAAAAAGAAAGTGTCAGTCTCAGCGTGTAGAATAAATAAACCAACATGCAGCCACCCTCTTAAAGGACCACTTCACCTCTGGGACAACCAGATCTTATTTTATTGTTGTTTGGGACACAATCAACACAATCCTGAGTTATTTTTTGTGTTCAATCTGTGTTTTTAGATATTTTAGCATTTCAGCATGCTACAAAGCATCATATGATGCATTTTACATCTTATGATGCATTATATGATACAATATCATGCTACAAAGCATCATATGATGCTTTGTAGCATGTTGAAATACTAAAATATCTAAAAGCACAGATTGAACACAGGATTGTGTTGATCGTGTCCCAAACAACAATAAAATAAGATCTGGTCGTCTCAGAGGTGAAGTGGTCCTTTAATGAGAGCTGATTGGATGATGACACCGGTGGGATACCCAATAGCTACCTTCTGTTCTGTGTAGTGTGTGCCTAATAAAATGACCACAGTGGGTAATATGTATTGTGTGTGTTATAGAGCCCTTCAGAGGGTCATTTGTATTATCCTGCATACACACTCTGCCTAGAGTGGCAGAGCCAGGAGGTTTCAGGGTTTGGTTGCAGGGTGAACATGAACCCACCACATGAACCCCAGCTTCCCTAATGTGGGGTCAACATTCGGCGAAAATAGCAAATCTACATACAAGCTCACGTGTCGTTACATGACATGCTGTGAGCTTTGACTATTTTTGGGGAAGAGAATTTCGTTAATAAGGAAAACAAATTTTGTGCACCTAGTCTAGAGCAGGGGTTTTCAAAGTGGGTGACGGGGCACCCTGGGGTGCCGTGACGGCAGTCCAGGGGTGCCGCGAGATCATTCGATAATATTTGGAATTTATTTGGACACTTAAAAAAAAAACCATTTAGTATCATTTTAAACTTGAAGTACAAAGTTATTTTCAGTCAGTTCTAACCAACATGGCTATTATCTCAATGTTTTTCTTGCAACATAATCACAAAAATATTGTCACTGTCGGGCAGAAACCCAAGTTTGAAATGCGTACGTCTTTTGGTAAAGTAAAGCCCTGCTTCATCATACAAGACTGTCGCACAAAACTAGTGAAAACAGCCGACAACGGTGTTGTGTGCTTGTAGATCTGCTGTTTTCACTAGTTTAGTACATTTTATAGATGACAAATATAAAACGAACGGTTTTGGACATACAAGGTATGCAATAAATATAAGGTGCTGGGAGTGAAAATTATAATGTAGGGGTGCCTCGGATTTAAAAAAAAATATGATGGGGTGCCCTGAGACAAAAAAGTCCTGAGGAGCGTTGATAGGGTCCCTAGAAACTGGGACACATTCATTCTGCCACATGGCCTCAACCCCAGCCCAGTGACAGGCAAACAGGATTAACAATACTGTGTACCACTTTACTTCAACCATTATTTTATGCTTATTAGAGCTGACAGAACATATTACCATAACTGCCTAATGTAAACCTTTTAAGCTTTGAAGTTGCACATGGCCGATATGACATACTGTATGACACGCTTTTCCAAATGCTCATAGCGCTTTACTCTGTTCCATAAGACAGTAGAAAATAAGTTGCCGCAGTGGGGCTTTCCCAGCAAACATTGAAAAGATAAGATAAGATTAGATAAACCTTTATTGATCCCCAGAGGGACATTCAGATGTCATAGTAGGAACAGCAGTAAGAATGAAACACAAGAGAGGTACACGTGAGTAAGAGTCAAGAACCAAACTTAAACCAAGATTAATTCAAATTAAATCACAATCTGTGAATGACTCCTACATAACTTCTCTCAGAGTGTAAATATTTACTCATACAGTACATTTTTACACTCTCTGTTATCATGCTCACAGAAATGACAGGACACAGGAGACTTTGCCTCAATACTCAACTGCATCTCCAGTCTCTGGAGCATAAAAAGCTCCCTGGGTTCATAGGTTCTGTTGGCTATGGGTGTAATATTTAATTGACATTCAAAGAAAAAATAACGCCTGTTTCCTGAGACAAACGGCAAAAACAGTAGTACTACGAACAAAGGTGGGCTCGCAACTCATTTTTGATCGCTCAAACTGTTTTATTATTGATACTTTTATTGTACTGCTGATTTGTTGTCAAAACTTAAAACAAATTATCCCTGCTCTCCCTCTCCCTTTTTCTTATTCTCAAGGCTCAATAGTCTGTCTCATTATAAAGGGTACATAATAAAAATGTCAGACGGTGTCTCTCCTCCCTGGTGTTCAGGGAACGGAGAGAATGTGGATGCCTTGAATTTTATCAACATATTATATTCATTAGAAAGACTCGACTTGCATAATCTACTTACAAAGACAGGATAGGAAGAAAAAAAGAGGCAGAAGTACCAGACACTGTCTTCACTTACAAAGGTTGTTTTGTGTGCAGGGATCAGCATACAATACAGTATAGTAGGAAGTGACTGAGAGATTGAATCTGAAAAGACAACAATGCCTTTTCAGATTCAATGAGATAAACCTGACAACGAGAGAGTGAGGGAGAGAGACTCGCCAGAACGACTCTAGTAGGTAATAGAACATTTATCATTACACATCATAAACCTCTTTCTCTTTCCATACACTGTACACAAAAATGCTACAGAAGACTCATGGCATGGATATCTCCTACACCCAACACGTCACTAACGAGGAAGCCCGGCAAAAGGTCAGCCAAGCCATTGGCACACATGATGACCTGCTCTCCACTGTCATAAAGCGAGGAGGTACGGACACATCACCAGATCCTCAGGCCTTGCAAGATCATCCTGCAAGGCACCTCCCCCTGAACTTTCTATTGTAAATACGATCTATTTTGCATTGTCTATCCTTAACTCCCCCTGACCATTCTAGTGTAAATACCATTTTGCATTGTGTTTTTTTTCTGATGATATCTTCTGCATAGTACTGTGTTCTATCTGTCTGTCATTCAATGTAGAGTTAAATATGAGTAAAAAAAAAAAGGATCTCAATTGAAACAAGCAATAGGCTTTCTTGGGCGTATCCTTTCAGTCAACCTTGTACCAGTGAACTGTACTGTCATGAAACTGTACCCTTTCCTATAAAAACTAATAAATTCGTCAATCAATCAATCAAATCGTACAAGGTGGCAGGAGCCAAGGGAGACAAAAGAAAAGATGGAAAGATGGCATCGGAGAATGGACTCGAGGGACAGAGAGGGATGGAGAGAGCTGGTCAGCAGATCGTCTCTCCCTCCGGTGTTATGGGATAGGGACAGTTGCAGGTTAAGACTAGGCTTCATGCTACTCTGATCTTGCACTTTGTAAGTTGCTGTGGATAACAGTGTCTGCTAAATGTAATGTCTTAAAATGTTTAGATACCCACATGGGTTCTCATTATTTTAAATGATTTCTTCCTCCAAAATATATCATATCGCAATGTGACAGTATCTTTCAGTTTCACACTCTGTGTCTTCTCAGTGATTGATTGATGGGACTCAGGAGAGTCAGGAACAAGTGCACTGGGTGTTACAAATAATCACAACTCCCTCTTTTCTCCATACACATACAGAAAAGCACCATCCTAAACCCAGGTTTGTTAAAACAGTAAATAAACTATTACTAATAAATAACGCCAAAGAGACAAAAAAAAAAGTCTCTCTTTGTGGGAAGTAAACATTAATTTTAATGTAGAAAAACAGAGCGGAGCGTGGCTTTTAGAAAATGTGTCAAATCCAACAAAGTGCTCCATGGTACAATGATGATCAAATTAATGCACAACACGATAACGACCTTGGCACTCTTGTTGTGGGAAAAAAGTGTTTATTTGTATGACCAGTTCACTACCTTTTGGAATGTATTACCAATACAAATACAAATAAAGGCTTCGGTGTTCACACACATTTTTAACTATGAATTTTCCAAAGTATTTGACCCCATTTCCAGGCCTATAGCAGCCATATAGTGCAATAACGAGGCTTTTACTCCAGTGTTCTATCAATGCACTCGAGCGAAAGCGCCACGTGACATAATAACATAACGGATCTACAAGCCCACAACATATCACAATGCAACGTGTTGTAAGCTTGTCAATCTATTATTTTTGTCACATGACATCCTATATACTGTACATTAGGCCGCTTTCTTGCAGCTTGTGCAGTGCAGCATTACATTTTATCGTGCTACATTTTACCATGTTAGTCATGTTTTGGGGCATGTTTTTCAGCAAATAAATAGTCAAAACTATGTACATCCAAAGATTTCCAAAGCATTTGATTAAATCCAAACCTTTTCCAGGTATGTTAAACTTTTCTCATTTCAAAATATTTTCAGGAACTTCACGGCCGTGGGAACCCTGGAGCTTTGTATTTTTCCACAACAAGAGTGCCTAAAGTCAAGGTGGCAAGGAAAATTCATACCAATATTCATCTGAGATTATGTGTCATGGACATGGGTTGCTTATTTGCAGCTCTGACCAACACCAGTTGGTAACATGTGAGCTCAGTATCATGTGTTCTTGTTGTTATTGAGGTTGCATTTTGGAGAACATGAACATCTGTTCTAAAACGTACCGTCTGTGGATTCATCTGTCCCGTCATCAAAGCCAGAAGGTTCTCGTCACCCATTGCAATGGTGCAGTCCGCCTTCTTATCTAAAGGATACAGAAAGTAAAGAGGAAGGAGGAGGATATTATATCTTTAGTGAGAATAAGCGGCATTGTGCCGATTTAGTTTTTGTGTTCCTTGCGCTCCACACAGAATGGGGGACAAAACAAAACATGCCTTAACTTCTTTGCCTTTTTTTACTATATAGACATATTTTTTTAAGTATTTCAAATAGCTGATCTGCAAGCTCACAATGTGAAGATGTAGATCAGCATTTGAAGTATTTAAAAATGTTTTTCAAAATAGTAAAAAAAAAAAAAGGCAAAGAAATTAAGGCATAAGGCATAAGACCTGGATCATAATAGAGCCCCATCTCTTAACTCATTGAGTGCCTATCTTATAGTTCATCGTATGACATGGTTGCATGCTGAAAATAGCTTATCTACAAGCTTAAGCTCACAATGTGTTGCAGTGTTTTGTACGTTTTTTTCTTTTTTTAACTTGTTCTCTGCCCTTACTTGCGAAGTTCTGAAGTTCAACCCACCCACAAGACATAACCCCCATAGAAAATAATCTTGTCCACTACTTCCTAATTACAACCCACTGGCGAAAACCTGGGTGGAATTCTTGATTCTGACGTTTATTTATTCCCGCCATGACTAATGTAATTCCGCCTCTCCAAAACATATATTCACCGCCTGCAGCTCGTTCAGAATGTCATTATTTCTTGTTATTGTGATGCATTTGTGTTGTGGATTCTTCTGTCAAGCACTTTGCGACTCCTTTCTTAAAAAGTGCTTTACAAATAAAGTGTATTGTTATCACACAAAAAAAAAACAGTCATCACCCAGTATATAATTAAACACACTACACAGGTTCTTAGTTATTTTGTAAAAAGTGTAGTTCAAAGGCAAATAAAATCGTCCATTTTACAAAATACATTCTTGCACCGCAAAAACACTCTTTAGATGCACTTATCAAAATACATTAAATGGCACTCAACACGGAGAGGACATGTTACATTCTGTAAATGTAGTTGGTGAGTCTAGCAAAAGGTTGCCATAGTACGGAAATTAAGATGCCATGCCTATTTTTTTGTTATTTGAGAGGGTGCTTCGACCTCAGTGTTCTGATTGTTTTTCTTTCCTTATTTTGCTGGCCAATTAGTCACTAAATGTCTGACTAAAGCCTATTTATATTTTGCCACACAACAGGGTTGTACGCTGAAAATAGCCAAACTATGAGCTCAGCTGCGCTTGTTTATGTGCTAGAGCGACAGGGTTCAAATTAACTATAATTCACAATCATTAAGCATTGTAGTGAAGGCCCATGCATGTCTGTCCCTCCTGCTGTGTGTAAATGGTTTCTTCCTGTCTAGCTTCTGGTTTATTTAGGGTGATATTAAGGTGATACGGTTATATCAAGTTATACGGTGCGGCAGTGGCTCAGGGGTAGAGTAATTGGTTGGTGCCTTGCATGGTTTCCTCCGCCATCGGTGTATGACTGTGTGTGTGAATGGGTGAATGTAATGCACAATCCCTGGAAAGCTCCTTGGATAAAGGCGGTCTATACGTAACGTAAATGCACCATTTACCATTTACTGTAGCAGAAAATTATGACTAGATTACAAAACACATGGGAATATAACATTGGTAGAACAAAACCTAAAGCAACAGAGAGAGAAAAAGAAGAAGAAAGAAAGATGAAACAAAAGATACAAATCAATGAAATAGAAATACTGTTATGCTATAGTAAATAGCTAAATCATATATTTTTGCAAAAAAAAAAAGCGAAAATTGAAATAAACGTAAATAAAATAACATACAAAGATAATATACTACAGAACTGTGAGAGATTCACTCATTATATTCACTGTTGATGGACAATGCTGCACATACTATATTATATACATTGCCCAGAGACTCACTGTTCCACTGCATAAATATATTTCGTTTCATATTCACTGTGTTGATACTGTAGTGTACATATCCATTAATTAATACATTAATTGGTGATAGATATATTCATGCATATGCATTGGGGATGGGGATACATACACACAAAGCCAGACATAGGAGCGGTTAGCAACGCTCAAAAATTGTGTAGAATGAAAGGAATTCCGTTGATGTTCCGGCTTTCGGCAGCGTTATATCAAAACCTGTAATAAAAGGTGGTGAGTGCTGGTGTGACGCACAGGATTATAGCTCCCTTAACTCATTTAGTGCCAGCGCCCTCTAGGGGCCAAAGAATGCCAGGGTATCTCTCATAGGCGAGCGCTTTAGCTTCCAGGACCTCACCTTCCAGGACCTCACGTGCTCACGTTCATGCACGTCATGGAAAGGTCCCGGATGATAATGCTAACAGAATGGCTATTCCCATTTTGTCATCTAAAAGATCATTTTTGGGCGATTTCGCCGTAAATAAACCTCGCGCCGCTTCCCTAAAGACACAATCCAGAGATATAAGCCTTCAAAGATGTGGTCTTTCATTGGATTAGGCAGAGATTGGCGATTTCGTTCGCAAATAACGGCCGGCCGGGAGGTTGCTAGCTTTCGGCTAGTAGCTAGAAAAATCAGGCCAGGCTTCAGAAGGCCTCTTATCATTTTTATTCATTTCATTAAATATCCCGGACTAGTTCGGGATAGGCACCCTGGAATACGTCGCGCCGCCTACAATGAACATTGGGTGAACATTGGGGGGGTCTAAACTTTATTTTAAACCATTTTCAATGGAATAAATCGTCGGACTATCTAGCGTCTCTCGTTGGTGAGCGCTGGGCGAGCCGGGACCACCCACGTTGCTCCAAGCAGCTCGGGGTAAGTAAAATAGCAAATAAAATTTTTTTTTGATCAGCTATTTTCAGCATGCAACCATGTCATACGATGAACTATAAGAATACGATTTTCTAGGACAGCAAAAAAATAGTGCTTATGTAACCGGTTGTTGACACGTGACCTTTGTGGGGGTTTAATAGGCAGGTTAGATTTGACATGTTTGTGTCAGGTTGTGTCCAAAGTGTGTGATTGATGACAGGTGAACATAATGCCTCCCCACTCTGTGTGCCTCAAAATGTTTCCAGCAATCAATTCCAGTCCATCAAACACAAACGTTATAATAACATGTGAACCAGAGCACCGTATAGGCTACTCCTGGTGAGAGCGCAGATATGTGGAGTGAATGTGGACATTTTGACATTTACTAAATAATAACTACATTGGATCCATTAGAACAGTGGTTTTCAACCAGTGGTCCGGGGACCACCAGTGGTCCTTGAAGGGGTTCCAGGTGGTCCCCAGCTAAAGGATGGAGAGTTGCAAACCAAATGGGCCCTTATAGAACTTTAACGCTGGTGAGTGTAAAATGAAACCAAATGGACACTTGCAGGTCCATTTGGTTTCATTTTACATTCTCAAGAGTTAAATTATTGTTAAACACCTGCATTACTTAATTTACAAGAACTCGATACAGTTACAGAATGTAGAAGAATTGTTATTTTGATTGACCTGACATCTATACAGCATGGTGTTGTGGACAAAATCATATCTAACGATAAAAGATAGTTTTGGGTCTGAGAGGCTGAATCTCATCAAATGGTGGTCCACGGCTCAAATGCCCAATAAATAATGGACCTTCATATGAAAACTAAGGGTTGAAAACATTAGCAAAAGCATTAGAACACAGATTAGTTTTTTACACTTCCTGAAAAGAAATGGTTTCTGCCTGACAGTGACAATAATGTCACACAGTTAATGAAGTTTTGCATCCCATTCCTTGTGGCTGTCTTTGATATTTGCTGCCAGTGGGGACACGTTTTTTTTTCTTCTTCTTTTTTTTTTTTTTAAGAAATCTCTGCAGCTGTTCACGCAACTCAAAACACGGAAATGAAACACGAGGCAGATATCTCCCCCTGGATAGCCATCTGAATTCGGGGTGCAAGAGAAGGCACTCCTCTGCGGTGTCCATTTCACAATGCTGTTCACAACGACACAAGTTGGGGCATGTGCTATGATGCTGTTGCAGACTGCACATTTTTCACATTCACTTGATTCTGGTTTTATACAATAATTGTGTATCTGGCTCTAGGCTCGTCTTGTGCGTGACGCGTGTGATTCGGCGTGACAATTAGGTATGGTTATGAATACTTATAGCTCTATTTATGAATCTCGCAGGTTATATTTGGTTGTTGTACCACAGTAATTGAATAAGCGACACACGGAAAACATGCTTTGCAATTATGCATTGCTCCAACATGCCAATTGAAAATAATGTTTTGTAGTATTCTATAACAAGTTTGCTGAGGTTTTATATATGCTAATATTAACATTTAGCACCTCGTTGAGATGCTGTACAGACTTGGAGGTGTTGAGGAAGTGCGCACAGTGGATTTCAATGAGTTGCCAAACACTGTGGTTTCACTCGTTGGTTTTGTTAAGTAGAAAGGTAGACAGAAAGTGTAAACCCTGTCCTCCAGGGGGTGAGATACTAAGCAGCTATTGGTTGATGACACAGCCCATGTCATTGAACTTCACATGAGTGCGCCACCAACTCTACCAAGTCTCTCACGATTTATTCTGACTTTGGAGATTTGTCTGCACAGTGAAATCACATGAGAAGTCGTTTGGTGAAAAGCAAGCATTAGGTGTTTCTGTATGCCAGCATCAAGTTAACAGTATAAGTGTTATCTAAATTAAACAAACTAAGCTAAATTAATTCATGTTACACACACACACACACACACACACAAAAGCGTGGGATGGCTCAAAGTAGCTGACAAAGTACAGCATCTTGCAATGGGCCTGGTGTACAAGATACACTACACCTCCAAGATACCCATGTACCTGACAAACTACTTCTTAAAGGTCAAGGATGTTCATGATCACAACACCAGAGGCAGCTCCACTAATCATCATCAACGTAGATTTAACACTAAACAAGGCTCTAACTCGTTCTCCTGCTACACCATCAACATGTGGAACGCCCTCCCACAAGCCTTAAAGGAGAGCAAATCCCTAGCCTCCTTCAAAATCGGTATGAAAAGTCACCTTCAGGCGGCTGCTACCCGTGACTTGTAAATAGACTAAGCCCCCATGCTCCCCCCACCCCTTTTTTCTGCCTTTGTATTTGATGTTGTGCTTTTTCTGCTTTTGAAATTGATATTATCCTAGATAAAGTACTATGTTCTATCCGTCTGTCTTGTTATATGAGATACTTAAAGTGTGGTTCCTGTGGAAATAAGCTTCGGCTTTCTAGGATCTCCTTTTAGTTGACCTTGTACCAGTGATTTGTACTGTCATCACACACACACACACACACACACACACACACACACACACACACACACACACACACACACACACACACACACACACACACACACACACACACACACACACACACACACACACACACACACACACACACACACACACACACACACCCCTACCTGTGTCATTGGTGACGGAGCCCTTGCCATTTTTGACATCCACTACCCAAACTGCCTCTTTCCCATCAGGTCCATCCTTGACCTTAAACGCGAACACTCCCCCAATCTTCTTGACAAACTGCTCTCCTTCCTGGGGGGGGGGGGGGGGGGGGGGGGAAGAGAGAGAGAGAGACAGAGAGAGAGAGAGAGAGAGAGAGAGAGAGAGAGAGAGAGAGAGAGAGAGAGAGAGAGAGAGAGAGGGAGAGAGAGAGAAAGAGAGAGAGAGAGAAGCAAACTTGAGTCATGGCCAGAGCTAAAAGCTTTTCTGCTCTTTGTTATTGGATGACGTTTTACCTCTTGCAGTTTTTTTTCAATCTCCTGGAAAACAGCATAGGCTTTAAAGTCCTCCAGTCCGCTGGATGCAGCGGTAGCAACAGCAGCAACCCGGGGCCTGTGGAGAACAGGGTTATTACGACTATTAGATAAGGATGTGACCTCGAAACCTGCCTTGGTTCTGTGTGCATGTGCATGTGCATGCGTGAGAGCGAGTCTGAGAAAAACAGAGAATTAGAATGTCAACAAGCAACACAAACATCCCAATGGCAAAACAACACACTCAAGATAAATATGCCCAAATTAATTTCAAGGCCCTCAAAAATAAAACCTACTCTATCACTCTATAAAACCACACATAGTGAAATGATTTGGTTAAAATACAACGTTTGTTAAAAGTCTAAGCTTTAATTCTGATAGTAATCATTCTAGTAATGAGTACAGAATATATGCAGTATAGAGCAGAATATCACAATATAGAGCTATTTAACACTAATATTAACCAAAGAAAAATGTACTTACCCTACCTTTAACCAGTTAAACCCCTCTATACTAAGCAAATATATATTGTTGAGGTAATGGTTTGGATTTCAATGGAAGATACAATACGTTTATTGTCATATGCACACAAGCACAGTAAAAGCACAGTTGTTCACATCACGCAATGACATTCCTACTTTGCCTTCAGACATTCACACCGACTGTAATGATACAATTAACTAAACAACAAGCTAAAAAGACTAGAAAGAGCAGAGCAGCAGTCAGAATATTGCACAATAATATAAAAACTGTTAAGCAGCAGTTCTTGAGTGGCCTAGGTACAGTCAATAATGAAAAGTACATATTGTAAATGTGTGTTTGCGTGTGTGTGTGTGTGTGCGCGCGCATGTGCGTGTCGTGTATGCATGTGCGTACTGTATGTGTGAGTCTGAATGTCCATTAAAGAGCAGCAGTGATGGGGAGGAAGTGGGAAGAGGGGTGCTTTTGTGTGTCTGAGATGCATTCATGATGAGCCTGATTGCCTGAGGGTAGAAATGTTCTTTCAGTCTGGCTGTCCTGGACGTCAAACTGTAGAGTTTTCATGATGGCATCAGTATGTAAGAGGTGGTGTAGTGGACGAGAGCTGTCCTGATTACATGCTGTGAAGTGTTGTGAATTGATGGGAAGGTCGCCTCTTGATCACAACTGAAATCTCTGTGGTTGCAATCATTTACTCTTCACCATGCTAGCAAGGCAATAGCTTCCAGGGACAACCTGGCGTGATACAATCCAAATGAAGTGTTCCAACCAAGAGGTAGGTTGAGGCAGCATATATAGCCCACAGAATACAGGGATCCAACACCGTGCAGAGAATGACAAAATTGTCTGCCTCACAGAATGTCCTTTAAAGGGATCCCTGGCTAATATGACAAATATGCCTTAAAACATTATAATTGTCCTCTATAACTACAATCTAAAATTAAAAACACCTTCAATATTTTATTTCTTCTAGAGATAGCTAATCTTTCATTCAATAGGGGAAATGCCTGTCGCAAGTTGATGATGTCATAAATGTCAAGTGTAATCTATCCCTATGGAATTCATGGCGTGCATGTGCAAATAAAAACAAATGTAATACTTCCTATGGTTAATATGAGCATCAAATAAACATTTCAAATGTGTTTTTCGCACATGCATGCCATAAATTCCATAGGGATAGATCACACATGACATTTATGACATCATCAACTTGCGACAGACATTTCCCCTATTGAGTGAAAGATTAGCTATTTCTAGAAGAAATAAAATATTTAAGGTGTTTTTAATTTTACATTGTAGTTATAGAGGACAATTATAATGTTTTAAGGCATATTTGTCATATTAGCCAGGGATCCTTTTAAGATGAGCATTGTGAAATGCTTTATATACAGCACTGCCATGAATACATTTAACGTTCCTGTTATAAAAGATGGGAAACCAGAGACAGATAGAATCAGGGAACTTTCATATATGAAGGCAATAGTTTGAATTTCAATTATTGCAGGTTATTCTTCAGGCCTGCACTCATTTTGCACATCAGCCTTCCTTAACCAGCTACAGTGTGATCATATGGGTGGTATGTCCAGCATTCTGCTCCTCTCACATGTAATAGAAAGATCACACCTTGTGAACTGAGTGGTGGTCAAATAAAAATAGTCAAATAAAAAGAGTCAAATACATGGATTGCAAGGTTGCTCATGCTCAACAGTGGCAGTTGATTCTTGTATTCCAAGAATCCGTGATGCTTACAAGTTGTACCTGACGGACGGACGGACAGACAGACAGACACATTGTGAGCTTAAATCCGCTTTTTTCCAAGTATTATTTGTTTATTATTATTTTGACCTGCTTTAATTGATGGACAGGTGGACGCATTGTGAGCTTGTAGATCCGCTATTTTCGATTATTTGTTTATTTTTATTTTGATATGAAAACTTCTACTTGTTGTAACAGATTATTAGGCCTACATCACCTATAGACAACACGTGAATTCGCACTCGACCAGCCTAAAGAAACTCGAATAAAGACTAATGATTGAAAGCACTCGAGTCGACCTGCTATAAGATAGGCTATAGTTTTCGCCAACTTGTTATGATTGATAGTACATTACCTCTTTGTGTCAGCAAAAGCATCTGTGGTAGGCCTACTTTCTGGTCAGGGGAAAAAACGTTGTGCGTGCTGTTGCAGCCACCCAGTCGCGGACATTTGTGTGTTATTGTGTGTGTGTGTGTGTGTGTGTGTGTGTGTGTGTGTGTGTGTGTGTGTGTGTGTGTGTGTGTGTGTGTGTGTGTGTGTGTGTGTGTGCGCGCCCGTGCCCTCCTTGCTACGCGTGTGTGTCTACTGTGTGTGTGTGTGTGTGTGTGTGTGTGTGTGTGTGTGTGTGTGTGTGTGTGTGTGAGAGAGAGAGAGAGTGTTGAGTCTGCCTGCTCAATTGCGCCCCTCCTTTAACGTGTGTGTGTTTGTGGTCTGTGTGTGTGGTCAGGAGAGGTATGGCAGGCGACAGACATACACGGCCAGCCAGTAACATCGTGAAAGCGAATTACAGGAGTGGCGGGAGACCACCATTCAAAAGAACATCACTGACAGGGCCGTATCCCTGGCTTCCCAGGTGGGAAGGACATATTTGGACCGGCCCACGTTTGGTTCGGGACAGCGAAAATTTGCTTTGGTTCGGTTCGGTTTTCTTTGTGCATTTTCCAAGTCGGTTCTGGTGTGCATAACAATGAGTTATAGCACGCAGCGCAGCACGTATATACATGCACACTACACACACATACCAGGACAGTGTTCTAAAGTATATCACCAACAGTGTGTGTTGGATTTAGACTGTTTGTATTGGAACTTAATAGCAACAACACAGCTGCACAGTAGCAGCAGCTAGACGTTCAATGACACGCATACATTTTAAAATAAAATGTTACTTGAGCACTCAGCAACATCAAAATATACCAAAAGAAGAAGTGCTCTTCCGAGCACAGGTCTCCACCAGCCATGCGTCCTGGTGGTGCTATAATAGGCCAATGTAAAAAGGGTGGCATGTGTTCTTCACCAATCTTAGACCTTTCATGGCGCCACCATGAGGCTGATTTGAACATTTTGTAGTGTAATTTCTTCCTTGGCCTTTTGCGAATGTGCGTGCACAATTTCATTACAATTGCACGCCGTTTGATTTGAGGCATTTTGTTCGAAACGGATCAATCCTGCAAAGTTTGGAGGCCAATCTTAGCCAATCAGGATTGAATATTTAATATGGGACAGATCTGTCTTGATCATATGACTGTAGAGATACTGTGTACTGATTTGTGTTAATTTTGGGTAAAATCTGAAGGAGTAATATCCAAAAATGTGTCTTACATAAGTCGGCCTCCTGGTGGCGCTATAAAAGGCTGATGTGAAAAATGCAAGGAAAGGGTTTTTCCTTGGCCTATAGGGAGTGTGCTTACAAAGTTTGAAACTGATCGGTGGAGTTATAGGTAAAACCACGAATAGTTATAGTGCCACCATGAGGCTGATTTCAAAAATTTGAAGTGGCATTTCTTCCTCGGCCTAGTGGGAACGTGTGTGCGCGCGATTTCATGTTAATTGCACTCTGCGTTTGTGATTTGAGGCATTTTGTCCGAAACGGACCAATCTTACAAACTTTGAAAGCCAATCTCAGCCAACCAGGATGGAATATGGACAATCAGATCGATCCATGTCAATCACATGACTGTAGAGATACTGTCTACCGATTTGCGTGATTTTTGGACAAAATCTGTAGGAGTACTGGCCAAAAGGTAGTTTTGCACAAATTGGCCTCCTGGTGGCGCTAGAACAGGCCAATGTGAAAAGTGTGGGTGGCAGAGGTTCTGAATTGGCAGCCAGGGAGTGCGCTTCGCTTACAAAGTTTGAAACTGATCGGTGTAGTTATAGGTAAAACCACGAATCGGCCTGTTATAGCGCCACCATGAAGCTGATTTCAAAAATTTGAAGTGGCATTTCTTCCTCGGCTTAGTGGGAACGTGTGTGCGCGATGTCATGTTAATTGCACTCTGCATTTGTGATTTGAGGCATTTTGTCCAAAATGGACCAATCTTACAAACTTTGAAAGCCAATATCAGCCAATCAGGATGGAATATGGACAATCAGACAGATCCGTGTCGATCACATGACTGTAGAGACACTGTCTACCGATTTGCGTGAATTTTGGTCAAAATCTGTAGGAGTAGTGTACAGAAATGTGTTTTGCAAACATCGGCCTCAAGGTGGCACTAGAATAGGGTCATTTGAAAAATGAATTGGCATCCAGGGAGTGCGCTTACAAAGTTTGAAACTGATCGGTGGAGTTATAGGTAAAACCACGAATCGGCCTGTTATAGCGCCACCATGAGGCTGATTTCAAAAATTTTAAGTGGCATTTCTTCCTCGGCCTAGTGGGAACGTGTGTGCACGATTTCATGTTAATTGCACTCTGCATTTGTGATTTGAGGCATTTTGTCCAAAATGGACCAATCTTACAAACTTTGAAAGCCAATATCAGCCAATCAGGATGGAATATGGACAATCAGACAGATCCGTGTCGATCACATGACTGTAGAGACACTGTCTACCGATTTGCGTGATTTTTGGTCAAAATCTGTAGGAATAGTGTACAGAAATGTGTTTTGCAAACATTGGCCTCAAGGTGGCGCTAGAATAGGGTTATTTGAAAAATGTGGGGCAGAGGTTCTGAATTGGCATCCAGGGAGTGTGTGTGATAATTTTGGCAGCGACCGGGCCAACGGCGCGGGTGATTAGCTGTACACAAACTTGGAGGACGGACGGACGCATGGACGGACGCACGCACGGACGGACGGACGCACGCACGGACAGGGGCGAAAACATACTCTCCCTCAGCCTTCGGCTGGTGGAGACAACTATTGGCATGAATTTATACTCAAAGTTAACCATGTTAAGACATTTTCAGTAAAGACAAGTAGAAGAAGAAACTAAACATTTTCAAATGGCAATACGGTAAAGGAGCCCTTATGATAAAAGCCCTTTTCCCTGCTTTCCTTCAATGTTTCAGTAGCGCAACTAAGGATGCATAATTAGTAGTTACTAGTTATATTTCCATTTAAACTTACATTGAAATAGAACCCTCTAAGCTCTAACATTATTACATCAGAGAAATGGCAAACGAAAAGACATGTAATGTACGTGGCTTTATATTTCTGAATTGATACAGTATGAGCTGCTTGTCATGCTGATGGGCATATTGATACAGTATGAGCTGCTTGTCATGCTGATGGGCATATTGATACAGTATGAGCTGCTTGTCATGCTGATGGGCATATTGATTTGTGTTCACGAAGCGACAAGGACACGTGAAGATACAAAACGACACCGATTATGGATGCAAATTATCGATTAATTCGTTAATTGATAGTTGATAACCTTATCGACCGATTAACTAATTGATTGATAAGCAGCGTTTTTTAGGACCAAATGGAAAGTTCTTGTCCAAAAATGAGTGCAGAAACATAATTGAAGCCTTGAAGTATATAACATTAACGAGGGTCAACGAGCTTCAGCTGGACATTAATCTGAGTTCCTAGATGTATTTTTTTGGACACACACACACACACACACACACACACACACACACACACACACACACACACACACACACACACACACACACACACACACACACACACACACACACACACACACACACACACACACACACACACACACACACACACACCCCCCCCCCCCCCCCCCCTTTGCAGTGCTCTATGGAGTCTCATTTCTCTCAAAAAGCCCTTGAATATGATGGAATATGATTAAGGATTACTGTGATTATGTTAAGCTCACATTTGATATCACACACACGACACACCATATCTGAAACTTTCACTAGACAAAAAAAAATGGTTTTCAAAAGAATATTTTCTTTCTAATAAAATATATTTTCTTCAAAAAATATTTTTTTTAATGGCAATTAATCGATTATAGATTAATTGTTAACATCCGTAATGCCAATACATGTTGCTGCATGACGGGTATGATGCATGGCAGGTGTAACGCACAGGGATCTGTTACACCAGTTTTCTGTGCAGCCTGTGCTACTGAACACTTTCCTTTACTAGGCAGTAATGTGGCCACACTTGTTCATTTTGCAACTTTTGTCGCCGCTAGTGTGTACTGTGTAGTGTGTACCTCACAGTCTTCAAATGCAACAGTCTATGCCCCTTGAAATCTGCCACAGGAAGCTGTCACCTGTTTTATCATTTCCTTTCACGAAAATACATCTTAAAATATCTTTTTGAATTTCCATTTCTTCTAAGCGCACGCTAGATACCTTTGACTAATTACATTTACAGTAGGAATTATTGACGTGATTGCAAAGGCGAAATGGAAGTGGGGGGAAGCAGTCACCTGCTTATAATCTGCGCCTTTTCAGTGTTTCTGTTGCACAGACTGTTAGGCAGACGCATTTGAAAATGTTGCCACATACCTCGTTTCTCTGTCTACTCAAAAGGTGCACTTACAGTATGCACTAATGTTAGGACTCCAGCCCTCACCTTTGACCTGTCAAGTAGGGCTGTCAAGTAAGCTGTCAAGCCCTGTCGGGCTACGAATAAAACTGAATGTTCTAGTATGAAGTGAACTTGCATGGTTGCCACCACAGTTTGTGTGAATGTGTGTGTGTGAATGGTTGAATATAATGCACTTTGTGTAATGGCGCTAAAGAAATGCAGGCAAGTTTTACACCGTTTTACACCGTGAGGGTTGAGGCAGAATATATTCAAGGTTGTACACCAAAGATAGCCCATAGAATACAGGGAGCCACTTTCAACCTACAGACCACTGTGCAGAGGATGACAATACTGCAGCACAAAATGTCCTTTTAAGACATGTTGAGCATTGTAAAAACACTTTTCATACAGCATTGCCATGAATTTCACGTTCCGATTCTAAGGTCTGGGAATCCAGATTGCCCTCATAATCTCTTGCCCCTAGGATTTAGCATACATCTGGATAATAAAATGCATGGTGACTTTAATTTGACACTATTCAAAACGCCCCACCCCCTTTGCTACATCATGTCAGCAAAGCAGCTCTCAGTAAAATAATAGTTGCCCTACATGATTAAAACAGAACTGAATCTTGTTGCATGAATGGTTATAAAAATGGAAAGACCTTCATGCATAGCATAATGTTCATCTTAATTCATGAATGCTCCCCAGTCATTAAAGCCCATACCAGACCACAAACAAACTAAAAGCTATTTACAAGATAATAACTACTGTAATGTTCATCTAATTCATAAATGCTCCCCAGTCATTAAAGCCCATACCAGACCACAAACAAACTGAAAGCTAACAAGATAAATACTGCATAAATAGGAACACCGCATAAATAGGAACACAGCTAGGTCCTTTTTTCCATTTCCTGAAAAATAATAGTTTTGTTTTCCACCAGACAGTGAGGATAATTAGCTGCTGTCGTAATGAATCAGACATTATTACAGGCACACATTGCACTTAATCACAGAGCAATTTGTGCTGCACTTTTAATGTACAATAGGCCTACGTGACTCAGGCCCCGGGAGAGCAAAAGCATGCATTTCTCTGAAATAAACATCTTGGGGAAGAATTACACACCAAGCCAAAACTTACAGCATGAAGTTACAAAGAGAAAGGTGAGAACACCAAACGAAACAACAGAACCAATACAACGTACATCAATTGAGAAATGTCTATTGGCGTCCATCGACATGCAATGCGTTGTCGTTTAGACCTTGCTCACCTGGCGTCCTGTGGGAATCCCATCTTGTATAAGGCGACGACCACCGCACCTCCTAAGCCAATGTTGTGCTGCAGAGCGACCTTTGCACCCGGGACCTGCCTTCTGTCAGCCTGCCCCCGTAGCTGCCAACACAACTCTGCACACTGGGCCAGACCTGACAAACACACACGCACGCGCGCGCACACGCACACACGCACACACACACACACACACACACACACACACACACACACACACACACACACACACACACACACACACACACAATATATTTACATCACTTGTGGGGACACATTACATAGACTTCCATTCATTTTTATGCAAGTCCTGTGGCCTTACACTAACCTCTATCCCTAAACCTAACCCCTGTCCCCTAACCCTTGTGGGGACCTACTATTTTGTCCCCACACTGTCAGAGGTCCCCTGCAGGTGACTGTGTGAACTTGCGTTTAGTCCCCATAAGTATAGCTAGACAAACTCTCACACACACACACACGCACGCACGCACGCACGCACGCACGCACGCACGCACGCACGCACGCACGCACGCACGCACGCACGCACGCACGCACGCACACACACACACACGCACACACACGCGCACACACTGCCCTTTGGCCACGTTTAGGCACTGGGCAGTGACTCCTTCAGGGTCACTGAACTCGTTTCGTCATCAGCATTTGTTATATACAAATTGCCCTATATACAGTAGTGTGATTACTTTCTCCTCTGACCTCTCAAATGTTACATCATGGATATATGAATTGTTTGGTGGTGTGAAGGTTGTTTCTTCTATATAAGTCATTGTAAATGGAATGTGGTTATTGTTCTGAAGCATTATGAATATTGATAATGCACTATATTCATACTTGCATGTTTATAATGCATTATAGACTTTATAGAAAGTGTTGCCAAAAGTTATACAAATCAGCAAAAAGCTATGCAAGATAAAGCATGTTTGGTCATTGTCAAGGGTTACCTGAACTGACCACACATGAGAGAACTAAAAGTAGAGATCATTGGTCAAAATGTTGTAATCACCCCAAATATAATTGGCAAAACACTAAAGATTTTATAGATACTATAGTACTAGTAAGATGCCTCAGGGCGCCATGCGACCTCGTGCCAATTCTTTGCCATCTGGCCAGTGGTGTATATCGGACCAGTTACCCATATATGGAGACCCCTGGTACCCATATATGGAGATCCATGTTCTGTATATGGAAATATGCAGTGAGAGCCCAAACATGCTTACACAGTTATTCATTATGTATAAGTCCTATGATGTCTATGTCATCTGACATCATACCCTTTTATGCCCATACATGAAGATTCCTGTCTGTAGAACCAGCCACACAGATATGGTCCGTCTTGGCCATCTGTCTTGGCCATACTGTATATGGATTCTATTAGTGTGGTATGTGGCCCATATGGCCTCCATATATGGGCATTCCCATATGAAATCCTGTTAGATATGGGCTTAATATTGATGACATCACGGAACTCCATATATGGGCATAAAAGTGATTCTGGTAGAGTGACATCACAGTGAAGCCAGAGCGTGATGTCAGAGCGGCAAACCCAATCTGTTAAGAGTGGTTCCCCTGACATCACAGTGACATCAGAGCATGATGTCAGAGCGACAAACCCATAGAACCACAGTGTCAGGCGTGACAGAGATACATACATACATACGGACAAGCTGTGACAGTTTACATACTAATCTGCGACCTATGGTCGCAATTAATATAACATTTTAGGCCTAAAGTGGTTTTTAAAAAAAGTTTAAAAACTATCTTAACATGGCAGATGGGTGGGCTGCATATGCTTTTGAGAATTTCAAGTGGGCCCTGATCCAGAGAAGGTTGGGGACCACTGTTGTAATGTGTTGTGCACCGATGAAACTTTCTCCATTACATTTCTGAGACAGAGACGGGTGACCAGTTGACAAACTAAGGTGACACCTCCTTCCCTAATCTTACGAGGGCCGGGTCCTGTGTTGGCGTTAAAGCTAAGCGTTTCATCCCATTTGATTAATGGGCTTTTACATTTTACCATTATCCCAATAAGCTAAAGTACTTAAGGGTAAAGACCTCTGCATGCAGAGACTTCTGCACAGCACAGCACCAATCTGCTCCCACAGGGCTTGTTTGTGGGAATGCAGTTTACAGGGCCTAAAGGTCAGTGGGGATAACGGCTATGGCTTTGTGATCTGATGTTTGGCCTATCCAGATTGGTTTCATCAAGTCTGAACTAGCCTGACATGGCCAGACTAATATCACAACATAGATATTGGTCTAGAATCTCTGTTTGGAAATTGCATTTCCAAGGGGCAAATTAAAAAAATGCCTCTGGTGTAAACCCACCGATATTTGCATACTAGGACCGAATTGGTGCCCCACAACTTCAGGAGCAGAGAAATCCAATCACAACCTGGAGAGGGCCTGCAGAGGATTTTTTTTTGCACTTGCCCTGAACCATAAAAAGAAACATGTGGAAAGTGAGTTTTGCTAATGAGATTTGAACCACATTCCTAAATGGTTTGAAATTCTGATTTCTAAAGATGAGCCTCGGTCTGGACGCTTGGATGGACACTGAAGCTTGATTTGTACTTTGTCATTGCGACCGTCAGGTCGCAGTTAATATCAAAACCTCCACCGGCTGTCTGTCACGTCACGTCATACTTTTGCCCTACTCATATCTCCGCCATCGTTGCCCCTATCCATGTGAAATATTCCACACACACTCCTTGCCTGCCAAACCACAACCTTCAGGACCCCCGGACCTCCACGGACACCCAGGGACCCCCTGCCACCGCCGCCAAATAGTGCAAAAATGACCAAATCAACACCCCAACTGGGCTGCTCACGGGGTATTCCCGGGGACCACCGACTCCTGCTGCTCCAACAGTCCTTCACCTTCATTGGTTTAACTTTGCCCAGCCCCCTCCCCTCATTGGCCAAAACTTTATTTGGCTTTACTCAACCGTTTGTCGTACAAACTTGTGGGTGGTGTCAATTGACTTGATTAAGAGTCCTTCACCTTAATTGGTTTAACTTAGCCCCGCCCCCTTCTCTGATTGGCCCAAACTTTATTTGGCTTTACTCATCAACCGTTTGTCGTACACACTTGTGGGTGGTGTCAATTAACTTCATTAACAGTTTGCCAGCCGAAATAGAATGGTTGTTGGTAGATTAGCCGTGAAATTTCTATTATTGTATTGTGATCTGAGACATAATATTATGTTTATAAACATGAGCCCGCCACCACTCCTTCTTGGACCGCACCGTTGTTTTTTCTTTTTTTTTTCCCCCCAGGTCATTAGCTCACCGTGATTATCTGGATCTCCGTTGGGATAGAGTGGTAGTTTTGGCCGAGCATCGATCTCCCCGTGCGTTTCGCGTGCGCGATCCGTGCGCATAATAATCCATGCATATAATCCAAGAATGACTGAACAGTCGATGTGACCATTTTGGCTAGCTTAGCCCTTAGCACTCCAGCTATGCTAATGTTATCCTCCAGACAGTAAATGGACGGTGTCAAGGAAGCATGAAGAAGGAAAGGCCATGACGTCACCTCTGCTTCATGTCAGAGCAGCCATGAGCTATCGATGGACGAGCGGTGACTAGGGAAGGTTAGACGATCGCCGATTTTCGGATAAAAATCATTTATTTCGGTTTTAATGACCCAGTACGGGAAAAGACGACGCGGCTGAGACTCCTTGCTCAGATGTCCGATATATTCCGGTTTTAATATTAAGGGGCACCCCGTGGCTTGGAAAGGGTTAAGAGTCCTTCACCTTAATTGGTTTAACTTTGCCCCGCCCCCTCCTCTGATTGGCCGAAACTTTATTTGGCTTTACTCATCAACCGTTTGTCGTACAAACTTGTGGGTGGAACCAATGCAACTTACAGGCCTCTTTGTGTATACTGTGACCTGTCGGACGCTTATCTCCCGATTAGGGAGTCTTACTGGTATAGTTTAGTTTAGTTTGTAATATCAAAAGAAAACAAGATATCGTGAAAGAAAAGGAAGAAATCAGCAAGCTTAAAGGTAATATATCACTATAGAGAGTGTTTTTGTTACAAGGTTAAAGTTCTATATTATGATATCATACTGTATCATCAGTAATCATTGCTACAGTATAAATTGGGTGTTCAGTCACAGTGCCTCCCGGTCTCTCCATCTCTTTAATAAACAGAAAATACAGTAGGTGACAGAATTTCAGCCAATCAGGAGAGAGTATCAATTTATCAGCTTCATTTTGGTGTGTTACTGTTCCAATTTGTGTCTGCTAATGTGTCAATGTGTCATGATCACTTCCAATCTCACTTGTTTAATCTCTGGTGGATAAAATTGGTATCCTGACCTGAAAATGCATTTCCTGTTTAATAAAGAGCTGGAGAGACATGGAGAGTCCTGTTATTGAATAAACAGCATGAACAAACTAGCATTAACATTTTCAAGAAATGCAATTATTGAGGGGAAGTCAGATTACTTACTTAATGCTGGTCTAAAACATGGTTATAAAACTAGACAGGTAAGCTCAGGGTATTTGGAACTTCCTAAACGAAATTCAGAAATACTAAAAAATATATATATATATATTTATAGAACCACCCAACAATGGAACTCATTACCTGGAAATATGAAACTAATCAAAAGCAAGTACTTATTTAAAAGATCTATTAAACAATTATTAATTAGAGAGACCACACAATTTGAATAATCTATGTTTTTGTACATGTTTTACCTATATTTCTGTATTTCATTATTGGCATTTTAATGTAACTTAGATTTTGACTGACGAGTGTCACTTGTTTTTTGTTTGAATATTGTATGTTTGTGCTGTTTTATGTGGACCCCAGGAAGATTAGCGACCGCGGAAGCTAATGGGGATCCGAATAAAGAATAAAGAATAAAGAAGGACAATTGGAATCCAAGTGAAGAGATACAGATAGATTTTGAAATGGCCGCTTCACCACAGCATGCATCCAAAAATGGACAGCAAGTGGACAGTAAGCAGTAATTAAGTGTATTTTAAGAACTACACCAGTTAATTATTAACAGACATGCCTGTTCCCCTCCCTTCCCCTCCCTCCCATTCATTACAGCCCACCGCTGGTGTGTCATAAGACAGCAGGTCATCTGCATTTCACCACCGGGCAATGACCTTAACCTATAACTATTAAAACATTACAGATATACAAGCTCACAGCGCGCAAGCTTGTAGATCTGCTATTTTCTTGAACATTTGAAAATTCCAAAGTCTTTGAATATTTTTAACCCGATTCTATAAATCCTTCTTCTAAATCAGTGGTTCTCAAAATTTTTCATGTGAAGGACCCTCAAAATTACATGCATTTGGCCACGGACCCCCATCTCAAAATATGTTGTTCCAGGGACCCCCCAGAAGCAGATATTTGAGTTACAAATGTTCGCTTTTAAAAAGATATATTCAAAGATTTGCTAATTTTGCTCACATCTACAAGCTCAAAGTGAGCTTGTAGATCTGCTATTTTTTAATAGCTAAAGTATATCAAATAATTATAGTCTATATGGCTTTGCTGTCCATGCTGCCCCTAGTGGCACAGGGTGTACCCTCCTCAATCCCTCCTCACACCATGACCGAGGAGTTAAGGGTCAGAGCATTAGAGTTGAGATTAGGAGCAAGACGGGGGATCAGCAGACGGATGTCGCACAGAGAGACGCGGCTTAGCAGGGCGGGGGCACCTAGAGTCCGAGAGAGGATGACCCAGAGGAGAGAGAGAGAGAGAGAGAGAGAGAGAGAGAGAGAGAGAGAGAGAGAGGAAGGGAGAAAACCCAAACCGAGACGGGATAGGAGGAGGGACGGGGACTGGAGAATGATAACGAGACACGCGGTATGGGTACGTTCAGAGAGTCAGAGACAGATGCATTGACCCCCATCCACTCCCATGTTAAGAGAATAACCCGGAAGAGGCGTTAGGTCTCTGATCGAAGATGCATTATGCCGTTGCGGGGTCACAAGCTCAAGGGTTCAATACAGGTTCATGGTTCAGCACTGCTGTACTATCATAGCCTAGCACAGCTAAACAATCCACCCATGTTAAAACAAGGTGGGGATGTTAGTTAGCTGCATTAGTATATAGTCTGGCCAAGCCAGACTAGTACTCTCACCAGGTAGAGACACTCACTAACCAATGAGATGCTGGAAGACACTCACATTAGCTGCTCAAGGTGTGAAGGTTCAAAGGTAAAGGAGTAATGCTGCCTGTAATAGGCAGGGGCGAATGTACATAACCTGTGGAACGTACCCTGTGGACTCAGTGAGGTTAGAAGTGGATTAGGAAGGGAAAGAGGAAGGGTGAATTAAAAACAAAACACAAACACGCACGCACGCACGCACGCACACACGCACACACGCACACACGCACACACGCACACACACACACACAGAGTATATAACGTATACTATACACTGTCACAGCCGTGTTGGAGACACCTTTTTCACTTCGTCATCCCAGGTCTGTGCATCTATAACCTCTATTTCTGCAGTCATTATTACAGTGACAAAGTACAAGGCACACCCAGCTCTGCAGAGGATCCAGAGTCATCTCAGCCCTCCATGGTTTAATATCCAGAGGGATTAGCCACAGTACAGGGAAGCCTGGCAAACTCCTAGCCGGCTGGCCTCTCACATGCAAGCTTATGGGTCACTTTTACCCAGTTACAATCCTGAAGCTGTCCCTATGAGAGCACTGCTACCTGGTGGCCGCTCATAGCACTAACACTCATGTTTATGAAAAGTTCTGTCATTTTCAGACACAGCCAATGGACACAACCTTATACTGTACACTTGACCAGGGACACTTTTCGCCTCTACACCATGTTTCAAAACATGCTTCACACACAGTAAAGGAAAATAAATACGGAGTGTTAATATCTATCTGTCGCTGTCGGACAGCACAGAACCCCTAGCTGTCCACAAAACATTACTTTTCAGGAAATGGATAAAAGTACCTGTTATCCGAGGGATCCAAAGTAATTCTTATTTGTTAAGACTTGTTAATACTACTTGTTAATAATTTTTATTGGTGAAATATTAAAATCCACAGAAAGCATTAAACACTTTTAACATGGTGTCCTATTGGGCACATCAATATGGAGATGGACGGTTTCTGCCTGACAGCGACAATATAGTTCCGGAAGATCAGTGAGAGTTTTGATGGACAGTACCTGTGGCACCTAGAGGATGTCCTTTAGAGATGAGCCCCCCGCTGGGGTTGACCACAAATTTGCCCCCGTAGGTGTTGTCCCCTCTGTCAATCAACTCTCCTGCTGTACCTGAAATGATCACATAGTTTAAAACAGTGGTTCTCCAACATTTGCATGTCAAGGACCCTCAAAGTTATACTGTATGTATTTGGCCACAGACCACCCATTTGAAAAGGATTGTGACCCATAAGAGAAGATTTGCCTAGATTTGTCACAGTTTGTCGTAACGATAATAACGAGTATCATCCCATCCCTAGTCCAGGCGTGGTGAGGCTGAGACTCACCCTCTGGGCACAGCCCCAGCGCCTCGTATGTGATCAGCTCATTGGCTGAGAAGCAGTCGTGCAGCTCGACCACGTCGACATCGCTGGGCTGCAAGCCTGCCGCCCCGAAACACCGCTTAGCCGCCAGCTGAGTCATATCATATCCCACCTGGAAGGAGGAAAAGACAGAAAGAAAGAAATACCATATCGTTTACTTTATCATGCTACACAGCGTCACACAAAAGCATCCAAAGTAGCAGATCCACAAGCTCAGAAGCGAAATGTTTGGTAGATCTACTGAATTTGAATCCTGAAAAGTAATAGCTTTGAGGTATGCACCTGACAGAAACAATACATCAATTGAATGAGGTGTTGTAGATCATGCAAGAAGTTACATTTCCATATTACAGTAACATAACCTTTTACGTCTTTTCATAAAGTAATGCCCTATTTTGTCGTACAAGAGTGTCACACAAGTGTAGCAAAGATAGCCGAACTACAACTCATAACGCGGCGCGATGCAACTCGATGTGAGCTCCAGTCCAGGCAGAGAGAAGGGAAGGCGGGACAAACCCCTGATTCTCACCATCTTTATGCAGCTGTTTTCTTCAAAGGTGGAGGCGAGGTCTGTTACCATCTCCTGGGCCAAGATCTCCACGGCCTGGCCCTCCAGACCGTGGCTCCTCACAAAGGCCTCACTGGCCAAGACCGCTGCTCCAGCGCCATCTGAGGTAGGGCTGACAGCAGAGATACAGGGTTGGGTCAATGTGGTCATGTCACGCTAGGAGTTAAACTGCATTAAAAACGGGCCATATACAGCACTTGCCAAGACGTTATACAGTGTCACGGCTAATGACCACAGATGAACGTGCCCCAATATCACAAGTATACTCAACTCAATAACATCCTCCATGCATGTATGTATTTTTATGGTACTCACTTCACACACCCACTTGACTGCCTGGTGAGCTACTGTACTTGTACTGTACTCCAAAGCATGCACAGCTGTGGTAGCACGTGGGAACCAACAATAGAGCTACAGTACTTGTGCTAATGATATACGTTGATCTATAGAGAAACCACTAGAATTTTTCTAGTGGTTTCACATTCCACTAACCACATCATTCACCACCACTCATACCCACAGTAATACGTATTGATAGTATGAAGTATCTAATATTTATATCTGCAATAATTATTCAGCTTTGGCAATTACCAGTCTTTTAAATAACAATCAATGTGGTCTGAACAATTGGGCCTATATCTATAGATGCCAGGGAAGGATCTCTTGTTAATGTGACACATGAGCAGTCTCCATATTAGAGATTCCAGTTCCGTTTGGCACTGAAAACATCCTTACCAACACTGAAAAGCAGCACTGCCTGGGACACAAGTGTTACCATTACTGTGTTCCTATACAAGAACACAGTAATGGTAAAATAAATAATGTTATTGCCCAAAATTGTAGTTTGTAGCTTGGGTAGTTAAACTACAAAAAAGTAGTTACTACTCAACACGCCACACACATATGAATGTAGTTGACCTATCAGAAGCTACAGCAAAAAGTAGTTAAAACTATGTAGTTCAACTAGTACAACCACATACGTTTCATTCTCCCCAACACTGATGAGCACTGCAACCTAGAAATAAATTAACCATCATTAGTAGCCTGTGGCTTTGATTTGCGAGGCTCTTACCAGCACTGCAGGAGAGTGAGGAACTCAAACACTTTCTTGGAATTAAAGACCTGCTCCAGACTGTACTCATTCTGGAACTGAGAATACCTACACACACAGACAAGACACAGACACACAGACAGACAGACACACACACACACCCACACACATATATAAAAATAATAATTTCTCTTCAAATCATTCAACTAAAACACCAGCAATTGTTTTCACCCAAAACATCAAGAGAAATGAGATATGGTCTGATTTACATAAATGCAATCAAATGTTTTTTCACAATTTTCTCCATGTATTCTTTTCATCTTTCTTTTTTTTTTCATAAAATTCAATGTTTGTGAATTAGCAGTTTTTGTATACTGGATTTTTTACTTCAATTGAAAAGATGCTGTTAACATTTGCTAAATGGGCTGTGGACAGATATTTTAAGTCACTCATTTTACACATTTAGTGCCAACTTTCGTACACAGCATGCCTTTGAATTGCATTCACTGTTTTGAAGAGTAGCAGTGGCTTAGGAGTTAGAGCAGCCGCTTATAGAAATCGGAAGCTTCCCGTTTCGATCCACAGCTCCGCATAATCTCTTTCAAGTGGAGTGGGCAGAGCTGTGAAAGGTCTGCCTATGCAAGACTAGTGTCGAAGTGTCCTTGAACAATGGTTTCATCTGCCATCGGTGCGTGTGTGTGAAGCCCTTCTAAAGGTCCTTTATCATTTAAATGTATAGCACATTGCCTCAGATGCAAACCCCATTACCAACACACCATATGTTGGCATCTTTTTCTTTTCTGTAGTAAGCTGTCACCGTCGTTTATTATTCGGGAGGATTTTCTCCTTTTTCTTCAGACCTGTACAGATGCTTATTTCATTCTATTTCTGTGTCTTTTTTGGTGTTTGTTTCTTTTTCGGTGTATTTCTTTTTCGGTGTATTTGCACTACGGCAGGTTACATTAATATTATGCTGTTATCTTATTTTTGCCATTTATCTGTATCACTATATCATTTTATGTCACTCTATCATTAGAACATCATAGGAGATGCATATAGGCCAGATCTATTCCATCAGGGATCCATTTGAAAATGTTATACAGCCTGGCAGCCTTTCCTGGCATTTTTTTAAAACATGGAAGCAGAAACTGTAACTGCAATTTATTATTTTGTACAAGTATGTGTATGTATTTTTGTTTTCTCTATTCTTAAATCCGATATTATATTTATACCATGTATGTTCTGTGTTTGTCCTGTTAATGTCTTTTTATGTGTCTGAGGGGTGTGGGGGGGTTGGTCTGTAGGTTCTATGTTTAAAGTTTTATGTATAATGGAAAACCAATAAAAAATACCTTGATAAAAAAGAAAAACACATTGCTTTAGATGCAAGAAAAGCAGGAACACACTGAATAACAAACTATGCCTTACGGGTTGTTGGTGGAATGCTTGTGGTTCTTCCACCCGATTTTGGCAAAATGTTCCGGTTTAGTACCTGGAAAACACACAAACCGCAGACACAAACCATGCGTTTTACATGCTGAGGCTGAGCTAACTGCATACTTCAGATGGAACAAAAGCGCTAACAGCAATAAGCAATTCAATTTACAATGAAAAACCTGTCACATTTCACCATACTTCCATACATAAACTTACCATATTTCTCCATATGTTCCTTGCCAGCATTGCCAAACATCTGTGCAGCTGCTGGTGCAGCAACCATGCCATGGCGGTTGATCATCACCTCCATGTGCTTGTCCATGGGGTTGGTCCTATCCATGAACTAACGGGCAGATATGGAAATTATAGCTGGGGTATGGGAATTAACCACTATTAACTAAGTACTTTGACATACAATGGCTTAGGGTTAAGAAAAATAGCTGTTTTAGCCATTTAAAGATTTTGAAAATCTTCCTTATAATGACATGCCCAAAATAGGGTGCCAAGTTGAAAGCGGTTAAGCTTTAATATACTCTGCAGTACCACGAATCGATGTTGCTTGCTGAAAATAATAATATGATTTTCAAGCTAACACCGCTTGGAAATCAGCTCCCTATGGCATGTGACACTATCATGATGCGATGGGGTATAAAACTACACTTTAGGAACGATATTGAGTTATTAATCTCAACTAAATTGGCTTGTCAAAATAACTAAGCAAGGTTACAGTGTAAAATAACTAAGCAAGATTACAGTGTAACATATTGACCATGTGCGATTGTGCGCGCACGCACACACACACACACACACACACACACACACACACACACACACACACACACACACACACACACACACACACACACACACACACACACACACACACACACACACACACACACACACACACACACACACACACACACACACACACACACGATATATGGTTCTTTACCTTTGCGGACAAAGAGCCTCTTTCCATCTTCTCAAACCCAAGGGCAAGCACACAGTCAGCAAGACCTGCAATAAGAGGTGGGTGTAAGAAATGTGTATGTGTGTGTGTGTGTGTGTGTGTGTGTGTGTGTGTGTGTGTGTGTGTGTGTGTGTGTGTGTGTGTGGGGGGGGGGGGGGGGGGGGGGGGGTAAGTGAATCTACTTACAAAGGCACCTTTAATTTATTTTCAAATCTTATCCTCCCGAATCAAACATAACAGCTTGTGATCAGAAGTTCAGAACCACAGATTGAGTTTTCACCACTAACTCTGCCTAACGCCTACTCCATACAGTAGGCATTATAACTATAACATGTCATAGCCAACACCCAACTACAGCATTGTTGTGAAGTTCCTTATTTAAGTTGTTAGACGCCCACGCGAATGTGTGTTCAGAACCGATAAAGTGTTGGATAACACAATTTAATTGCTCTTCGCAGCCTTTTGGGGACTGTCACATTGAGCCGAAACCGAAACCCTGTCCACCAGATAAATTAGCCACTCAATTCCATGATGGAACCATTGAGAAACCCGTCTCTACCAGAGAAACTCTCCATTTAAAGCCTCTAACTGCTTGCTGAGCAGGTGTTGAAGGGAGTGCTTCAGACTTCCTTTCCTTTTTTTGGTTGTAATGATTTGCCACGCTGGAAAAGTATTTATGTTATTGATACTCGGGTACAACAAAAGTTATAGTGCAATTTGCAGGCAAAGTTAGTTTCATTTGTAAAAGCCAACTGTTATAAAAAAGAACAGAAAAATAGTTCAACTGTATACAGTAACTGTAAATAATAATAATCAATGCAAGAAAAACACTGTAAACTGGGATCTGACAGCCAGGACATGTTGCAGCCATGAATCCTTTGTTTTGACTCTTACAACCTCTTGCCTAACTCACCTCCCTGGACCAGCTGCCGGGCCATGTAGAGGGCAGTGGAGCCCGTGGAGCAGTTGTTGTTAACATTGATGATGGGGATCCCAGACAGGCCCAGGCTGTGGTAAATGGCCCTCTGGCCACAGGTGGAGTCACCTGAGGGACAACAGCACAGTTTTATATGTTTGCATTTGTTTGTGTTATTTAGTATTGCAGGACCATCTGACGTAAACCAATATCCCACCAGACCATGGACCAAATGTTGAAAGTTAATGTCTCAATTTTGTCAAATTGTGTCTTAACCTTCTTTGACAATCCAACAATTAACTTTATCTTTGCCTTCAGAAGGACAAATAAAAGCAACACTGCAGACATACCGGTAGACAGAAATTTATTTTGGTATTTTATTTTTGTTTACAGTATACTGTTGAACTAAATACAAAAACGTTTTCATATTGTTCCATAAAATATGGTTATTGCTTATGACATATCGGAGAACTCCAGCCCAACAATATATATAGAGTCAGTATTAGGCCCCTTACCATACACATATCCTACACATGCTTGCTCAATCGCAGAATATGGGATTCCGGCATCTGCTAAAGCCTTTTGACCTGAATCAGAGAGGAGGTATGAGATGTTAATCGTCGTGAATAACAACTCCCATTTCACAATATTTGTCTTAACAATGATACATGTAACATGACCGCGTATGTCTATAGGCTCTCACCATAGTATATACTATAGTCTCTATTAACAGTATGTACTGTAGAAAACATAGTAGGAAGGAATAAGCACCTGCTTCCTTTGCCATATCAGGATAGTCAAAGTCCTCCCGGGCTCCAGGCTTCTCAAACTGGAAGACAAATTCAAGGTCCAGTATTTTAATATTATTAACTCGATCTTGACCTATTGCACACCTGTCCAACCTGGAAGGGCTTTTTTGAACCTTCCAGAGTTTTCTTCCCGTCTTAATTGTAAGGCCACAAAAGATCAATTGGACAGTATTTGTGGTTAATGTGAGATCACATATAGTGCTGGATTAGAGCCAACACACACATAGCTCATGTAGATGTTATATTGAAACCAATGTAATTTGAATCCACTAAAAGAAACAAGATGATAGTTCTGCCGACTTGTTTGTCTCAAAGGCACATTTCAATTGCACTGGCATCTGTTTTTGTACAAAATGCCATACTTGGAGATTGCCCAAGTTACATCTGATCATTTTTGGAATGGGTCTCTGATCTGGACCCTATCACAAGTTGTTGCCTCAAGGTGCCCAAGGTCCGCTCTGAACTTAGTAAATCTACATTTAGCTTCTGTGGCCCTACTACCACATGGAATGCCCTGCAAAATACTAGCCGCAACTCTGGATTTTCTTTTAAATATGTAGAATCTAGATTTTCACCAACCATTGACAGCCCAAACATGCAAACAGAAAAGTCCAATCTGATTGTATACTATTTAACTCACCAAGATTGCACCTGTACGGAAACCTGAAATTCCTCTTACTATCTGCGTAGTGTTTGTTTTGTAAAAATCCACATTCTGTCAATAAATTATGTGCAGGTGATTATTTTGAAGTTTGGAAGCTCTTGTTGGGAATCACTCAATGGTCCTGCAGTGCATACCACCGGTTTCAAAATTGCACATAATGCAGAAGGTAGTAGGATGTTGCAACTCCAAGTCTCCAACACTGATTATCATCTGTACAGAATTTATTGACAGAAAGTATCTCATAAGTTAAAATGTCTACGGTGGACTTTTATGAAACAAACACACTTGACAGTTCATGATGATAATTCAAACTTTCCATACAGCTGCCGTGTTGGTGAGTTTAACATTTAAAACAATCAGATGTTTCTGTTTGGATCTATTGTCACTGTCAGTGGTTGGTGTTGCTACTCTAGATTCAACATATTAAAAAAAATCGAGAGTTGCGGCTAGCAGAATACATTGAGATTAAACACTATTAGTAGTCTTGAGTCATTTTAGAACCAAAAAAATCACAGTCACGTCTCACCACAATATGTAAAGTGTTTTAGAAATTTGCTTTAAATTTGTTGTGGTTTTGAATTGATAGCGATTGGACTATTGTGGTTAAAATAGGGGGGGGGGGGACACTACTATTATCTAGCAATATGCCTGCGATGACACCTGTTGTGTCAATGCCTCCAAGTGGCCATGAATCGTGGACTTTGATAAACCTTGCAACCAACAGATAACGTCAAATTACACTAAACCAGCACTGAGTCTTATGTTATACAGTAGTAATAACAGTTGTATTACAATCTGTGGTCCGTGTTTGGATCAGCTTGCTGAGCTGTCAAACCACACAATGTAGCTTAAACCAACTCAACAGTCTGATGTCATAATAAGGTTATTTCGATCCATAATAAACAACCACAGGCTTCAATGCGAGGTGAGTGATTGTGCAAGAGAGCTCATGGCTAAAGTTATAGCGTCTTCTCTAATAAGTCCAAGTTCAGTAAATCCAAGCTGCTGGCAGTAAGATCAGCACCTACAGTAGTGCTATTTACCTTTGTCATTCCAACGCCTATGACAAACACTCTGTTGCTGTTCTTTAGGGGTGCCATGGTGGTGTTACTTCTTCTATCCAGTATCCAGAGTGGGGCAGAGGGCAGCAAGCAGCAGCAGCTCAGCAAAGAACACAGCAAGAAAATAATACACAACCTGAACTGAACCAGTGTCAAATCATAGTTCACCAATGAAAACAGGACTTCCGGTTGCCGACTTCAAAGTAAAATCCATATTGACACATTTACGTGTGTTCATTTGTATTTATTTTTTGTTAAATATTCATTTCATTGTATATGTTGTAATTCGTGGGGGTGGGGGTGGGGGGGTAGATTAAATAAGAATATTTGTATGGGTAAATTGGGGGAAATGCGGTCTGCTGGGCAAAAAAAAGAAAGAATATTTGTTATCGATGAGCTGAATACCTAGGACTTCCGACGTAAAAAAAAGAACGTAAAGGGACTTATTTGGGGTGTTTAACTGTTCTTGTACTGTTCTAAATTCTTTTAATGTATTGACTATACTTTTTGTTATGTTCTCCATTTTTGTCTAATAAAATACTCAACTGATCTACAAGCTAAGCAACGCGTCGCATTGCGACCAACACGGCGGATCATTTAGCTTGTAGATCGGTTCTTTCTGGCGAGCGACACTCTCGCGAGATGATTTATGGCCCGCCGTACGGCGGGGTCGCGCACCAAATAATAGCCGATCTATAAGCTCACAACGTGTCGCATCTGCCACCCATTGTGAGCTTGTAGCTCGGCTATTTAATCCGTTTGCGTCTCGCGCGACCAGCGCCAACGTCTTACGTCATCACGCAGGGTCTGAATCAGCATGTACTACAGCACGAGCGGGTGACAGACAGTTCGAGAAGAAACAAGCAGCGTTTGTTGTTGTTGTAGGTAAGAATTAGCAAAGAAATCCCTGCTTTCCTCCTCGACGTAATAACCGATTAAATACTTTGTTTATACTCACTCATATACACTTATTTCTTGTACATAGTATCTACGGTTATCGAACACAATCTGGTCTGACGATGGCAGAGAGCGACTGGGATACCGTGACCGTGTTGAGGAAGAAAGGGCCGACCGCCGCTCAGTCTAAATCCAAGCAGGCCATTACTGCCGCTCAGCGCCGCGGCGAGCAGCTGGAGACATCCAAGAAATGGTCGGCGGGGCAGAACAAGCAGCATCTGGTGACCAAGAACACGGCCAACCTGGACCGCGAGACGGAGGAGCTGCACCACCAGAGGGTCCCCCTGGAGGTGGGCAAGGTGATCCAGCAGGGCCGACAGGAGCAGGGCCTGACGCAGAAGGACCTCGCCACTAAAATCAACGAGAAGCCGCAGGTCATCGCCGACTACGAGTGTGGGAAAGCGATCCCCAACAACGTGGTCATGGGCAAGATCGAGAGAGTGATCGGGAGGAAGCTGCGTGGGAGAGAGATCGGACAACCGCTAGAACCAAAAACGACCAAAAAGAAATGAACGCTAAGGGACTCTGATGCAACATTGGCAACTTCCTACGCCGCCGCCACCCTCCTCCACCTGCTTGTTTTGATTCTGAACCCAACCACCCAGGTGTTTGCTGCACACTGCACAGTTTTGGCAAAATGCTGCTGTTTGCCTCTACATAGAATGTTGTGGATCTCTGAAGTACCACGATGATACATTTTTGATATGCTGTGCAAACGGATATGGCTACAGTATATAAATATATATGTTATGTTAAAATAAATCAATTTTGGCAATATATTGCTTGCCTCTACATTTAATTTGGCAATATATTGTTTGCCTCTGCATTTCGTTTGGCAATAATGTTTGCCTGTACATTTAATGTTGTGGTTCAACCTTCAGTTTTGATATGCTGTACCCACCAATACTACTTTATATGTTGCATTAAAAATAAACCAACTGCAACAATTTTGGCAATATAGTGTTTGCCTTTACATTTAATGTTGTGGTTCTGCTAAGTACCTTGATATGTTTGCCGTACACCATTCAGTGGTTCTCAAATGGGCTCTTTTGGGTTCCAGGGTATCCCTAGCAAAATTGGTTAAATTTCATTATCATTTCATTAGCTAGAAGGATTGGTTAATGGCAATTCAGATTTCAGATCATAGGTACACTGTTCTGTCCCCACCTACTTTACAGACAAGAAATTCTGTATTAAATCTAATCAAAGAATACTCTCACGAGGGACCCTGGCTCTGAATGATTTCAAATGGGGTCCACTAATCAGTTTAGGGGTCCTTGACATTGAAATGTTTAAGAACCACTGCTGTACCGACCCAAACCATGCTTTTAAAGCCTTTAATGGGTAAATCAATCTACTTCTGGTTGTTACAAGGCCAGCTGTGTGGCTCACTTGATGCATCTCAGATTCTACTTGGAATGAAGCCCCTATTTCCCCTTTAGCAGGCTCAAAGGGACTTGCCTTTTACAAGACCACCAGAATTCTTGCCTGGTTAAATACAAAATAAATTAAAATATCTACAGTGATAGATGAGCAATACAAACATGTAGCTACAGTATTTTTTTCTGAATTTGATTTGGTAAATTATTTTACAGCATGACAGTGTTTTCTTATGCCCCATTGTGTAGTTTTTTTGCAATACATTAAGATGCAATACACTAGATATTAAGAAAATATTTAAGCAACAAACGTAACTGCTCAGAAAATTACTGAAAGCACCATTATAACTCTTTATTCACAAAGCATGAATAAGCACTGAATAAAGCACCGTCTGCTTGGTGGTATATCTTGTTAGAAGCATGACATGGTTATTGATATCCAATCCTGTTGTCTGACCCCCGCTTTAGAGTTGAACCACACTGCCTTAGGGCCAGTGAGCAAGTCCACGGAAGTTTGGCCATTAAAGTCCTTGTCCAGTAACTTCGTTGTAGGATGCCTTCAGCACTTGATGAACTTGTGTGTAACCTCATATATCCCCACTGACTCGCTGACCTTCTCATCATAATCGTTCCAGTCCTGAAAAACAAATACCATTATGATCATTTTAGCTTATTTTCTTTTTTGGTTTATTTTAACCACATTAACCTATTTTGTGCATGACATTAAAGGCAAAAAATCTCCCAAAACACCCTAGGCCTATAAGCTGGATTTACACGTCATGTTTACTCTGCAGTAGTTTTTATCCTTAACTGGAAAATAAACTACAAAATCAGCCTTAGGGTGCGGTCACACCAAACTGGAATTTTCCCTATGCGGGCGGATTCTGCCAATGCTTTTCAATGGGAAGGGAGCGGTTTGTTGCTCTCTTGTTATCAGGTCCTTTGGCTTGTGTAACAGGATGCTGCACGAAGATGTTCTACCTATCTGGTGTGGCCAGTGTTCTCTGCAATTGCATACTGGGGGAGTTACATCAAGACAGTAACATACATACATTGAAGATAAATAGGATGGTGTGGAGGTGCTGGTGAATGTGAGCACAATGAAGAAGCTGGTGGAAATGTCGAGCCCCTCCAATCCCCTCCAGAAGGAAATAGTAGGGCGACCAGTGGTGAACGCAGAACAGATGGACTGGGTCAAGTCAGTCCTTTGTGCCGGCAGCCATGAAATAGTACAATGACTAAAGCTCTACCCACCATCAGGTGTCCTGTCCGGTCCGTGGTCGAATGACTTATGTGATTGTTCTAGCAACTCTTATCCTCTGTGAACAAATGACTAATGGAAGATATGAATCTTATACTGGTGTCTCTATCTTCCATTCCGGCTGTGTTCTCATAATCTGTTTTTTTTGCCTTTTGTATGACTGCTTTAACTGTTATGGCATCTACACTTCTCTTATGGGATCAATAAAGGTCTATCTTGAAACAGCTGCGACCTCGATGCAGGTGTGAAGAGGTCTGGGTTTACTTTGAAACCGACCTAGGGCCGGGATGCCTGGAGTGGAGAGCCCTTTTTTACAGCTTTGGGCATAGGCCTGAAATCATCCCAATATGAAGACTTTGTAATGGATCTGCCGTTATAATTTTGATGGGAACTCATGTTTAAGACCATTCATTGAATTTAGATGTCATACGATGTATCGGTAGGCAGAGATCTCTGACCATCTGGCTGGGCAGAACTGCACATCAGTCTGACTGCCCATAAGTCCGACATCTCATTACTCCGAAGGTGGTTAGGGTTAGGTAGGTTAGGTTTAAGCATAGTATTACTGAGGTTAGGTTCAGGCATAGTTTTAAGGTTAGGGTTACCCTCAGACTAATGGGACGTCGGAACAATGACATAGGCACCCTGGCTGAGCAAGATTATTTCTATTTAAGTCAAATGGGATGTAGATAATAACGACTATATGCAGTGATCAAAAAGTTGATTTAGGAACGATTGCCCTCTAATGTCATTTCTGTGGCAGTGGCACTCACTTTCTCTAGCAGGGTGATCTCAGGAAACGGCGTCCCAGATTCTGTTCCTTGTGCAGCAAAGCCAGCCTTTGGTGGGTATTTGAAAACAATGCAAAGTTATTATGACCATAGCAACATTCTATAATCAAGTTTACAGAATATTTCACAATGTGTCCATGAAACAATGCATTGGTGCTTTGAGCTTTTCTTTTTATGATCGCCACATGCTAGGTTTTCTGTGTGTGTGTGTGTGTGTACTGTGTAGTGAGGGTATAGTTGTCATGTCATCAATTACAGCTTCAAAATATAGCACATACTGTACCTTGCAGGCTTACACAAAGGCTAAAATGTAATTTAGATAGCATGACGTGTAGACAGATGCCAGGTCATTTGTGGACCTTTGTAGAGTTTCAATGAACAAATTATAGATTTTTGGGATACTCTACTGTTAGACTGATGATAGGTTCTTGGTTTACCTATCCTAGATTACTATTTCTATGCATTTGATGTATTACCCCATCTTTTCCTTACTTGTTACGTTATGTCACTCTGGATTAAGGGGGTCTGCTAAATGCCTACCGTAAATTGTAAATTCTCACTGGGGGTCTTTTATCAAGTGCGATGTTAATGTAAATCAATCTCAATGTGAAGTCCAGACAAATTAACAGTTACAACAAGAAGTGAGAACAACAACATCATACAGGTACTCAAATTCCGAATATGTTTTCATGTGGAACATGAAAACATATGGTAGAATATGTAGAATATGGTAGAATATGTATAGCCTAGTATGTACATAAATTGGGACGGCAGTAACTCAGGAGGTCGAGCAGCCGTCTGTGGGAACCGGAAGGTTCCTGGTTCAATCCACGGATCCTCTGGCGTTGTGTCCTTAAGAAAGACACTGAACCCCATACTGCTCCTAATGAGCAGTTTGGTGCCTTGCATGGTCCACAGTCGTGTGAAAGTATGAATATAATGCACATTGTAAAGTGTGTTGGATTAAAACACACACATATACTGTATACACACACACACACACACACACACACACACACACACACACTGTATACAGAAATCATTTGTGTTATCCGACACTTTAGAAAAGACACTTTAGAAAAGACTTGACTGGATAAATCATAACCTCAATTCTCCCAAATCATTACACTACAGTGCAGAGCAGCTCATTTTCTGAAGCAACATTACTGACAGAAGCAATGCAGTGCACCTTGCTGATGTTTCAGCAAATCATTAGCACTGTACATAAGTAACACTACGCTACACATTCTGTATACAAATCCTAGTAATAGCCAGTGGTGTAAAGTAACTAAGTACATTTACTCAAGACAAGTACAGTACTGTACCTACTATGTCATTTTGAGGCAATTTTACTTTCCGGTTTTCAGTACTTTTACTTCTACTCCACTACTGTACATCTTAGAGACAAATATTGTACTTCACCTCCACTACAATTATTTGAAAACTTTAGTTACTAGTTACTTTCTAGATTTTGATTATTTCCAAAAACAATTAACCACTTCAGCCCTATATGGCTTTTGAAAATAGCCGATCTACAAGCTCACAGCGTGCCGCATCGCAACATGTCGTGAGCTTGTAGATCTGTCATTTTCAAAAGATTGTTATTTATTTAATGAGTACTTTTACTTTTGGTACTTTAACTACATTTTGGTGCCAATACTCTAGTAATTTTAACTTTTTAATACCAAACATTTAATGGGAGCGTAGCGTTATTACAACGTTCGATAGTTCTGTGTCACATTCGTGACACTGATGAATGCTAACCTGGTGGAATGCTAACCTGCAGACGCTGGTGAATGCTAACCTGGTGAATGTTACCTAACCTAACCGCCAGCCCTTAGCTCAGTACAACTATGCCTAAACCTAACCCTTTAACCTAACCATCGAAATATCGAGATTTCACCTTACTTAGTTGCGACAGAGTATTTCTATATTGTGGTATTGAAACTTTTAAAGTAAAACATTTGAGTACTTCTTCTACCACTGGTAGTAGCTTTCACCTGAGGCTGGAAGTCAACTGGCTCCAGACCTCGACACTCAAACTGCACCATTGTCTTGAACCTCTCGTCGTCCTCTGCCTTCAAGACACACACAGCACCGAGAGAAACACAGACAACGGTGTAAGTAGCTGAAACAAAGAAGCACTGTTCATCATGAAGCACCGATGATGTTGGAGGCTGAGCTGCACTACTTGGTGAAGTGGAGCAATTCAAAACTCAGCCACGTTTGGAGCATTACGTTCATGGACAATTTAAGCCTGATTTATACTTAAAGGGATAGTTCACCCCCCATGTACTTTTTGCCAGACCCAGGGGGTCGGCCTACAAAAGGCTTTGTCGGTCTGTCGGTCGGTCGGTCCCTCTTTTCCTCAGCAGCTCCTCTTTTCCTCAGCAGCTCTACAGGTGACGGCACTCAAGGCAATCAGCCGAGCAAGGGAAGGGAGGGGCAGATGAGCAGTCGCACGCACGCACGCACGCACGCACGCACGCACGCACGCACGCACGCACGCACGCACGCACGCACGCACGCACGCACGCACGCACACACACACACACACACACACACACACACACACACACACACACACACACACACACACACACACACACACACACACACACACACACACACACACACACACACGCATCTGCCCCTCCCTTCCCTTGCTCGGCTGATTGCCTTGAGTGCCGTCACCTGTACGGGACCAGCTGAGTTGAGTTGGCTGACGAGCTTGCCCCACAGCCATACTAGTGAAAACAGCCCATCTACAAGCTCACAAACATTTCCAGCTGCTCAGCCTATAAAATCCTGTGTGTTCATGTGTTAGTTCAGTGCCATACTAGTCAAAACAGCCGATCTACAAGTTTTCATTGCGGGTCTGGCAGAACCAGGTGACCTGGTCTAGTTTTCTTATTATTACTCACCACATGGAGACTTGAATTCAGAACCGGTTCTTTGCCGGTGGAAAAGGCCCCTTAGTGTCTCCATAGGGATCCAAGCAGGCACTTTGTGTCTCCATAGCATAGGCCAGGGAACCACTGCTGATCATCAAATTATTGGCTTAGGAATGAGACAAAAACTAAAAAAATATCCATGAAATCAAGTCTCCGTGGGGTGAGTATTCAATAGAAAAAATAAATAAATGGGTGAACTATCCATTTAAATGCACGCCACTGAAAATAGCAGATCTACAACCTCAAAACGCAGTCAAAACGCAACATGTCACAAAACCATCAGCTACAGTGTTTTTGGTGCGCAACACTAAGTGCAACCAAGTTTAAGTCAGGCTCCAGGTTCCTCAGGTTAAAATGTGCAAACCGCCTCTGTGTCTGTGACATATGCAAGAGCAGACCTATAGTGAATGTGTACCTTTACTTACATTGTAAGGCGTGATAGTATCTCTCAGGATATCTATGAATAAACAGTATAGGTCATATTAATCTCCAATCTATTTTAGATTTCACTTCAGATAGTAACAACTAAATTCCACACAGTTGTGAAGATGCAGAAAGATATGTTCCTGGCTCTTACCGATAGAATTCTCCCTGGCACAAAGTTTACACTTCTGCAGCATGCTGACACTGCCTCTGCCTCCTTTTGTTGGTGTGCTTTCCTGGGGAAACAAATCAATTCAATTCATATTTGTGCATGTGTTCCTTTTACAGTAACATTGTTTTGTTTGCTAACAACAACCCGTATGGACATAAAAGACAATCAGGCCCTTACCGCGAGGGTTACATATTGCCATTTATCTGGAACCTCCCCGCAGTTTCCACATTTTAGCTGAATCAAGAGAAGGAACCAAGTTGTTTTGTTAGTTCACATAAAAGCCAACTTGTGCCCTGTGTGAGAGAAAGAGGTACAGTGAGTGATCACAGCAGATAAATCTAAATGATGAGGATTTTTTTCTATTCTTTGTAATCAATATGGTTTAGGGAAATTCAGGCATTGTATAGCAACAGCAGAAACACTGTCTAGGTAGCTGCAAGAAACTAATTTGCAACAAGCTCCATTGACAGCCCATTCATGAAGCAGAAAAGTCCTATATGATTGTATTAAACAACCATAAATTCACCAATATTACAACTGTAAGGAAAGCTTGGGTTATCCTCTTTAGCCCTTTTTTCGACTGCAGCTTTAGCACCACACTACACCGCACCACATAAAAATATCTACATTTTCCATTACACAAAAGTACCCCTATCGGTAAGAAACAAATTGACCCTTTTAACTGTGATTATAATACAATATAAATTTCTATTACAACTATCCTAATTATAATGCACTATAATGGATTATAACTGTGATTATAATACACTAAAGTATTAATATATTACTATGATAATTATAATACACTATAATAGATCATAACAGTGATTATAACACAATAGAATCTATTATCATGTATTACAACTATATCCTGGGCTGGTGGTCTAAATGAAAAGTCATTGAGTGATCAGACATTATGAAGTGGTTGGCCCTGTTTGGCCTAGTTCAGACCAACTCTGGATTGGATACTTTTTTAGTACCACGTATAGTACCACTTCCACACCACTCTACCTAGGTCCTTGTAGTGGAAAACCTGTTAAAGGAGCATTTCTATATGTCTTCATGTTTATTGACATTTCTCATAACATAGCCCTACATGACAGTCATCAAGTATATGACCGTCATGTATTCAGGGCTACTCATAACATTGACTGAACACTTTATTAGACAGAAATGTAGCACGGTGTACAGAAAGACATTAGAGCTAAAAGGATAACACAGAACGGTCCAGGGGACTTGTTTCCATTGTGGTCCCGTCCTATGTATTCACATGACAACAACAACACAGAGATAACACCAGCTGTCTGTCCCTATGGCTATGGTGTTGGTGAATGTATGGGCTTTTAACAATCAGATTGTATTCAACTTTTCTGTTTCATGAATGGACTGTCAATGGAGCCTTAAGCAAACTAGCAAAGTCAGAGATTTCAATCGAACGAGATACATCGTATGGATGGTTTTGACAGCAATGACACATGACATGACATGATGACAGAGCCATCCTTACTTTGAGAAACCAGCGGAAATCCTCGCCCACCGGTCGCACATTTGTGATATTCTCCAGGGTGGCTTTGAATTGCAGTCCGAATTTCTGTTATGGGGAGAGAAAACCAAATATGCATACTGCCCATAGTTAAACAAAAACATTGTTATGCTCGACCATGCAGTTGATATCAATACATACCACCATTTTGCAGGCTTCCGTACTGGTAACGTGCGTGCGTGTGCAAACGTAAAACGCAGGCTACTCTTGCCACAACGTAGAAATGTGACACAAGAGGTCGCTGTTCTGCAAGTTGTGATGTTTTCCCATGGCTAAGTTGCAAAAGACTGAAAATGCATTTAAATTGACAGACATATTCCTCAGAAATAATCAATACAATCATGACAATATGTATAGCCTACCAGTTTGTCCCGAGGCTTATTTATTATCCCCATCAATTATTATAAAAGCTCTGAGCTCATATTCATCATCATTCAGGAACCAAATCACTGTCAGACATGTACCACTCTGGACCACTTTTAAGTTTTATTCAAGGTTGATCCTTGCTGCCTCACACAACATTGTCATGAGCACTGTTTTATAGGCCTACTTATTTATTGTGTAATAGTTGTTAACCTGGTTCCCTGTTGTAGAGGTCCAATGTATGTAGCTAACTAACTGAGCATCTTTACTGATCACCTGTAATGTCTTAAACTTTTGTCACACAATTAGACTCCATACAGCAGTTTGTTCTGCAAAGGAAACCAAAGATGGTTGAGGCAACCAAGATGCCCCGCAATGTCTTAAAATAACCACGTGGTGGCAGCAAACAACTATAATGTTAACTTGGAACTCAGAAGTTTATGTTAGGTCAGCCTTGGTAACTAAAGTGAAGAACATAAGTGTAATAATCAAGTGCAATAATAATGTATTTCAATGTACTTATTATAATCATGTTTTATAAACATAATTATAAAAAAATAAAATATTTTATAAACATTGCTTTATAACAAGCAAATTAATTAATTACAAAGCTAATTTGTGCTGCTGTTTGTTGTACACCACGAAAATAAACCATGAAAGATTCTATTTTGAACAGACAGCTGTTGTTGGATAAGTTGAAAACACATGAACACAGAAGGAATTAACTGGCCTTTAAATTATTTTGGCCAAAGCTGTATACACAGACTAAACTAAATAATTTAATATAACATTTTAAAAGTATGTTTCCTTAAGTTTACACAATGATAATAAAGAGAAAGGTCATTGGAATGGAAAGCCTAAACAAGCAGATTTAAAAAATGACAGAAGACTTAAACTTACAAAACTTTAATACTCTCAAGAGTGCAGCAGAGCACAACATTCCCTAGTGTTAAACATTTCAACACAAAGAACACAATGAAACAACTCCGGGACACTACAACATTTCACATTGAAGGTTTTTCCGAATAGTTCCTGAGAAGAGAAGACACCTTACTCTCCAGGGAGTGTCCACACCCAGAACTCTCCTGTTCACCGAGAGAGAGAGAGAGAGAGAGAGAGAGAGAGAGAGAGAGAGAGAGAGAGAGAGAGAGAGAGAGAGAGAGAGAGAGAGAGAGAGAGAGAGAGAGAGAGAGAGAGAGAGAGAGAGAGAGAGAGAGAGAGAGAGAGAGAGAGAGAGAGAGAGAGAGAGAGAGAGAGAGAGAGAGAGAGAGAGACAGACAGACAGACAGACAGACAGACAGACAGACAGACAGACAGACAGACAGACAGACAGACAGACAGACAGACAGACAGACAGACAGACAGACAGACAGACAGACAGACAGACAGACAGACAGACAGACAGACAGACAGACAGACAGACAGACAGACAGACAGACAGACAGACAGACAGACAGACAGACAGACAGACAGACAGACAGACAGACAGACAGACAGACAGACAGACAGACAGACAGACTGACTGACTGACTGACTTTAGTCACAACTCAGATATGCTTAAAGCTACAATGTGGGACTTATTAAATGCTTGGGGGTGGTATCCCAACTGTTCCATTGAAAGACCTTAGACCCTAATCTTGGGTAAGACAGTGGCTCTCAAAATCAACCAACGAACTCGCTTCCTACAGAGATCCCAATGGTCAATTTCAACACACTGAAGACCATAGCTGGTGCAATAATCCAGCCCCTATTTGACTACGGAGTTCACGTATGGTATCTTGACGCCCCACAAGCCCTTAAAACTAAACTCCAAACAGCCCAAAATAAACTAATTAGGGTCCTGCTTAACCTTCCCTATCAGACTCACCTCACCGCTACTCACCAGTTAAGAGTGGGGTGGCTCAGAGTAGATGACAGAGTACAGCAACTTGCAATGGGCCTGGTGTACAAGATACACTACACCACTATGATACCCAAGTACCTGTCAAAATACTTTATAAACATTAAGGATGTCCATAATTACAACACCAGAGGCAGCGCCACAGATCACTTCCAACCCAGAGTCAAAACCAACAAAGGGTCAAACTCGTTTTTCTGCTATACCACCAAAATGTGGAAAGCCTTACCGAAGGCCATAAAGGAGTGTGGATCACTAGCATCCTTTAAAATTGCCCTGAAAAACCACTTACAGGCAGCAGCCGTTCGCAACTGGTAAAAAAATGAACCTAGCCCAACCCTACCCTCCCCTGCCCCTTCTTTGTATATACTGTTTGTTTAGACTTACTGTTTTCTTTTTTCTTTTTCTTTACATATCTACTGCATAGTACTGTGTTCTATTTGTCTGTCATTCAATGTTATATGAGATACTTCAATGGTTTCCAGTGGAAATAAGCTTAGTCTTTTCATGGATCTCCTTTTAGTAGACCTTGTACCAGTGAACTGTACCGTCATGAAACTACCTTTTCCTATGCAAACTTCTAATAAAGTCTTCAATCAATCAATCAAACTCAAATTGGGCTCCGGGGGTCTCCAGGAACATTTGATAATACAGCATCAAAATCACTTTAACCCTGGTCCTGGACAGCCAGCTCTCATTCAAGGCACACATTGCATCAGTCACCCGGTCCTGTAGGTTCACACTCTTTATAACATCCGTAAGATAAGACCCTTCCTCACCCAGGAGTCGGTCCAGGTCCTCAACCAGTCATATCAAAACTTGACTACTGTAAAGGGGATTCCAGACGGTACGCGGTCACCGCCTGCTAGTAATTCATTTTCAATGAGAGGCGGGCGGCTATTTCGTCCGCGCAGCGAAGTTTAGAGGCGGCGAGGCGAGCGGGCGCAGTCCTGTGAAAATCCCCGCGAGCGTGCTCGTTTGTGCATGCGTACGCGGGCGGTGAGAGATGGATTGTGTTCATCTTTGTGAAATACCGCGCAGCGTTTACTCAAAGAGCGAGTGTGTTTGTGTATCACCGCGGCGCGGTCCTCGCAGATCCAAGCGGGAGCCCCGGCGGCAACCGCTGTCCGTCTGTAGAGCGCCTTACTCTCTCCTCACTGGCCTCCCGGCATGTGCACTTAAGCCTCTCTAACTGATCTAAAATGCTGCGGCACGATTGGTCTTCAACTAGCCAAAATGTTCACTTCTGCCCCTTCTCCATTCCCTCCCCTGGCTTCCAGTTGCTGCCCGCACAGAGTACAAAACACTGATGCTGGCCTTCAAAGCAGCCAATGGTATGGCACCTCCATACCTCCAAATCGACCCCTACAACCCCACCGTTCACTCAGATCAGCTAACACTGATCAGATGCTGACAGAACCCTCACTAAAAACACCAGGACAAAACTCCACTCGTCCTAGACAATTTGCCCTCCTGGCTCCCAAACGGAATAAACTCCCTGTCGCATTTAGAACAGCAGACTCACTCACTAGCTTCCGCCGTGGTCTGAAGACTCACCTCTTCAGACTCCACCTTAGCCCATAACACTTACCGACCGTAGCACTTGCCTACCCTCAATGACCATACATGTAAGGTTAAAACTTTTAGGTTTTTATACAAAGTTTTTACTGAATAGGTGCTTGGTCTACCAACGTTCTTTTTCTTAGATTACTATTTCTATGCATTTGATGGATTGATGTTGATGTATTTATGCCTTGCTTATTGTAAATCACTCTGGATTAAGAGCGTCTGCCAAATGCCTAAATTGTAAATTGTAACCCTAAATGTCCCAGGAAGCAAAATAAATATCCACTCATCCTCAGCTCAGTCGGTGGTCAAACCTACCTACCTACTGAATTTGGAAATGGTCCTGGTGTCTTTTCGGAGGGGAACGTGGGTTTGTCCCCGGTATCATGTCCTCCTGGTAGGGCGCTGGGAACGCATGCGGTGGTTGAGTTGCGAAGAACAACCCGCTGCCGCCCTGAGATGTAACACAAAGACAAAGACATTATATGACCCTGCTAGTACCTGCTAGTACTCAAAATTGGCATGGCCCCCAAATCAATATGTGTGATTCATTTCAGGCCCTGCATCCTAATAATTTGGCCCAAATTCCACCTGCAGTGAATCATTTCACTTGAAATGTCAAAAAGTGTTCTCTGAGAGCCACCATATATCGATTATGTCAAATCTGAAATGTATACTTGCACTAAATGTTAAGGGGTTTGAAATAGTGACTGAGAATTGTAAGATGTTATTCATTCCAGTTGTTATAAATATCACGCCATTTTGAATTTATCAAGACAAATGTGAAAATAAAATCTACCACACTATTGTTTATAAGCAAATTAAAAGTCCTAATAGGGAATATACCGTAGGCCAAGGGTCTTCAACATGGGGTCCGGGACCCCTAGGGGGTCCTCAGAGTTACTACAGTGGCGTTGTGAGCTTGTAGATCATCTTTTTGGCAAAGAGGTTTGGTTTAGAGGGGAAATTGAGCCGACCAAGTACAGAGCGTTAGGTCAAGTTTATTAATTATTGACGGTTCAAGTGGTTAAATATCTGAAAACACAAATTTACATGAACCCAAAATGCAAATGCACTGATGATTGTGCTGTCAAACGATGAAACTACATGGTATCTATGGGTTGTGGGGGGTCCCTGCTTCATCTCTCTCTCAACTAAGGGGTCCTTGGCCTGAAAACGTGGAAGACCCCTGCCGTAGGCTGTGCAACGCTACTCTGGCAAGGGCAACAGGTAATCCTTTATGCTCCACCATGCCAAAAATAGATCTATACAGATCTGGGTCATCTATTTTATGCGCATAACATAAGTATCCACAAGTTTCCGCGGTTTACTGGAGACTATCAGGACCAAACTTCCGGGTTTAACAGCAGACATACAAGCTCACGTCGCGTCGCAGATGCAACCCGTTGTGAGCTTGTAAATCGGCGGCGGAACCTCGGTGCAGACGTTTGCGCAATGCACTATGGGGCGTAGGAAACTCGTGGATACATTCGCCTTAATTGTCAATGACTTTGAATTTACATCCTTCTGGCCCTTCCAGAAGGATGCAAATCAACTTAAATCATGTAGGTGTACGATATACAACTTACAGGGGAAGCAGATGAGTACTGCATTGTGCTCTGGAAGTGTGAGATGTAGAAGGGTCCATGTGGGCAGGGGCAGGGTGGCATGTTGACCAGGATGCCCGGGAAAGGAGTGCAGCCGTAGGGGCATCTGCCCAAAACTACCATGGGCGTGATCATGGGCATTGGCATTGCAGCAGGAGAGAATGCAACTTCCCTCTGCCCCAACTCAGGAAAGCAAGGAACCTGTCGGTCTGGAGGAAAAAATGAGACATATCCAAATGAATGAATTAATAAATAAATAAATATGTGGACTTCTAAGTAGAATATATTGAGGTACATTGCCAGTTGGCTAGTCTAAATTATACTAGTAAGATGCCTCAGGGCGCCATTTCTTGGCCATCTGGCCAGTGATGTATATCGGACGAGTTACCCATATCCTATGCCATGGAGACCCCTGGTACCTATATGGAGATATGCTGCATGTGAGAGCCCAAACATGCTTGCTCAGTTATTCGCTATGTGAAAGTCCTATGACGTCTATGACACCTGCCATCATACATTGATTGATTGATTGATTGATTGAAGACTTTATTAGAAGTTTGCATAGGAAAAGGTACAGTTTCATGACGGTACAGTTCACTGGTACATGGTCTACTAAAAGGAGATCCTAGAAAAGACTAAGCTTATTTCCACAGGAAACCATTAAAGTATCTCATATAACATTGAATGACAGACAAATAGAACACAGTACTATAAAGTAAATAAAATGAAAGAACCCTTTCATGCCCATACATGGAGATCACTGTCTGTAAAACCAGCCACACAGATATGGGCTGTCTTGGCCATATATGGATTCTGTCAGTGTGGTATGTGGCCGATGTGGCCTCTATATGGGCATTCCCATGAAGTCCTGTTAGATATGGGCTTAATATTGATGACATCAGGGAACTCCATATATGGGCATAAAAGGGATTCTGTTAGTGTGGTTCCCCTGACATCACAGTGATGTCAAAGCGTGATGTCAGAGCGGCAAACCTTAGACAATAAAAAATTGTACACGTCCAGACAGACAGCCAGCATGTGCCGTTTCACATAATAAACTGCGACCTCCAGTTGCAAGTATGACCATAACAAAAGTGGACACATGGAGGAGTTCACAAAACCTTGTAGCCTAGGATATATGAGCTTTAAAGCCATTAGGCCTACCTGGCTAAAGCCTAAAGGACATTAATGGACGGTGTAGACCTATACACGGGCAAATAACCTGGCTATTAATGTCTAAAACAAGTAAAAAAAAAAATACAATTCACTTAAAATGGAACTGGGCTAAACATGAAGGTGCAAAATTTGAAAATAAAAAGCGGCAACGAGCCAACGACTCTCACAAAGGCTAATTGTAATGATAATTGAGACAGTATAGGCTAGCACATAAGCATCTCGATTAATTAACGAGAATGCGATATAACAAAACAAAACAAATTAAAACTTACGTGTTCTATTCATCTCCAAACGCCCGTCTTGCTCTTGGGGCCTGATGAAACCATCAGATCTGGCTTCCATGTGGTCTCGACCGTCTCGGTCAAGACCGACCACATGTGGTGATGGTGGAGCCGGGATGGCTCCTCTCTGAAGATGATCGGGGCGGTTCTGAATCCTGCTGGGTCCAGACTCAGAGAACCTCTCCTCTTCGGGTGGATCCGTCACCTCATGAGGTCGTATGTTGTTGCGGAGCTGTGCGGAGGTAGTATCTACTCTCCTCATCTCCTCATCCTCCAGGACCCTCGCTGCCGACACCGAGCTGGACTGGCAGGATGTGCCCGCAGATTGAGCCTCTTCCATCGGTGCTTGTGGTTCGGTAACACCGGCTCCAGAGTTGTTCATCTTAATGGAGCCCCTCATCTTCCGCTGAAGGGCTCCGATCTTTGCCCTCTCCGTCACCAGGGAACATTTCCAGCAGGTACAGTCCAGGAACTGACAGACCCTCGTGTGGCCTTTCTGTGGGACCAGGTAGCCGTGATGTCTGCATCTTGCACACATGGGCGTATTGTCCGCCACACGTGGTAGGACTACTTGATGTTTAGAACATGACATCTTGATATCAATCAATCAATCAATCAATCAATCAATCAATATTATACCTTAACTTGCTGCTTAGTCTTGCTGATATAGCTAGCTTTTTGTTATAGGCTAGTGCCTGCGTGGTGTGTCGTCTCCAAATGGCCAAGAAATGGTCAGTCCAAAAAGGCCAACATTTAAACCACCTCAGTCGCAACATTGTATCAATTTGTGGCGTGAGAAAGTTGATAAAGCATGGTTCCCAGGACAGGAGCTCCCACACCTGCTTAATTGGCGCGTGTGCGTGCAGGTAGCTATGTGTGCGGGCGTGCATGCGTGCGCGTGTGCGCGACTGCGCAATGCATGCGCGCATGCCCAGCCTGATGGAATTTAGGGGATTTCCACTGGAGAGATGGGGTCATTTGGGGTGAAACACAAGTGAGTGAGGTTGGTTTGGAAAATTGCTTCTGCAGGTTTACAGGTTTAAAGTGAGTGGAATTCTTGTTTTGAATGGGTTAGGCACACTCCATCACTGATGAAGTGCGCCACAAGGATATTATCCATAAAAGTCAAATCAAAATTCTGCTTTCACTGAAACAGTACCCTACTGGAGGCTATTAGGCCCTATGTAGGAAAATACAACCCTGCCCTGGATACTGGGTAGGCATGAGCTAAAAATAATAATAATAAGAAGAATAAAGTTAAAAGTTGTGGATGTGTTATTAATGTTACATACAATGTTACAAAGATACATTTAACCCATAATAGTGACAAAAATCCTTTGAATTATATCTCACCGTCCATAATAAACATTTTATGAGCATCTGCTACCAAGTAACAACATTCAGGTTTCTGTCTTCCCCGAGCACAAAATGGAGCTCATTACCAAGGTTGGCAGTGATGCTATATCCAATGACTCATGTAATTAAATAAGCAAGAAGATCACAGGTTCCCCTTGTGTGCTGTGTCAGTGTCTGAGTGTATGTGTGCACTGCAAGTCTGTTGTGTATGAAAGTGAGACAGAAAACACGAGAGGGAGAGAGGAAGGCCTTGATTTATGATTGTGTCTGTCGGATGTCATTTGCCCATCTGGTTGACTACGCCAAAGCTCCACTGTGTGTGTGTGTGTGTATGTGTGTGTGTGTGTGTGTGTGTGTGTGTGTGTGCGTGCGTGCGTGCGTGCGTGCGTGCGTGCGTGCGTGTGCGTGCGCGCGTGCATGTGTATGTGTATGTGTATGTGTGTGCGACTGTGTGCATGTGTGTGCGACTGTGTGCATGTGTGTGCACATCTGGGCTCACATAAGCATTCTGTGAATAGGTACTACCAGTGGTGCAAAGCATGTACTCAAGTACTGCTACTTCACTACAATTATTTTGATTATTTTTACAAAACACACTAACCATTTCAGCTTAGAGTTCACAATATTATTATACATTGTGAACATTATTATTATACATTTTGTTGTATTATTATATACATTATAATCCATTTTGAACAAGTACTTTTACTTTTGCAGCTTTAGGCTGCACCCACACCAAAGTTAACTATGAGAGTGGATTCCTTTTTAAATAAACTTTATTGAAGTTTTGCCGGCTTTACAATCATTGAGCTTGCATGTACATTAAAGTGACAATAGTCATACAAATACAAAAACAAAAAACATTTTAGAGCAAGTACAAGGAATATATGTATGTAAGGGCATTACTTTTTTTCTTGGATTCCCCATTCCGCTAATGCATTTCAATGAGAATGGAGCGGTTTCATGCCAGTAGAGGATTTCTGCAAAAAACGCTCCATTCTCATTCTCATTGAAACACATTGGCGGAATGTTGAATCCACTCTCATAGGTACTTGGTTTGTGTGCAGCCTTAAGTATATTTTGATGCTGATACTTTTGTACTTTTACTCAAGAACACTTTGAATACGGAACATTGCAGTAATACATTCACGTAAGTAAAACATACTTCTTCACTCAGTACTACCAATACTGTGCCCTGTCTTCATCTGACAAAACCACTCACTGCTATCCACATTGAACGGGTACATTCACCTGTTTCAGTCACACAGCATTGATTCCCACAATGGTTTATTGCACTGACGAGGTGTAGGTTATCACCCGATCGTGAGGTTATTGACTTGCAGCGCTGTAGGCCTGTGAATGGAACACCACCAAAGCCTTGATACTGTTCACTTTATGTTTCGTTTTCTGCCTATATTGATAGATTTACAGTAGCCTATTAGTGCCCATGGCAGCCGTAATTGCCCACTTTAACTGCCCACTTTAACCACTTTCAACGTGGCATAGCTGATTTGGGCATATATTCATTATTGGCGGAAATTGTCAAAACATAGCAGAAATAGTTAATGTACAAACTCAATGCGTTGGATGTGAAAAATCAATAATAACCACATCCAACAGCCCAACAGTGTTACTTAAAGAAACACCGGCTACATTATGATGCAGACACCGAATGTCAGAGATGATGAGACAGTAGTGTACACTCTGCTAAATATTCTTGGCTTCCTCACAAATTCCAACCCACTGAACCTTAATTCCATTTTGGGAGCATTTCCAAAGCGTTATTGATCCAGATGTTTTAGAGCTGTTCCCAGCTGGAGGTCCTAAATCCTTGCCACCTTTCCCCCTTACTCTCACCCAACATGATATTCTCTGACTCATAACATTTTTTGTATTTATTTATTTATAGATAGATTGACAGGAAATGGGAAGAGAGAGATGACACGCAGAGAGTGACACGCAGTCAAAGACATCAGGATCAGGATTTGAACCCACAATGCGCTATCATGCATTGCAAGCCAGTGGTCCGGGCCAAGGACTCCCAGTTTGACATGCATTATGCCACAGACGCCCATTGTATATGATTTCATCTCTGAGACCCCAATCTACACTGTAAAATACTCAGTGTTTGTTTGAGAGTCTGAGAGTGTACAAATGGAACCAAATCATTTGGTTCCTAACTATCAATTATTTCGCTCGAGACCCCCAGAACTCTCTCAAGGATCCTAGGGGTCCCTGGACCCCACATTAAGAACCAGTAGCCTACAGTAATACACAGTAAAAGTTGAACTCTCCTTGTATACAGAGGAGAGTAATGTCATGTCCAATAATCTTTCAAATACACAGCAAGGTTATGTCACAGTATCCCATCACCTTCTCGGCCACTTGCACAATTATTAGCTGTTTATGGTTTATATTGGATTAGTGATTTGTTGTGGAAGCCTCTTAACTTTTTTTCCTTTTGTAATTGGAGACAAATTATCAAACATATGAGTTTCCTGATGATTATTGCTGATGATTCTTCACCATGTCACACACGTTATTGTTAGCTATAAAAGCCTGTATTAAAAATTCTGTTATAGGGAAAACAAAATACCCCCCACCCCACCCATTTGGGGCTTTTATCTTCTTCTTCTAGTATAACTTTAAGTTTATCTTTATAATTGTTATTATGTTTTGTTAGCACAGTATTGGAGATCTTACAATCACATTTTGAGGCTTGTACGGTTGTACCTGTATGAAATAACTGAATTGCGATTAGCTTTCAGTGTATCTGTGCTGAAATCACATGCATGGAAGTGAACTTTTAATGAAAAAATAAATTATGCTTTCCCTGCTGAATACAATGCAATTTATATGAATTCTGCAGAATCTGCCCCTAAGGAATTCTCTCTCTCTCTCTCTCTCTCTCTCTCTCTCTCTCTCTCTCTCTCTCTCTCTCTCTCTGTCTCTCTCTTGTGTGCAGATGTGCTCTTTCTGCTGCTTAATCCTCGGTGTGCTAAAAGCGTTTTCATTTTGTCATGATTCACTCTTCACAGCAAATTGACTGCAAACTCAATTTAGCTTGTGTTATCTCCCAGATTGATGAGATTCAATTTTGATCCAGTTAATTTATTTCATTACGTACATCTCCAAAGGGATTTGAATGCATGCCACGCACAATGTTGCAATCCATTTAAAGTGTTTTTTTTTTTTTACTTGGAATTCCCATTACAAACATGGAGGGTATTTTTCTGTACACTGCACGGATATCCTTATGTTAATTTAACTCTGATCCCTTTTTGGAGCTGTGTGAAACACAGGCTCCCTATACGTGGCCGTGTGGGTCTGTGTGTGTGTGTGTGTCTGTCTGTCTGTCTGTGTGTCTGTCTGTCTGTGTGTATGTAGCCTGAACTTCCTAAACTTCGGCACGCCACTAGTCCCACAGTTTTGCCACCACACACTCGCGCCATATGTCAAATCGACCGGCTTACTCGGGAATCGTGGGCTATTACTTTTCTAAGAGAAAGGTTCTATAGTTTAATTGATATTAATTTATTAGTGAATTAATTTTCCCCATTGACTTATAATGGGAATTGCAAAAACTCACATTCAATTATTTGTCTCTCGCAAACCATAGGGGCTAGAGTTTCAAGACTTGGAGAGGAGGTTCATAATGATTTCAAGGATTAAATAAAAAATAATTGTGTCATTTGGCCGCATGGTGGCGCCATAACACCCCACTTTACGTTTTGGCCTGTAACTCTTGAACCGTAGGTCGGAAAATTAAAAATATTTTTTCCCTGGATTCCTTGGGTCATGACGCATCTCCCCATATAGGCCACGCCCATTTGCGCCATGATAGATTTTCCGCCATCTTGAATTTTCTCCAAAACACACTTTTTGCTCCTTTTCCTACATATTTTCTTCAAATGTCACAAAAATCGGTACACATGATCCACACACACACACACACACACACACACACACACACACACACACACACACACACAGCTCCACTTCACACGGGTGTGATTTTTACATTCTAAATGTTAAATGACTCTCTGGATTTGACTGTTTATCACTATGATCACATATTGTGCAATGAGTGTGTTGTGGGAAGGGGCTGGTGTCTCCCATAGGTGGACAACAATTAGGACACAGCATTTTTGAGCGGTGGTCACACCGTCTCCTATACGTGGCCGTGTGTGTGGGTATGCGTCCGTCCGGCCGTCCGTCAGTCCGTCCGTGTCTGTATGTAGCCTGCAGTACCTTTTCTGACCACACATGTTAAGGGAGGGGCGCTGTTGTTCTCACGGATGGATGATGGATATATATATTTGTTTTGCTGTTGCGCAGCCTCCACGACCACCGCTCAGTTCACACGGGTGTGATTTTTTATATAGGCCTATCTAGAGAAATGGCCATTTATTTTGCCATTAGCCCAACATAGACTAAATTAGAAAGGTGCATATACGGTAAGTGGAGCACATCCATGGCTGTGTCATGAGTTGCAGCCATTAGGAACAAAGGAAGCTGTGGTGGAAATAGCATTTCTACAACATACGATTCAACCTTTTGTAGTTGTGGTCAGAAGTGAAAGCGTGTGTGCCATTCCAATTTGGGTTGATTGGATGTTGTGTTATGATATTGATGTTGATATGAATAGATTTTTATTGGTTGATATGATTTGAGTGTTATAGGCCCCTCCCACTTATTTTGTCGCTTATACAGGCAAACAGTATGGAATATCAAAAAGCTTACTATCACATAAGTAACTCCAGAGATCATCATTTATACCTAACTAGCCCTTACCCGTTCAAAGATATGAGCTCCGAAATGATGTGCAGTGTGTGGGTTATGGGATGTGCACTGTGCACACAGTATATGAGGGATGGAAAGTAACTTTAACTGGTGCTTGCATGCTAATATGTAGGAGCATCAATGTAAGAAATACCCGTTCCATTTAACGGCTACAGAGATACTGTGTACCGATCTGCATGATTTTTGGACAACATCTGTAACAGGGCCAGAACCCCCCCCCCCGCCCGCCCGCCCGCCCGCCTGCCTGCCTGCACACCCCCCCCCCCCTGTGTGTGTGTGTGTGTGTGTGTGTGTGTGTGGGTTTGTGTGTGATTGTGCATGGCCTGAACAACAGCGCCCCTCCCTTAACATGTGTGGTCACAAAAGGTACTGTAGGCTAAATAGATATAGATACACCATAAAAATGCTATATACAGCATACGATTTGTGAAAGTGACAAACGGGCTTCACAGTTATGTCAGGTGTGTTCATATGGTAATGGTGATGCGATTTCAGATCAATTGCTCCAGCCACTGAGGAGAAACGCGGTTTCAGACAGACAGACACTCAGACAGACAGACAGACATTCGGAAAATTATATGTTTGATTGTGTGACGATTGTGATGCGGCACGTTGTGAGCTTGTAGATTTCCTGTTTCCATGCAACACTGCCGCACAATGAAGTATAAATCATGCTTAAATTGAGGTCAGAGGGGATTAACTTCAGCGTCAGTTTATCCATTACAATGACTGATTAGACTGTCAGCAATGGTATGGCCTATTTGACTGACAGCACTGTTGGGTCTGGCGGAAAGCCACTGGGTCCTGTAAATACCACTGTTGCACTGTTCCCTGCACCGGGGACTGTAACCTCATTGTGTTAAGCAAGAGCAATAACAGCAGCGCAGTGTGGTTAATGATAGAGATACGGGGGCCACACAGCCACAGGGAAGCTCTCGTCTCCACTTCACCTCAACCATTTGCATATAGACAAGTATAACTTTGCATAATTGTAGCAGTTGTTATATACAGTACACTCAGTGTGTGTGTGTGTGCGTGCGTGTGTGAAGGCCCGGATTAACGTGCAGGCTCATGGTGCTTCAGCCTGGGGCCCAAAGCTCCAGTGGGCCCGGGCACAAAACCCCTGGCAGCGGCAACCAACTATGCTTTTCTCTACCGCTGAATCGCGACGTAGAAAGTAATATGCTCCCGTGCCTCATGCCCAGGTGCCTGACTCACCTGCTGGTCTGCTCATGGGCCTGCAGCTAAATCTGTATGCATTAATTATCATACAACATACTGACACTCCATAGGCATGGAGGACGATACACAAGGTAATTAGGTGTGTCATAATGACTCGTTTGGAGACGGCAAGTGAGTATTTTGGAATTGGAGCTATGTGCTACAGCAGTTTAAAAATGTAAGCGAGCATTGTTTCTTCAGCCGATTTCCGTGTTATCCTCCCTCTTTGTGATCTTGTCATTCCAAAAAAAATCAACAGATTATCATTGCTGCCTCTATGTTATTGTATTTTATTTCTATAATTGTAATTTCTATCATTTGATGTTGTATTGGCGGCATGTATTGTTTTGATTTGATTCGTCTGGGCTGGGAGGTGGGAGGGTTGAAGGACCCGAAGCGTGGATCAAGCCCGAGGTCCCGAAAAGTCTCAATCGGGCCCTGTGTGTGTATGTGTTATGATAAATGTTTCAAAACATTCATAAATGTTAACAGTGACACTGCTCTCACGATTAAAGGTCAATGTGTTTTCACTGACAACATGCAGTATATAACTCCTCTTGGTCTGAACGTGTATGTTTAAACCAGTTCTTCCAATGATTTCAGAGGGAGTTAGTCTCGCAGTATGCGATTATTCCTACCGTAGGAGACGGTGTCACATAAATTAGAAGGCGCGGCTTGTGATTGGCTGGAGCGGAGGTCTGGAGCGTTCGGCTGTGGTCACTTGGACCGCGCAGGTGTGAATGTTAACCTCTATGCCTAAACCTAACCCAAACCCTAACCCTAACCTCAGTAAAGCTATGCCTGACTCTAACCCTAACCCTAACCTTAACCTCAGTAAAACTATGCCTAACTCTAACCCTAACCCTAACCTTGACCTCAGTAAAACTATGCCTAAACCTAACCCTAACCTCAGTAACCCTGACACTGGCGAGTAGCCGACGCGGGTGAACGGAAAAGAAGCGCTCCTTCCTCCTCCGTCTCCTACGTTTGGAATATAGACAGACGATTAGGTAATAGGTTTGTTCTGTTGGCTGGCACCTCACAAAGACCGGTGTGCTGTGCATTTTTTGATATCACCTTATTCTGTTTACCACAGCTTATGTATGTGTCATCTCACTATACCCTCAAGGCCTCATGCTTGAAAGCAAGGCTTGTCTTGCTTTGATGTGATAATGTAAAAAGTCATGCATAATGTACATTTTAAAACCATTGATCTTTATTCATCACCCCAGCCTATACTCAGTTCAAATGTTGGAGTGCCCTTGAGCAAGGCATTATTGAGGGGCTCCATGATCCACCATTGCTGTAAAGAATTGGTCCATTGGAGTGAACAGATTAGTCACCATGCTCGCTTTACATCACAGTGAGCCAAATACGAACCAGATCACCACAGCCTGAGCTTGGTTGCACATGAGTCTCCCACACACAGGAAATAGCTGATCTACAAGCTCACAACACCTCACGCTTCATGGGGGGCTGTAACTGCCCCCCAACACCCACCATTATGCCTGGGTGGCAGCCTTCAGTCCAGTGTCAGCTTAATTTCTCTGAAGCATACACTTCAATAATGCATCACACTTTCTTTCTTTCTCTCTTTTTTCTTTCCTTCCTTCAGCCGTCCAAACTGAACACGTCCAGACAGGAACCTCTCTGACCCCCTCTCTATTTGCTGCTGCCAGGCTTTGGTTCTATTAAATGTCTGTGAAGCCAAATTGATGGACTGACTGCCTGGGTGGGTGTGATATAGCTGCCTACCAGTGCTGTTTTAATAGCCCCTGTCTTCTTAACATTCAGAGTCTCTCTCTCTCGCTCACTCTCTCTCTCTCTCTCAAAAAAGTATCTAGAAAAATACCATGCCTATGCAATGTTTGTCATGATTCATTTAATTGTAGTGCCCTGGACTGCTAGTTGCTGAAGAGATTCTTATTAGATTTATTTGATGACCTTTATTCATCACGTGGGGGAAAATATGGGGTGTCTTGTCAGGGACACTTCGAAACAGGTGACCGTCTGGTTACCAGACACGAGACACCCACTATAGCCAACAGCACTAATGATCTTATGTTTTATTGTGCTTATTTCGTTAGCATTTGCCATGTTTGTGTTGGAATGAATGTGGTTCATGTGTTATTTGTTGTAATAAATGTGTTTTTGTCCCGAGTTTTGGAGCGTTGGAGTAGTTTTGTTGTTGGCCCCCTTCTTCAGTTCATTATGTGAGTGAGAATTGGTTTGGCATTTGGTTGGTCAAATTCCCTAGTTTATACCACTGGATAAAACGCAGGTGTGTGTGCTCCTCCAATGTTTCATCCAAGTGCATAGTGCGTTTGTAGCCTATAATGATTAAATGAAAATCCTTATACAGACATAAGCTTGTTAAATGGGGCTTCTGCAGCATTAGGCCTACAACTGAGTAGAATAATAGAACAGATGGAACAGATTAAAATATAGACTTTCTTACAGTAGCCTAGTCTAATCCAGTGGTTCCCCAAACTTTTAGCTTGTGACGCCCTGGTGGGACCTACTGTACACTACTGAAAACAGCAGATTTACAAGCTCACAACTCGTTGCTTCATGCTGTGAGCTTGTAGATCTGCTATTTTCACTACTTCTTAAACACTTATGGAACTTCTTAGATTTTCTTTGATTTCTTCATGAAATTACTGGGAAAAAAACAATTGACATTTTTTTTAATTCACAAAAAAAAAGGCTTTTTTGGAAAAGGTTGTCGAAATTATTTTGAATAATAATTATGTGTTAAAAAACAAAATGTAGGACGCAAAAAAATCAAGGGACCCACACAAATGTGTCGGCAAAGGGCTCCCGACCCAGTGCTTGGGAACCAGTGGTCTAATCCTCATTTTGGCACAATCCCCGCCCTCCAGGCCGTCATCATCACCATCACCGGTTCAGTTCTCTGCTCTGCTGCTGAGGCAGATAGAGGGTCTTGTTGGAGACAGCAGTACCACCGTCGCATCGCTAGAGGAACGGCTGCGTGGTCTGACTGGCTTTTGTTTGTGGATGTTGGATGAACACAGCATCACCTCCTCCTCCAGAAATGTGGACGGATATAAGGAAATTACTACTTTTTCATTTGTTAGTCCTCAAGCTCCATTCGTCGGACGGTGAGTTCGGTTTGTTTGTGTAGCCGTTCTGTGGCTATAAGAACCAGATCAATGTATGATTAGAAAATTGTGCTAAATTCGCCTATTTCCTCTGTGGCTGGAGAGCAGCCCGACTGATTGGAAGCGCTCCTATACTGGCACACACACTGTATGCTAGGATAGTCTTCTAACGGGAGGGAGACATGAACACACACATTTCTAACCTATTCATAAATTATGAATACATTCTGAATGGACAGTAGTAGTATAGTTGAGTAGAGTAAGATTCCGTGTAAGGTCCATTAAAGAGGGAATGCTATCGTGATTCTTCGTGTCATGCATGTGGCTGCACTGTCTGAGCATCCATGCTTCAACAGGGGACTGGGGTAGTAGCTGCCTATATCTACCTAGACCACCTACACTACACATTAAATCGAATTATGGACATTGTTGTACAGAAGTAGCCTACATAGCCTGCGCTGATTCTAGGAACAAGAAGAAAAACATTTCAGAAACAGAATCATCGTAATTGCCCAGAAAAGTAGTCCATAACGTGTGCAGAAGGAAAACAACGAGCCATGCAGTATACTATGAGGCTCTCAACGCCCCCGCCTTAATTGACTGCTGAATATCAATTAGGCATTCATTTGCAAATGACAGCTGGACGCGCTTGTTGTGGCTGAGCCCTGTTGTTTTCCCCTTTCTTCTGCAGCAACGACAGAGGAGTGCGAGGATGGACAGTTCCAGTGCAATAACAAGAGGTGCATACCGACCATCTGGAGGTGTGACGACGATGACGACTGTTCAGACAACAGCGATGAGGAAAACTGTCGTAAGTGTTCATAATGTTAAAGCATTGGTTCTCAAAGTGGGGGGTGTGTGTGTGGGGGGGCCAGGGGTCATTGAGGGAGTTCCAGGGGGTCCCCAGCTAAATTATAGTTTAGCTAAATGATCCATTTAGGAACTAAATGGACCCTTATGGGTATGTACGGTATGTAACTCAGAGCGTGTACACGACGAGTTAAATTAACATTGATTTTACAATATAGATTGGGGTCTCAGAGATAGAAATGCCATTAAATGGTGGGTCCGTAGCCTAATGTATGTCAAACTGGGGGTCCTTGACATTAAAATGTTTGAGAACCACTGTGTTAAAGGAAACAAACAAATCACTCTTTTCCTCAATAACAAACACTGACCTCAGGTCCATGTATGGATGAGGAATAAACCACACTGGGTTACTTACTCCACACTGTGTAGAAAAGAAAAATACTTTTAATAGACACAGAATCCTTACATTCAGTCATTCACATGTTATTATTTATGTAGGCAGTCATATAAAAATAAATGGAGCAGCATGTAAAAAAAAAAAAAAAAATCTGCAATGTCATCAACAGACATAAATGACCCAAAGCTGCTCCATTTACAGTAAGCTGTATAGATACACTGTGGGTGTAGAATATGTATCAGTGCTTCCATGCTTCATTTCTCTGTAGCTTTAACTGTTATGAACCAGAAAATGAACACATTTTCCCCTTAAAATGCCCTGGGGTACACAAATAACCTCTTTGCTGTGTGCCTTTTTTGCAGTGTTGCGCTTGCATTGTTTCTGTCCTCACTGCACATGTGATATGCAGAGGCGTTATTTTGTTTTGACACATGCACGCAGGGCTTTCAAGGCAAGTTAAGGAGCACAGGTGCAGAATGCAGATCCACCTCACATGCTGCCTGAGAGAGTGAACTAGGGATGTGTGTTGGTTGCTTCAGGGCCACACATGGGCTGGGCTGGTGATTCAATGCCGGGCAGCATCTAGTGTGTTCATTTTGTTGCTTGTTTCTTGTGCTATTTTTGGACTGTATGGGACTGCAGACAGGGTAATCAATGAATGCACTACACCTATGGTATGGACACACACACACACACACACACACACACACACACACACACACACACACACACACACACACACACACACACACACACACACACAGAAACACGGATGCATAGCTATGTTAGGGATGTAACAAACATCAATACAAAAATGGCATAACGTAGCACAGCTCGAGTTTCCTCACCTGCGAAAAGCCACCAGGATTGGAATCGTCTTCTGTTTTTGTTAGTGTGATTATAAAGGTTTAAATCCAAAGTTGAATCAAACCGTGACCGTAAAATTGAAAGTCAAATAAAATTGTGGACTTTGAGAATCAGAGTATGCAGCCTTCTCTTCACTTTTAGACCTATTTACCAAGATCAGCAGCACTGTTTGTTTGCAGATTTTGAGAGTCATGACACAACTAACATAGTGGGGTTCCTCGAGGTGTTGAGAACCACTGGTTTACAGGGTCCAACACACAGCAGTTTGACAGGAATGGGTGTTTGCCTGGTTGTGCACAGTGCACACAGATCTCTAGTTGAGAGCCAGTAGCTGGTATTCCAGAAGAATGCTCTGACTGAAACCAATGAGGTTAAGCCAGTACTGAACAAGCTTTGTTCATTTGCCATGTTGTTGGCATTGTTCTTTTGTCTCAGTTAATTGTGCCACAGGAGGAATTCCCATGCCCCCCCCCCCCCCACACACACACACACACACAGTTGCTGTTGGGCAGAAAAGTTGTTTTTGTATTTTTATTGCATTTACTCAAATCCATTTCTTTTCTCTCTTAAATGGATCTGATGGTTCCAATGTAGTTAGTCCCAGGGCTTGTTAATACTTTTCATTGGTTAAATATTTATAAACCCCACAGACAGACTTAAACAATTGTATTTCGTTACTTTTGCACAGCACCATCATAGTATAAAATAGGGCTTAAATGCTTAAAGCATGACCAGTGGCCAATTCGAGTGTGGAGAAGTGGCCCCATGTTCTATTCGGTTAAAAATAAAAGAAAAATGGAGATACAAGGTTGTCTGCCCAACCTCAGCGTTATACATGCTATGATACATGGCCACGTTGCGAACCGTAGAATTGTGTGTGCCAGTGAGGATGCAGTCTGCCGCTCTGGAGCACCAGCAGGTCCATGTCTTCAGGCCTTTGGGGGAAAACGGGGTCATTTGGAGCATCTTTCTTCCTGAAACATTCATGTTCGACCAGATAGACCGGCACATGTGAAATCCGAAATCTTGTTTGGTTGTTTTTACTGTCATTGTTTTGTGAGACATTTCTCTCTGTCTCACACACACACACACACACACACACACACACACACACACACACACACACACACACACACACACACACACACACACAGTGTCTGAGCTCTGAGGGTGTTTTTCTTTCCATCTGTCAGTCGCTTCTGATTGCATTTATAGGATCCAATTGAAAGCATATTTGTGATGAAAGGCTTTAAAGCAGAGACTGCCATTTGTCGATTACAACAGGCATTCTGTTAGACTAGAGGATCAGCCAGCGCCCACTGTCCATTTCTTCCATGTGTGTGTGTGTGTGTGTTTGTGTGTGTACTGCACCAACCAAGTGGATATAGTTCATTTGTTCCATCTCTAGCAGACACCCTCCTAACAGATTGCTAGACCAATATCACAGGGCTGAAGCCTGAGCTGTGATGGTTACTACTTTTGGTACATGATCCCCATGTTGGGTACATGGAGCCTTTCAGCACTGTACTGTAGGTTGTCATGTTAAAAGTATGGGTTTCTATTCAAATGAATTCTTAGCCTTTTGTTCACTGAGCCTTTATATAGCTGTTAAGCTGATGAAGGGACAATGAGATGCACAAGGTAGTAGGCTGTACAACTAACTGTTCAACATACTGTACATAGTATATATTATATACCAGTAAGACGCCTAAGGGCGAATAGGGCTTAATATTGATGGCATAAAGGGGATTCTATTGTATCAGCTCCATATATGGAGATCTAGGTGATGATCCAGTCGTCTCCATGTATGGATATCCAGGGTTTTATCTTTGATAAGGTGATGTCACAACAATGTGATGTCACAATGTCAACAAACAGGTCAGCATCTATAGACATTGAGGCGTTACTCACGTATGGACAAGATGAGACGGTTTTCATAGTTAACTGCGACCTACGGTCACAATTAGGAGACTTTGGCTGGCAGAGTTTCTTTCCTTCTGTAGTACATTTTCCTAGATTACGGCAGTTAGCACAGTTTGCTATTTCTGTGAGTGTAGTTTACTTGTGTCATCATCACATCAGAGATCACACAGGGGCTGTTCTGTTAAGGGAAATCCCAGTTGGGCGGTGTCCCAGTTGGGCGGAGGTGTAGCGCTAGGTGGCAAGCGTACAACTATGAGACCCCATTGATTTCTCGCCGAAAATTTGATGAGCAATACAATGGTTATATGTCACAGTTATTGTCCACGACATTGCAAGCGGCGCGAAGGCCAGCGGACCTTGGTCCTGCTCTTCGCGCCCGAGCGCCGCAGGCGCGAGTGCCCGCGAAGAGCGGGCCAGGGCCACGCGGCCGGCGGAGCGCCGCGCGAGTTACGAAGCCGTGGTGAATGCAATCGTTATATTTATGCCCAGGCCGTAAGGCCTGGGCAAGCGCACGATAAACGCATGAATGGGATGAAGATCGCTTGCTTTACAGTCTGTTGGAAAGGCTCCCCCACCGCCTTATCGCTGCACCGCCCAACTGGGACTAGCCCTTCTGTTAGTACAGTTAGTGAGTCCTGCCTCTGAAATGGCTAAAGAAATTCACTCAATATCCTGACAAGTAGGGTTCCACAAAAATTCTATTTCAAATATATTCATTTTCTTTATAATGTGATTGTGATTTAAACACTTGATCTCTGAGATAACAGGTTCTTGTAGATGAGAAGAACCATCACAACAGGTTTTAAGGTCCATAATGTAGTCATTGTACGTATGTGCACACCAATATCTACAGTATGTTGTTATGCACCCAACCATCTCCCCTCCCCCTCGCTGTCCTCCTCCTGTCACCCCATCCCCCATTAGTCCACCCCCCCCCCCCCACCCCCCGAGCGCCCCGCTATCCTTCCATGCGATATGTTCTACCATCCCCCCATCATCACATCTAGATTCCCTACTGACCCCGTTCACTTTATTCACACTCATACATGCATAATGACACTTGTAAGCATGCCTGGACACTACATATACTGTATATGGACCAGACACACGCACACACACGCAAGTACGCGCGCACACACGCACGCACGCACGCACGCACGCACGCACGCACGCACGCACGCACGCACGCACGCACGCACGCACGCACGCACACACACACACACACACACACACACACACACACACATTCATGTATCAACTACAAACATACACTGGCTCAAACATAAAGATGCAAACATGCCAAGGCTGCAATGACTCACACTGTTACTCTTCCCAGATGAATTAAATATTCATTCTTGTAGTTATAGTAGATTCCACTTCCACTCTGTATATTTGCAGTTTTCCAGCTGCAAAAGATATTCAACGAGGATATTTTATAAGCAGCCTTCCTCTAATCTCTTATGGATAGAACAGTATGAGAAGCAAAGGAGCTCCTTCTTGTGTTGTCTGTCTGTCGTGAAGGATTCCTTTTTCCTACTTTCTGTCTTCTTGTCCAGATTTGTCCTAAACATTCTGTTTCATGAGTGACGCTAACATTCACATTTGAATCTTTCACATTTGCAAGTGAAAGACTCTACATCGCTTACTAGTGTTCTAAAGTATACTATAAATTAAGTACATAGTATGCACACCCTCCTTCTCACCCCCTGAGCAGTTGATTAATTGTGGCTTCCTCTGCATTGTCATAAACTCAATGGCTGCGACGGAATCAATCGTCATATTCTTTATGCTTCAGGAAATGTCTGAGATAGAGCAGAGACACCCACACCCTGTGGTAACTGGACTTTTATCAAGCATGCCTGTCCTTAAATGGCATGTCCTTAAATGGCAGCCACATGAGATTGAGATATCAGTTGATTCTATGCGTTGTTTAGCAGTGATACGTTTAAGCTGTGATGTTGGGGTTTCTGCAGGCACAGGTGCTATCTGCTGAGCTCTGTTGGAGATTAGCTACATATTTAACTTTTATTTTATAATGGAAGTCATTGGGGGTTGGATCTGTCAGAAACCTTGCCCAAATGTGGAATCATACGTCATAGATGTCAGGTAGACTGGCCACATAAAGTCAGAGACTCACATGGGAGCCACCACAGCATCTTGTTTCAAAGTTTTAAGTTTCACCTTAAAATTATCCCATAGTCACATTTCTTATGTGGAACCTTGCCAATAGACACAACGCCCGGGGACTGCCCCATAGGTCGAACTCCTGTTGGGTCGAACAGCGTCGGCAGGTTAGATAATCACCCGCGTCACGGTTACGGAGGTTAAGTTTAGGGTTAGGGTTAGAGTTAGGCATAGTTTTACTGAGGTTAGGATTAGGGTTTGGGTCCTGACCTTAAGTTTTACTTTTAATGAGATTTTTATGAGAACAGCCGCTGTGTTTGAATTGATATTGTTTTGTGAGACAGCCTTTGGAATCAGATCCAAAGCCTAGTCAGTCTGTTCTGTTCTGTTCTGTTCTGTTCTGTTCTGTTCTGCTCTCTTCTCTTCTCTTCTCTTCTCTTCTCTTCTCTTCTCTTCTCTTCTCTTCTCTTCTCTTCTCCTTCATAGTCCATGCTCAAAGCCTAAGGGTCCAAAATCCAGTTTGTGTTTTCTTCTGTGCTGCTTTCAATATACCCCAGACCCCACAACAGGTGCCTCAGTAGCTCACAATGCCTCGCGTTGCGAGGCGTTGTAAGCAGGCGTTGTAAGCATGTAGATCAGCTATTTTCACAATAGAACTGTGTTATACAAAATGTAATGTCTCAACTCTTAGAGCTCGTCAGGGTGGGGGGGTCCCCACTCCCCAGTTAAAATATGATTTTGGGGGGTTGCGGCCTGAAAAGGTTGAGAACCACTGCCGTATTGTATGTGTGTCTTTGTGTCGGCGTGTGATGGTGTTTATTCTTTGGTCCAAGGCCCTACTGGCCCACTGCCCTGACTCTGTCTCTCAGAGCCAGTCTCTCCTCCCTTATGGGATCATTGAGATGGCCACTGCTCCAATCCAGCTATTATCTCAGATTAGAACGCGACGTTACAGGGATTTTACTGAATGCTCAGAGAAAGTGTGTGTGTGTGTGTGTGTGAGAGAGAGAGAGAGAGCTGTGGGGATTAATGCAGATTTGCCAGACACCATTCAGGGACATGGTTCAATTTGCTGAGGAAGAATGGATAGATGGGGTGAGATGGATCCATCTCCTCTGCTTTTGATATCCCCCTCTGGGTCCGTCTGTCCGTCCCGTCACGTCACGTCACGTCATGTCATGTCATGTCACGTCACGTCACGTCACGTCACACTTTTGGCCCTACTCTTATCTCCGGCACCGTTGCCCCTATCCATGCCAAACTTTGCACACACACTCCTTGGCTGGCAAAGGAGTGCCCCTCCGCCCCTGATTTCTCACATGCCCCTCTTCTAGCGCCACCATGAGGTTGCTTTTTGCAGACAACATTAATGGACGCTGCCTGCTCCTACAGATGTGCCTAAAAATCACGCAGAGCGGACTTACAGGCCAATTTGTTTATACATGTGACCTGACGGTCGCTTATCTCTTGATTAGGGAGTCTTACTGGTATGTTAGCCGGTGGATATATGTTTTATCTCTGCTTCTGGTCAGACTGCATTAAATACGTGCATTTCCTGTTGGGAAATGTAGACTTTTTCATATGATTATATGTGTTTGATAACAATATCACAATTCAGCAAACGTAATGTTTTTTTACATAATTGTTTAAAAAAAATACAGCTCTACAAGCTCACAACATGTTGCGATGCGACGCGCTATTTGTCATACGAAGTATAGGGTTGAAGTGGTTAAGAAATGTCCCCCGGCCCTAACCATTTTCTTCACAAATCAACCCCTGCTCACTGATGCAGGCACACGCCCGAGCGGCCCGACCCACCTAACCTCTAGGTCCTTCTCATTGGATTACCCTGGCACTGCTCTGTTTTTTGGTAAGAGAAGGAAGAATTTGTTTTGCATCATTTACTCCTCGGTAGCCATGAATGTCATTGCCTTCAGACATCCCGTTCACTTTTCATTTTGAGGAGACAAATTAAATAATTTCTCTGGAGACTGCATTAATATTATGCAGTCATGCCCTATGACAAATACTGCATATTAGTATGGTTATTCCTTTGGTTAACCACTTAATAAGCCCTGTACTCTGCTTTGTTGAAAAAGCAGATAAGCTGATAAGGGTTACATTTTCCCCCAAATTTAAATAATTGGTTATTCATTTAATAAATAGTCATGATAAAATGTTGATATACTGCACTAGTTACTCACAAATATGTCTCTATGGGCTTTCAAACAGCATGTTTGGGGGTTTTGTACTCGCATCATTGCAAAACGGAGGCTACTGTGTACAAGCTGTGTACTGATATTACCCCTTCTGTGTCCTATCAATGGATATTCAGAGACTGATATCTCTGATATTCTCTGAGATTCATTTTGGGAAAAAAATGTAATAAAATGTTTCCCCTCATTTCATCAAACTACAAACATCTGATATGAGCATGCAAATGACTCAAATGATGTGATTGAAATTAGTCCTTGACTTGTTGTGATTTACTCCAGACTCCCAGTCTGGGTGCAGCCAAGCGGAAAAACTCTGCCTACTGTTGTTCTTTTTAATGAGTTTTAGAAGTGAATCGTTTTCAAAAGAATGGTGGTGGTGTAGATTCTTTTCATTAAACCAGTGCAGCACTTTTACTAGTGATGTGTTGATTGTGACTCAGTTTTGGCAGCAAAGGGTGCTGAGGTTATCCTCTAAGATTCGTTAATTTGGAACTAAGTAGGGACAAGGCAGGCTGCCAAGGGCACATAGGGATCCAGGTGGTCAAAACCTGCCAGACAGAAAAGGCTGTCAAAAATGCAATTTATGATGTTTGCACATCAAGCATCTATACTGGAGCAATTGGTGGCAAACCTAAACCAGAATGTTTAGCTACATATTCTCACAAACACCTCTCACAAACATAGCCACCACGTCGAACAAACGTGAAAATTTACAACTGTCCACATTTTAAACATGCCACTCTTTGAACCGCATTTATTTCAATTTAACAACATCTCGCCTCACGCAGAGCAGCCAGTCCTGACATAGTATTCTGAACATTCTGGCCAGTGCTGAAACGTCAAAATGATCATCAGGGTATCAAGTTACAGAGGGAGGGAGGGGGAGGGAGGGGGAAGAGGAGCTGAGCAGAGTAGAGTATCGAATTACAACAGAGGGGGTGTGTGTGTGTGTGTGTGTGTGTGTGCGCGTGCGTGCGTGCGTGCGTGCGTGCGTGTGTGTGCGCAAGCGTTTTTTTTCCCCAAAAAAAATCTTTTTTTCTCAATTTTTTTTTTCAAAAAACCTTTTTTTTTCAAAAAACCTTTTTTTTTCAAAAAACTTTTTTTTTTTTTCAAAAAACTTTTTTTTTTTCAAAAAACTTTTTTTCTCAAAAAACTTTTTTTTTCTCAAAAAAAGAATTACCCATATTTGGCCATTACACACACCACACTGCCGCAACATGGCGGTGAAGGCCGCGCAGCGGCCTGAACTCTAGACTTTTGCGGCCCGAAGGGCCGCAAACTTCTAGTAGACCATACTGCGGCTCCTTCATACTTGTCACTCAAGTTATTCTGTGATTAAACAGGTATTCTTCGGAATCTTCGCTGGGGATGTTAAAATTGGCTTCACTTGTCTATGTTCTTCTTTCATTTTGTTTCACAGAATGATTCATGTGCTTGCCGGCACATTTTTCATTCTAGCTGTACAAAACAAATCACTGTGCCATTATTTTGCCACTTCCAGTGTAATAGACGACAGACAAACGGAACAGATTTACTTTTACCGGTGTTGACCGTGAATCATTTATTGGCACTGTCAAAACAGTTGAAGTGCCCTACTTAACCACATGAACTGTGGCGTAATAGGGGCACATTTAGGCGAACATTCAGCAAAAATAGAAGATCTACAAGCTCACAATGCGACACATCACATTGTGTATTGTTTCGGAGAACTCTGTTTATTGCTGCTCTCAACATTTCTCCCATAAACCCAGCCATCATGGGTGCTTGCTCACATGGGGCAATGTGGCGAATACAATCCAGTTATATATAAATAAATGCTGGCTAAAATGTTACCTTTATATAAAAAGAATTGCAATGTCAAGAGAAAGAAAAGCCAATCTGCCAACCTTTTCTAGCTGTGAACATGCCATTAAAATTGTTAAATGGACAGAGCAGCAGAAATAATGTGGGTGAATAACCTTCCAGCCGCGAATAGTAACAACAGAAAAGCACTCTATATTGAAAGATGCACACAAAGTCACACTGGCAGCCCAAACCCGATTGATTGGATCAAGGCTGAACAGCCAAAAATACATATGAAAGCTGATTTAGGCAAATCAAGATTTGTCCCACATTCCTGTGTCTCAGTCTTCTGGAGATTAAAACACGGAAGCCTTATTTATTAATAAAAATATATATATTATTACAATAAAATAAAAGTATAGAAACCTAAAACACGCCTTTCTTTCTCCTCAATTAGTTAGCCTATTTTTGGGGGCGTTTACATCAACCCACGACATCGACAACATGCATCCCATTCTGTGGAACGAAACAGAAGAATAATACAATAAAGTGTAGCCAATGCTAACATCCTTGGGGTTGTCAACAAGGATTTGAAAGAAAGCCTGTTGATTCAAAGAAACTGGCGTTTGTGAGTTTTAGTTGAATCAACAGAAGGGCTCAAACATGTATGCTATATCTAATGTTTGTAGCAGTTTAAAATCTTAACTGGCACATGGGTTGTCTCACTCTTTTAGCGAGTTGTGTCTGATCTCTGTATACTCAAGGGAAGCATATTGCGATCAAAGCTCAGCGGCTGAGCCGTGCCTAGATGTGTTTTAAATGGCTAAACCCTGCCCACGAAAGTTTTATGCACACCAGGAGTGTATTGGTTGCGGAACGCTGTACCACGGTGCATGGCCGCAATGTTTTTCACATGCACGCGCAGGAACACTACGGAACGGTGCAAGCGTGTGTACGAGTGACGACACCATGTAGTTTTTTGTATTTGTCACATTCAAGACAAAATAATTGATAATAGTCAATTTACCCCCATTGATTCCGGTGGTATTTTGGGGGTGAACTACTCCTTTAAGTACCCTATTCAAATGGCTACTTTAACAAGTTTCCAGCGGTGACTGCATGTGCATGTAATTAAGACTGTTAAAACATTGTTTTAGTTTTTCCACCATTAGATCTGCAGTGTGTTGACATCCTTTCTTTCTATTATAGCCTACACCTTTTCAGCTCCTATAATTCAAGGCATGCCTTGAGAAGATTTAACATGTTTCCTACAACTATAAACTGTACATTTAAGTACATTTTATATTAATCACAGATAAATTAATTACCTGTAAGACAATATTTTCTAATGCTCGTCATGAGTTGACTCTCATACACTGTTATCAGCTGTTCTGCTCACATGTGCACATGTAGGCACAGGCTTGTGTGTGTGTATTGTAGAGGCACACACACACACACACACACACACACACACACACACACACACACACACACACACACACACACACACACACACACACACACACACACACACACATGCATGGTTGCATACACATACACACTAAAGCAGTGGTTCTCAACCTTTCAGGCCACGACACCCAAAATAATCATATTTGACCTGGGGACCCCCCACCCTGACTAGCACTTGGAGTTGGAAGAGTTGAGGCATTACATTTTGTTTAACATGGTTCTATTGTGAAAATAGCCGATAGATCGGCTATTTTCACAATTTCTGCTTGTAACATTTGACAAACAGGTTGAGAACCACTGCACTAAAGGACAGATGCACACAGAAACATGCATGCAAAACACACGCAAACAGAATCACAGAAACAGACATATACATGCTCATAGAAACAAACACACACACACACAAGGACAGAGTGAAGGCAATAAAGGCATGTTTTATCGATTGCATTACTCTCTGCGCAGTCTGCGGTCATCCTACAGAAGGCCTCGGACATGTCCGGGTCATCACTGCTGCTGACACTGATCACAAGAGATGGAGCCTGGCAACAAGAAAATAGAAAAAAGAGTGGATGAGAGAGAGAGAGAGTTAGAGAGAGAGAGAGAGAGAGAGAGAGAGAGAGAGCGCGATCAAGATCTTCTGGAGTGGAGTGTGTGTGGTAGAGGTCGGGAGTGGGTAAAAAGCCTGCTGCAATGTCATCGATTTTAGAGCGTTTGTTTTTCACAGTGTTTTTGATGTGATCACATGTGTCGAAGAGACTGAAACTCGCTGGCTGTTTAAAAGAGCTTGGACTTCATGACCTGTCTAACACGTAGAACTAGGATCTATCTATCTACCGGTATGTCCATCTATACGTCTATCTGTCTATAAAGCAAGCGGTACATGCCATGGACAGATGCCATGGAGATGATCAAATTCATGTGGAGGGAGAAAGAAAAATGATTGATTCATACTTCCTCGTATAACGATGTCACCTGCATAAAATACCAATAGACATTAGACGATCTACAAGCTCATAATGAGTTGCAGTTGGTTCAGTTCTAATAGAAGCCTAGTACAGAAGTGTGTCCAATGCAGACAGTTTGGAGCATATTTAGGGGAGGATCTCTCTTACCGCAGTACATCTGCTTGTCACCGCTGGGAAAACCATACGCATGCACACGCACGTGTGTGTGCTCACACACACACACACACACACACACACACACACACACACACACACACACACACACACACGCACACACACACACGCACACACGCACACACACACACACGCTTGCTGCTCCACTTCTGGTGTTTGAAGGGCCTGTACTGTCCTTTATTGTCAATCAAAGCTGCTGCTGCAAATTGTGCTTTCAGGGTACTTTTCATTGGTGCTTGTATAGGCTGCTAGCATTTATTGTACTTTTTGATTGTATTTTTTTGTGTTGCTATTACTGTGAAGTGTGAAGCATTTCAGAAGCCACTCGGAGAGGCACAGTATGAATAAAGATAACCTTTATTTATATAGCAATTTTGCATCCTGAAATTTAGAAAAAGTAGGCCGTCAGAAGAATGGGTTGAAATTTGACTCAGTGGGATAGAATAGAAATAACAAAAACAGTTACATAACCTGCATTAGCATACCAAACAATCTCTCCCTACAGACCTACAGTCCAGTCCACCCTTATAATAGCCCATCAAATGGCTTATAAAGTCCATAGTTAAGTGCATGAGCAAACATAAACTGTTTTGCCTTTGGCAGTGCATTGAGAATGCACACATTCATACACATACTCAAAATGCATAGAAAGTGGGTTGTACTTGGTGATATAGGAATTTATTATCAGAGAAGTGCCTGTGGCTGTCTAGGCCCAAGCCAAGACGGGGCTTCCCAAACCTTTTCCATCTAACGACCCTCAAATAGCCATTTCTATTTGTATTGGGCCCTTATTGCAAAATGGTTTAAAAAATAGATAAATGAAAATAGTTGCTCTACAGCACAATTTCAGATTGCAATGTGATGCGTTGTGATGATATTGTTATTGACAATGTTGACAATGACATACATATTTGAAAGTCATTCTCCTCCTGTGCCGAGCTGTAAGGCACTTTCTGCATCCCAAAGATCCTTGGCAAGGCAACTACTGAAAGTGTCATAGTAATGCTTCTATGATAAAACAATGCAAGTGAATCCCTGGTTTGACGAATCGTGAAAATAGCAGATTCACAAGGTCAATAGATAAGAGGAAAATGCTAATAAATTTGCTTGAAATAGGGTTTTGCGCCAGCAGTACGAATACTTTCATGGCATTAGAACAAAACTTCAAGGTAAAGTATAGATATGCATTTGTGCCTGTCAGGCAGCTTCCTCACAGCAGAACAACTAAGCTGCATATTGGCAGCCAAGAGAGAGTCGCTGCAATGTACGAATAGCTGACTAAAATGATACAAGATTATAGGAAAATTGTTTGAAAATCACTGCTGTAGTATTCCCAATGTCCATTAAGCTCCTAGTCAGTGCTAGTGCCAACAGGATCTGAATCTGAATCACTTCAGTTCTGCGTTCCAGGGCTCAGATGTAAAACAAGCATAGCAAACGAACAATGCTTTTAACCGAATCACCTTGTAAACCTTGATTGGAAGAAAACATGCTTCAAAACCCACCGCAGGGCTGCGTGGTCAAAGTGTGTACTTGTTATGGACTAACTTCAGAAGATGCATAAGTAGTGACAGTTTAAGCACATCTGTTTGTCAGGTGCTGAGTCCAAAGTACTACAGTCTTTCTTGAAGCTAGCAAGTTAGAGACCCCTAGCTCCTTACACATAGGATAACCTTTTTAACATAAGTTTCGTGTTTGTGTTGTTGTTCTTGGGGTATTTTCTACTGTACATTTGCACCTACAGTATATGTACCGGTAGAATGTGTCTTCTGCATTTACTCATCCTATCTAGGGCTGTCAAGATGATGCCATTTTACTTGATGATTAGTCATCTTACTATAAATGCGAGAAATCTCTGTGAGTATGTATGTGCCCCGCGTATCTCGAGAACCGTTCGTCCCACCGGCTTCAGATTTGGTACGTGCGTTTCGGGCGGCCGAGCTTCTAGTTCAAATAATTCTGATTCATTATTTAATTGTGTTATTGAAATTGAATATTGGTATATATGGAATTCATTTCTGTTTGCCTTTTAGACTTTGTAAACTAAAAAATGCACAGAGTACATATGACAAATAATTTAAATAGCGTATACAAAGTAATTACAGACAATAACTGGTACCAATAATCAAAAATAAATACTATAAAATAGACCATATTAAGGGGCGCCCGCTGGCCTACTGGTCTGGGCGCATACCACATGGGCTTTGTGTAGCCTGACGTCGTTGCCGGTTTGATTCCCGGTCTGGACAACCTTAGACGCTTTTCACTCCCCGTCTCTCTCCCCATTTCCTGTCAGTCTACTGTCAAAAACAAATCTTAAAAAAAAAATAAAAAAAAATAGACCATATTAAATTGTTGAGTATTTCTTTTTTAATCTAAAAAGCTCATCTAAAAGCTCAAAACACGTTGCATCGTGACACGTGAGCTTGAAGATCTGCTATTTCAAATATCTTTTTAAAATGCATGAACATTTCAACATTGTTCAACATAAACACGATTATGACGATTATGCAAACATTATTGTGATTATCTCAAATAACTGCGATCAGGCGATTATGTAATAATGGTGACCATTAACTGTTTGGAGCAGTGGACAGCACCCAGGGGAGCAGTTAGGGGTTAAGTGTCTTGCTCAGGGACTCGTCCACACATAGAATAATGGGCGGACCGGGGAATGAGAAAGTGACCTTCCCATTCCCAGATGACCTCTATACCCACTCACCTACAACATCATGTCTCATCTAATTTAATATACTGGTTCTCAAACGTTTTCATGTCACAGCTTCACAACCTGCAGATCGCCTATTTTCAAATAGCCGATCTGCTGTATAAACGGTAATGTCGTTACCTGTAAAATGATTTTGATGCTACTGTATATTTAGTTTACTAGTTTTGCTGGGGACCCACTGGAAAAAGAAATACCCTTCCAGTACACCAACACTGATCTACTGTATACAAGTAGACATCACATGGCAACCCCCTATTCTGCCTGATCTACCAATTCACAAACCATGCTGTGAAATTGCTGCAAGGCTGCAAAGGGTTTACATAATAACGCAGAGTTCCCGTGACGTGAACGTGATCGACATTCAACACTATGACTATAACTAATAATAATATCATTTATAAGTTATAAATGATATTATTATTACCGTAGTTATAATACTTCATAAACCTTGTTATAAGTTGTTATGCATAATGAGCAAGTGTTATAATGCCTTATAATTATAATGCATCATAAATGTGGTTATAACGCATCATAGACCCAACCTCAGGAGCACTTTTATAACGATCATTATCTTCTCAAAATGACTGTAATTACTGGAACAAAAATATAATTACTCTTAATGATTAATAACAATACTACGACTTTCAACAGCGATATTTCAGTCAGACAACTCTTGGATTGAGTAAATATATTTATTGAGCATAATATAAAGAGCATAAATATTTAATCATAGGCTATTTGGCGTCACGGCTCTGTCCCATTTCATTCATTTCATTCATTTCAATCTTTTCCTGGCTGAAATGTTGGTACAGATATATTGATGATGTGTTTTTCATTTTCTCTGGGTCAGTTCAACAGTTGGAGGAGTTCAAAGTATATATCAACTCCAGAATGGAGTCCATAGCATTTACTCTAGAATACAGCAGAGAGTCGGTAGCTTTCCTGGATGTGATGGTACACAGAGACGAACATGAGTTGAGCACTTCAGTCTACAGAAAGCAGACTGACAGAAATAATTACTTACACTTTTCAAGTTATCACCCTTCGGGGTTAAAGCGAAGTCTACCTTATAGCCAGTTACTGAGAACTAAAAGGATCTGTAGCTCAGACCAAGCCTTTGAAAGGCAAGCAAGTGATCTATGTGAACGGTTTAAAACCAAAGGGTACAGTGACGAACTTCTAAACATGAATGTAGATAAGGCTAGAGTTAAAGATAGAGCCAACTTGCTGGCCCCGAAGCCAGCCAAAAGAGGTGGGTCTAAGATGGTTTTATCCACAACCTTTTCCCCTTTATGTGTCCACATTAAGAATGCTGTGAAGAAACACTGGCATGTCCTTTCTAGTGACCCGACTGTCGGGCATGTGTTCAAGGAGCCCCCCATTTTTGCACACAAACGTGCTAAAAATGTTAGGGACACCCTTGTTAGAGCAGACGTTTATGTCCCCCCTAAACATTTTATGTCAGATTTAACTACGGGAAATTTCCCATGCCACAATTGTGTGCACTGTAACGCAATGATCAAAAGTGATCACATATTACACCCACATTCTGGAAAGAAATATGACATCAAAAGCATCATTACCTGTAAAACTAAATGTGTAGTATACATGCTGAAATGCCCGTGTGGCTTGTGTTATGTGGGAAAAACAAAGAGAGAACTTAAAATCCGAATCTCTGAACATAAAAGTAATATTAGAAACAAAGATGAGAAATCGCCGGTGGCGAGACATTTTAATGCAGTGGGGCATAGAATTTGCGAACTAAGGTTCCAGGGTATTGAGCTTGTAAAACCCCTTAAAAGAGGAGGTGATCGAGAAAAACTACTCTTACAAAGAGAAGCCTGGTGGATTCATAACCTGCAAACGGAACACCCAAAAGGGTTAAATGAAGAGTTATTACTGGGATGTTTCCTATAAGCTTATTTACTATTTACTATTACTATCTTGTCTATTTACTATATTTACGATTTTGTCTATTTACTATTTAATATTTACTATTTACTAGTACTATTGTTGTTCTGCGGTTTACACTACAAGAAAACAGAGCTTCTCTTTGTATTGGAGTTATTTGTTGCTTCTACAGCACTACGGTGTTGATACGAGTTGTTGTGAAACACACTTTTGCTGTACTACTTTAGAAAAGTCTGAGTCTGTCTTTTATATTGGGGTCTGGGACCTGCACAGACTATGATTCTCTTTAACAGTAACTTTTCTAAACTGTTGAAAAATGTATTTGATACTGGTTTTATTATTGTTTTTTATTTTTATTCTGTTCTTGGAATGTGAAAAATGTAAAAATGTAAAAAAAGAAGTGATCTAAACGGATGTTGTATGTCGCTCGGACCGTTTTGTGTGATGCACCCAGGTCCCCTTTATAAGTGACACTGACACTAGTTAACCTCAGATACACGCTGAGGAAGACCCACCCGGGTCGAAACGTTCGATTGTTGCTGCTGCTGGGGCATCTTGTAATAAAAAAAGAAAGATTTCATTCTAAAGTGAGTGCTGGCATCTCTTTTCTAAGTCCATTTCATTCATTCCCTGTAAGAAAAATTATAATAAATTATTTGCCAACTAGATTTTACAGGGAATGGAATGAAATAGACGTCCATAAGGGAATCATAGAAACAGAGCCCACAGGTAGATGCTGGGTTGGTGGTGGGAGCAAAAAACTTTAGCGCAGAATACAAAGCAGCAGCAGAGCAGCCAGATGGTAGAGCAACAGCAAGAAGAATGAGTTGTGAGCAGGGGGGATTAAATATGTGACTGATCAGCTGATTTTGGAATTGGCGCTCATTTGAGTTGTCTGCCTGAACTAGCTCTGCAGGCTTCGCGTCACATGAATTCTTGCTTGTGACAGGCTGACTATTAGGAGCCTGCTAGGATTGAGCGGTGCAGGTGGATCAAACTGAAAGGCTATAAAGAGACTTGTGGCTGCAGTAGATCCAGACTGATACATCCGTTTGGCTAATTTATGAGCAATCTCTCAATATCACAGTTACAGAAAGAGCTAGGACAAAAATAACAAGAAGGCACAGTCAAATCAAATATGCATACATATCTATTGATGCGAAAACGGTAAGAGAAGACATACAATTATAAACAATTAAAAGGCCATGGTGCGCTCATAATCCATCAATAGCTTGTGCTTTCATGCCTTGTGTCTGACAGCCTGAACCAGTTAAACTTCTGAGGACATGATTGAGGCTTAATCAGATTTAGACAAAACTTTCCACTTTTTCAATTTCACAAAGCCAGTAATCAAACAAAATGTGTAAATGAGAGTGGGGAGGAGAGTGAGAAAGTTAAAAGAGCTTTTAGTGTATGCCAGCGAGTGTGCATGTGTGTTTACGTGTGTGGTGTGTTTACAGTAAAGAATGTGTTTCACACGAAAATAGCAGCTTTTTATTGTTGTGATCTACAAGTTCACAACAAGCTTGAAGATCTGCAATTTTTTTTCGGTGCAAGTAGGTATCAGGCATAACTGTCTACAGATGAACAAGCCTGAATTGAAAAAGGGAAACAGCAGAGCTGGTTCTGAAAAACCTTAAGTGACTTAATTACGTTGCCTTGTTGCTAGGGGCCGATTTTCTGGATTGGAACATCAAATTTGCACTGGGGCAGTATTACAGTTCTGGTAAATCAGTGCTGTGGTGAATTTCTCAATTCCTTGTACCAGTAATGGGGCTTGCCTCCATCTTCTTCAGGGCAGCAAAGATACGTTTGCCCTGAAAAACTCGATTTGCACAACGCTATTGTTTCTGGCAAAAGAGTTACTGAAACTGGAAGAAGCTCTTAGTGAATGAAAGAGAGAGAGAACTGTGTCTCACTCTCCAAACGGAACTAAAGGCTAAACTCCAATTTCCCGTTACGACCTTCTGCTAGTCGACGGATGCTGTAATACCATGTGGCACACATTACCGAATACAACAGTGAAGGTACTGTCAACCCATGTAATGCGTTCTGATGTCTCGGCTCGTCTTGACTTAAAGTGGCGAGGTGCGTTTATAGCATTTGCTCTAAAATCTCAGCCTACACGAACGTAAACTCGGCACGGCAGGCATAATTGAACACTAGTCGAAAGGAACAAGCACATACGACAATTTGCATTCCTCTAGCTACTTAACAATCTGTCCCCGTTTGTCTGTGTTCCTTAGCAATTGGTATGCACTGCAATGTGTACACATGCATACATACTGTACTCGTGCACACATACACACGCACACACACACACACACACACACACACACACACACACACACACACACACACACACACACACACACACACACACACACACATACACACGCGCGCACACACACGCACACACACACACACACACACACACACACACACACACACACACACACACACACACACACACACACACACACACACACACACACACACACACATGCTGAGGTTTCTTATATGTATATGCATGCATACAAGGCAAATTTCATTGAGACTGCTAATGTAGTATCATAAAGTATACTGTAACTCTTCCACTCTCTTCATCCACAAACGTAGATGCAACCATTAAAAATGCAGAGCAGTGTTCATAGCAGATCTAGTACTGTACAACGCGTTAGATCAGTTTAGTTAATAGCAGAATAATAGCAATACATTGACATGTAACTTAGTCAAAATCACAGTATTTGAGCTCAACATTGACATGTAACTTAGTCAAAACTACAGTACAATATTGACATGAAATGTAGTCAAAATCACAGTATTTGAGCTTAACAATATGACATGTAACTTAATCAGACAATCACACAAATTTGAGCTTAGCCAGACTGATCGTGCAAAGGTGGAGGGCACTGGAGGCTGGGGTGGAGGAGGCAGAAGGCAACAAATGATTCCCAAGCTTCGGAAACCAAGCATAGGTAGAGAAAGCAAGCCGTATTTAAAGGAGCCTTCCCTACTGATTGAGAGCTTTGATTGGAGTATGGCAGTCATGTGACACAATGACCAGCAGATATGATAATGAGGTATGAGAACAGAGCTGACGGACATCTGACTACAGCTGGGCAGCGACTTGGCTCCCATGTCCTGCATAAACTAACGCTGACGCTTCATTTATTTTTGCCACTTTCGCACAACACATGACACAGCGAAGTATAAAATAGGGCATTCATTTATGTATAACATATAGTGAGATAGGAAGATACAAGGTTTCTGCCCGACAGCAACAATATATCCTGGCAACAAATAGGTCCTGTGATGCTATCTGAAGTAATGTATAGCTCCAGTGTGTCAACCTCTCTGTCAGTCTGCTGACAGATAAGTCCATAGGAATACTTCAACCTATCCAACGTATTTTTATTTACTGCGACCACAAGCAGAGCCCGACCGATGGCATTATTGGGCTGATGCCAATCCTGAATCCCGATTTTTCTAAACCACCGATTACTGTACAATAATTGACCGATAATTTGTGCAAAGAATTTTCTAATCAATTTGAAAAACTTGGATTTGATTTGAAGTTTCTATTTAAGATTTTATAATGTATGCCATAACAGACCCTAACAATGAGTGACAATGTTTTTGGTCCTGTAAAAGCTTTTGACAAATAGATAATAAGTAATTATAGAAAGATAGAGAGTCTGCAGTCTTGAGATTTGGCTCATTAGCCTCCAATAATGCGATCACTCAGTGTAGAATCTCTCCGCTCTGTCAGAAGTCAGAACAGAAGCCACCAACTATCATGTTGGATCCAATGGTATAGGAATAGGAATTATTTTCATCCAACTAGAAGCCCTTTGGGCGGCCGAGCGTGCGAGTGTGTGTGTGTGTGTGTGTGTGTGTGTGTGTGTGTGTGTGCGTGTGTGTGTGTGTGTGTGTGTGTGTGTGTGTGTTTTGTGTGCAGGGGCGTCACAAGGGGGGGAAGTGGGACTGAGTTACCAGGGCCTAAGGTGGAGGAGCCTTGGTTATTTTATACTTTACCTTGTGTGCGTGTGTGTATGGGTCGCCTGGTTTTTCATCTTAAAAAAATGGGTCCCCTGAAAAAAGTTTTGGGAACCACTGTTGTAGATGATCCATTCTGAGTGTAGATGAACACCCAGCCTCGATTTCCGAGTCATGCTTATTCATGTAGGGAAGAGCACCATTTTTGGAAACATTTTTAGTGTTGGTATTCACAGTATGCATGACTTTGCTGAGGATTTTAATTGTTTGTTTTATTGGTCAACGCTAAAAGGATAATTCCAGGATAAAACACATTCCCCCTTTATTTGTCTTTTATCATGGGTTGTGCCTACCTGGTTTGGTCGTTTTCTGTTAGTCGCCCCTCTTCATAGATCTCAGGAGTCGTCCCGACCCCATCCTCACAGCGAAAATGCAGTTAAATATACACAGACAAAAGCGATAACAAATGGTAATAGGCTTTATTTTTATTCTCATTCATATTACTAGATTCTAGCGACCAACAGACTAACTAGATTATATTCTTCTGCTTTCTTATTTTTTTTATATACCACAATGCCTTGTTGTGTATATACTGGCTGTAATAACTCCAGGAGAAAGTTTTCTTTGCGCTAAATAAGTGAAGCTAAAACTTAAAAGCATAGGAACCGGAAATCTCGCGAGACGGGCGAGACTTCATGTCTTCTTCTCTGAAAGTAAACACTGCCCGTTTCTCTTCTGGGTCAATATGTGGTGACTAAAAACGCTTCGCCTGGTCTCAGGGAACTATAAGGAGACAACTCATGAAGAAAAAAAGTTACTTTGGAACGGGAATAATTATCGCTTTTGTCTGTGTATATTTAACTGCATTTTCGCTGTGAGGATGGGGTCGGGACGACTCCTGAGATCTATGAAGAGGGGCGACTATAACAGAAAATGACCAAACCAGGTAAGGCACATCCATGATAAAAGGCAAATAAAGGGGGAGTGTGTTTTATCCTGGAATCATGTGTTACTGCCAATGTGCTAATATCCCCTGAGTTATGTATTCTCTGCACCCTCAACATTGAACTGGTATATTAATATTGAGACTATTCTCACCCTTTCCTTTATCTTCTGGTAAGCATCCTGATCTTCACTGTAGAGCAACGCTGCTGGAGAACAACCAAAAACTAATCTATAATATCCTGTCATGCATAATGTATTTAGAGACTATTTTTGGACAAACAACATTGACCTGTTTTATTTTTCTGCAATATCAGACTTTAAAATAAGCCTTAGTCTTTTTTTTCTTTCCTGCCTCAGCAAATGTTGGCTGTGTTATGTGGAGAACTGACATAAACCCTTAGTAACCCTGGTGTCCCTATTTAAGTTATTATAGGGCGGACGTTTTCATAAATAGCCTAGGCCTATATGCTTAATTTATACACATAATATGCTGGTGTTGTACAGAGAAAATAGTTGATCTACAAGCTCACAATGCGCAGCGAGCTTGTAGATCAGGTATTTTCATCCGAAGACGGACGGGTTCAGGCTTAAGAGGTTAATGATTAACTGGCGAATTAATCTCTTGCTGACTGACACTGCTAAGACATCTGGACTCTGTAGCGCTCGTTGCAAGGTGTTTGCCAGTCCAGGGAGAATGCACTTTCATGTGAAACATGTAGGTTCTATTTACCAGGTTTGTAGCCAGGCCTGTGTTGACTTGTGTGTGTCAGCCAGCAGGAATTGCAGCATCTGGATGCTGCTTCAAACTGGGTCGATTTTGGTCCCAGTTCCACTGATGTGTGGAGGACAGACTCTGGAGAGGAGATGACAGTAGCAGTAGCAGCAACGCTGGCAGCTGTTTGGCTGATGGAGACACAATGTGTGTGTGTGTGTGTGTGTGTGTGTGTGTGTGTGTGTGTGTGTGTGTGTGTGTGTGTGTGTGTGTGTCTGTGTCTGTGTGTGTGTGTGTGTGTGTGTGTGTGTGTGTGTTTGTTTTGTGTACAGGGGCGTCACAAGGTGGGGGGGGGGGTTGGGAGTGCGACTGAGTTACTAGGACCCAAGGTGGAGGGGCCTTAGTTATTTTACTTTACCTATTGAGAAATAGCAGATATACAAGCTTGTGCCGCACCTGCTATTTTTGAAAATTCTTGAAAATGTGTGCAAATCATTTGTAACTCAAACTTTGCTTCTGGGGGGTCCCTGGAACAAAATATTTTGAGATATGTGTCCGTGGCCAAATACCGTACATATCATTCTGGGGGTCCTTCACATGAAAAAGTTTGAGCACCACTGACATAGAAACATTGGTTTTTCAAAAAACCTTAGAAGGATTTGAAATATTCAAAGACTTGCACACATTTTCACGATTTTTCAAAAATAGCAGATCTACAAGCTCGCTTTGAGCTTGTATATCTGCAATTTTCCAATAGTTAAAGCACTAAATGTGAGTGAATCCTTGTACCCACCCAGGGCCCAGAATTTGGTGCGACACCCCTGTGTGTATTGTGTGTGAGTTTGTGCCTCTCTGAAAGACCGGGAGGGGAGCTCCAATAGTGTGTGGAGCAGGTGACAGACATCAGCGACCAGCTTGTCTCCTTTCATTTGGAAGGCACCTCAGCTGGAAGGTTCCACAATCCACACTGCAGATACACACTGTATTGCACTTATTTTGACAATGTGCATTCATCACTGCGCCTGTGCCAGTCCGTCAGTAAAGGCTTGTTATTCTAACCACACATGCTGGTGGAAACATCCCCGCACAGTTACCATTATAATTTGAATTGAAGAAAGCAATCCTGACAGAGACCTTCACATAACCTTTTGCTTATTATTCTGCAGTTCATATATGAAGTTGCAGAATCAAACATCTCATGAACTATATCTTCCCTATTCTGAGCATGTCAGAAACAAGTAAACATTCTGTGAACAATGACAGTAGCCGTAGCCGGGCTACAAGCTTGTATATCGGCTAGTTTAGCTGTTTAACAAATTATATAGGGTTTAAGTGGTTTAAACAGGCTTAGCTGCATTGTAATTGTTTTCTGTTTTTGCCTACTCTGTCATAGTGAAAGCAGGGTATGGGGGGGGGAAGCAGATTGTTGCAAGCTCGCACAGTCAAACCACACTCTGCCAATGCACCGTCTTCAATTCCAACTGCAGTGGCTCCCATGCAATGCATATTGTCGTTGTCGGGTGGAAACCTTGTATGTCCAAAACCGTTTGTTTTGTATTTATCATTTTTGAAATGATTTTAACTAGTGAAAACAGCTGATCTTCAAGCACACAACGCCTCGCTTTTGTGCCATGGCCTTGTATGATGAAGCCCTTCACCTTGACTGTTTGCACGTTCACTACCACGGCTCTCACAGAAGAATAATCTAGGTTAGACGCTCCCTCCCTCAGAAATGCTAATTAAATAGGGGGGGGGGGGGGG
>NC_137814.1:27541959-27556959 GCF_963921795.1 Nannobrachium achirus | reverse complement strand
GTCCAAGGCAATTTTAAGACCAGCCGGAGCTAACCCTTGTTAATGATGTGTGTGTTTTGTATGCCAACATGGCACGACATTCATTTTTGGATGGGTTCACTCATTTACATGCAGGCGTCATGCCAACGGGATGCATTATGTTTCCTGCGTCAACAACATTGCCCAACTTCACTCTCCACTAATGAGGCCATTTGTCTTCTAATGCCCTGGAGAATGTGCTTATCACTGCATTACCTATTAAGCTTCTTATGGCCCCCGATGAAAAGAGCTGTCATTAATATCCTTCATGGCAGGGAACAACTTTCTGGGAGTGGTTGGTTAAGGAAGCAAGTTTCTGAGAGGTGTTAGGCACTGTGTGTATGTGTCTGTGCTCTGGATGTGCTGTGGTGTGGTAGACATATCCCGGTAGCTGACCATATTCTTTTCCTATTTTTATCCATGTGAGAACATCAGATTTCTGCATAGATAGCAGTACAAGCATGTGTGCGCACACACAGACAGACAGACTTATACATGGTTGGTTTGCTCTATCTACCTACAGAGTAATCCTCAGTGTTAATTCCATTTGTCCATTTGTAGATTTCAATTAACGAGTATTTTACTGAGATAACACAAAGCACCATTGACAGCCCCCCCAACACACACACACACACACCGTGGACTGGAAGGTGTAAGACTCCAGGTGGGGTAGACAGACCATGGAGCGTTGTTCCTTCTTCAGGGGACGTGACGTGATGTGGCTGGCTGCGTGGACCCCTGAGGGGCCCTCATTCAGTCTGTGTGTCACATCTCATCTGTAACTGCTTGGGATAAATGTAGATGGGCTCTCAAGGGCAAGAGCGATAGGGAAAGAGAAAACTCACTTGGCGCCCAGGTGTGCCAGAACATTTTATATTTGCCAGTTCTGTTGTCGTTTGAAGAGTGTGTGTGTGTGTGTGTGTGTGTGTGTGTGCAGGGTTTCCTGCAGGAAAAAGTCTTGACCTTTGCGCGTGCGCCGAAAATTTTTGATAATTAATTAATTAATTCGAGTAATTAATTCACTTAATTTTTAATATTAATTCTTATTTTTGCCCTATAAAAAACACATGAATGTGCCCATGATGACGGAAAACACAACTACATGCTATCATCCACATTTATTCAACATTGAATAACTTATATTGCCGGTTTGCCACCAAAGGGTTAAAAAAATAGTGTGCACGCTGGTGTACGAATTCGTGCACAGATGATGCACTATGCATGTACACGCTTTTCACAGCTTTCAAACAAAAAAATTCGCTTGGAAATCCGTTCAGGCATTCAGGAGATACCAGCCCTTATGTTTTCTTCAAATGTAAACAAACATGGCTGCCATGTTTGAAAGATAGGGTTGGTATGGGGGTTAAACATGCAATTTCGCGATCGCGATCATGCCTAGTACATTGTTGGAGGTCCAAAATTTTTTTTTTTTTTTTTTTTTTTTTTTATACCCTTGGGGGGGCGGGGGGGTTTTCTGGCCAGGCGGGGCGCCTGGCCTGTAAAGTGCTGCAGGAAACCCTGGTGTGTGTGTGTGTGTGTGTGTGTGTGTGTGTGTGTGTGTGTGTGTGTGTGTGTGTGTGTGTGTGTGTGTGTGTGTGTGTGTGTGTGTGTGTGTGTTTGCGTGTACGTACAGCACGTGTGGAGAATGTGTCACAGGGACAAATGTTTAGTAAGTCTGCTGTAACATGCCCTCATTTTTCATTTCATTCAGTGTCTCGTTTGGCATCCGTATTCCATGAGTAATATCACTGCACATGTCACTCTCCATTTCCACGCCTATTGCTCACTTTCCTCTGTTATCCAAGCTTTCTGTCTGTGTGTCATCTCCTTTGTCTTGCCTCCTTCGCTGTATTTTCATCTCACTCGCTCTCTCTCTCTCCACATCCCTTCATTATGTTCCCCCCTCCTCAGACGTGCATTAAGATTTAAAATCTCCTCTAATTAAGAAAAGAGAAAGTCAGTCCAAACAGATGGTGCGAGGATACCCATGGTAACAGTTAATTATCTCTGAGCGAACCGTGGTCCTCAAAGAGTTTCATTGAAGCGAACAGAGGCTACATTTCAATGAAACTCGTTGAGGTTGGAACTAAAGCTCTAGGAGTAGCAGAAGACAACCAGATGTACAGTAACTGTACTGTATGTGTGCATTTGGCCTACTGAGGCCGTATGCTGAGGTACACAGCAGACCTGAAGCGAGATGAATGGTATGGTAGAAAGCACTATGGCCTATGGGACACTTTGACTGGGAACTTTGAAGTCTTGTGCAATGTAATCAAGCTGAGATTTTGGACAGCGTTTCCCGAATTCGTACTGTTAGTCAATGATTCTCAACCTTTTCAATTTCAAGGATCCCCAGTTTGACATACATTATTAGGCCATGGACACCCATTCGATAGATTTCTTATCCCTGGGACCTCAATCTACTCAAATATTCAGTGTTCATTTAACCGTGAGAGGGTAGAATACAAAACCCTTGTATGGATTATACGTCTTGCTCAAGAAGGTAAAATGTTTGACTTGGTCTTTGAAAGAGAATTTTTTACCGCTTCTAAAGATACAGTATGAGACTATGAGTAGTGAAAAACAAACCCTCTTTTTATTCTATTGATTCTTGACAAGTTTGATACAATATTCTGTATCTTTTTCCATACTTATGAATCTAATCAGTCTGTTGAGTATAATAAAGCATTGTGGTAGGCCTCTGGGTAACTCTCTCACTCTCTCTCTTTCATCCTCTGTCCCACGCTGGTGGAAATCTGTGTCTGCATAAGAGCGTGTAGTTCAGAATTCACGGGAGGTGCTGACTGTGAACACACCACTAATGAGTTTACACACTTAAGGGGAGGTGTGAGTTTAAAGGATATCACAGTCTTGGTTTCCTCCATAATCGTCTGTCATCACCTTTAAACAAAAGGCTGCTCATAATGAAAAAAAAAACAAAAAAAAAACAATCATGGCTAATCAATGTGACCTTGTAAGAATAATAATCTAAACCTTGTTTATTATTCCTGGGATGTCAACCTTTTTAACAATGTGGTGGAAGAAGCAGAGGTTGAGCGAAACAGACCTATTTGGAAGGGTGGAGTGGGAGCGAGAGAGAAAGTATTTCTCTGACAATGTAGTGTAATGGGGTCAATTCATTATGTTTTGAAGGAGAGCACTGCTAATGTGACTTTATGAAGTGAAATGAAGTAAGAGTTGCTGGTCTCGCGTATCGGCAGCTAACACAATTACCGCTGAACTGCATGCCCGCACTATTAGAGGCATGGTAATAGACATTCTGTGATTGCTTTTGATAGCACCAGCCGCCCTGACGACCTGTTATTGGCTTGACATTGAGGTTTCCGTGGGAGGAAACGACTGGAAACGGGGCAATTAAAAAATCCTGCAGACTGCAGTGCCTCTCTCAAGAACCTCAGTTTTCTCAAGTGTGGCAGCAATGTTAGATTCACACAATCACAGTATTAACCACACCCATGGATTAAAGTTCTCTGTCGCCACGTACGACTGATTTCAGATATCTATAAAAGTCAGAATGTCCTCTTGGCTAACTCTTGGCTTTCTCTAAAGGATGATTTATACATGGTTACGTGCTGGTGTCAGTGAAAATAGCTGATCTACAAGCTCACAACACATCGCACTCACTGCATTGTGAGCTTGTAAAGCTGTTATCTTTTGTTATTTTAGGGGATCAAAGAGTATTTGAATAGGTCAAACCAGCAATAGAATTAATACATTAAAAAGCATTTTAATTTTAATCGCTGCACACCTGAATGTCTCATGTGCACGCCTGTGGTGTTGATTTTGACTGTTTTGTCAGCCATTTTGATGGTGTCCCTAATCATTCACTGCCCACCCCCTCACCCAAGTCATACTTCCATTTGCAAGTAAGAGAGTGAGCGCTGAACAGAAGAGCAGTCAATCAGAACTCTAAATGTACCAGTAACATATGCTATGCAGTATTTAGCAGCCAGGGCTGGGACAGCATGGGAACTGTTACTGTTCCTGTTTAACATCGCTGGAAAGTCCAGCTGAAAGCCTTTTGAGCAGGAGATGTATTTGACTGTACTGCTTGTTCTGTTTGGAGTTAATGGTCTGAGGAAACTGAACGACTCTGACCTCTGTGTGTTTACGTCTCTGTTGCCAAGCTAGCAGACGTGTCACTTAAGGTGTCTGTTCACTATACACAAAGGTGTCTGTTCACTATACACAAAAGTGTGTAGTGAAGGGGTTACTCAAATAGGCCACAAGTTAAAACATCAATGAATGTAGAGTACATACCAAATGCACGTAAACATTTATTTATGGGAGGGTGCAAAATATATTCTGTATATATAAAAGACCACTCAAACAAAATGGAACAACAAATGGCTATAGAAAACTGGCACACACACACACACACGCACGCACGCACGCACGCACACACAATGCTTTTGTGTTTCTAGTCTTTTTCTTCAGTGCCTGTAACAACTGTATGCGTTTTGATGTTCAACATGTAGTAAAAAAAACATGTAGTATTCCATTCCTAGCACGTTTGACCTCTGATGCTCTCCCCTCGCGACCAAATAGGCTTGTGGGATTCCATTAATAACACGTTTGGGGGGAAAGAAGTTTGGTTGTAACCCCTGTGAGCGATCTGCATCCATTTACCCCTTCTATTCTCCATGACGAGAATCCAGCAGAAGCGATTAGACCCGATAAAGTGGCTGATAGTGAGAGAAGGTGGATAACAGACAGAGAGACTGCTTCATCAGGACAATAGGGGAAGAGAGAATGAATACTTCTAAAGGGATGTCGGGAGAGAGAGCTTGAGAAGGTTGCAGAGGAAGTACATGAACGATGAAGAGCTTGATCACCCCCCGACGAACAGGATGATACAGCTGGCCTTCAGTTAATGCAGTGGTCCTCAACCTTTTCAGGCCGTGACCCCCAAAATAATCATATTTTAACTGGGGACCCCCGCACAAGCACTTAGAATTGTAGGAGTTGGCATTACATTTGGTTTGACTCGATCATTGTGAAAATAGCAGATCGGCTATTTTCACAATTTAAGCCTCTAATATTTGACAATTTGACCAATGTTTGACCAGAGGTACTAAAAAGGTCTTTAAAGTCCTTAAATTGTCACTTTAAATATGTGCAGATACCCTCTATACACTTCAACTTTATGTTGGTTTGTTTACTGTTGAGTGAGAAAACGATGTTAACATTTAGCTTAACATCTGGGGACCCCCCAAAATAATGTGGGGACCCCTCTGGGGGTCCCGACCCACAGGTTGAGAACCACTGAGTTAATGTGACCTATAGACCATATTCACACCGTGGCCATCTTGGATCACATGACTTCCTGGGGTAGCAGCCTGCACAAGCCTGCATTACAAACCATTGTGAACAATGGAGCGATGGTCCCAAAATATGAGTTCTGTTCAACCAATTTATTTTTACAAAATTGATAAATGGGCAGATGACAACATCATCATCCCCAAAATGATTAAATAGAAGGGTATTATCCACAATATGCATGGTAGTTAGGCTGCAACCTTACTGTGTACAAATACTTGCTATCTGTGCAGTGCTTGCTCCACTATCATATTAAAGGAGCTACAGTATAGTCAACTTTTTCTTGAAAAAAGGATGCTAGTCTAAAAGACTAGAATGTAAACAAAGTGTCGGTCCGATAACGGCCAAAATGATTATTTTATCATTATTTTACGCTTTTTGTGGTCATTTTTGAATAGAAACACGTGTATGAAGCTTATTTTCGAAACATTATTTTTATTTTAGCATCCGTTTTTCAAGAAAAAGTTGTAATTGCGACCGTAGGTCGCACTACCAAAACCTCCACCGCCTGTCCGTCCGTCCGTCCGTCTGTCTGTCTGTGAGTCAGTCACACTTTTGCCCTGCTCATATCTCCACAATCGTTGCCCCCATCCATGCCAAATTTTGCACACACACTCCTTACCTGCCAAACTACAACCTCCAAGGACCCCCGGAGCTCCAGGGACCCCCAGGTCCCTGGGGGACCCCCAGGTGTAAAAGAATGTCCGTCCGTGAGGCACACGTCACACGTCACACTTTTGCCCTGCTCATATCTCCACAACCGTTGCCCCCATCCATGCCACATTTTGCACACACACTCCTTACCTGCCAAACTACAACCTCCAAGGACCCCCGGAGCTTCAGGGACCCCCAGGTCCCTGGGGGACCCCCAGGTGTAAAAAAATGACCAAATGTGCAAAAATGACCAAATGACCACCCCAACGGGGCTGCTCACGGGGAATTCCTGGGGACCACCCACTCCTGCTGCTCCAGAACGGATGCAAAAGTGGTGACGCCCCCAGTGGAGGACCCCCTCCACTGCAGTTCACATAAAATGCCGTAACTCGGCCTAGGAGCGTCCGGGAGAGCCGGGGCCGCTACCTATTCGTCCACCAAGGCAACGCGGAGACCCCACCCATCATTTCTCACATGGCCCTCTTCTAGCGCCACCTTCAGGCCGATTTTTAAAACACATTTTTGGCCACTGCTCCTACAGTTTTGGCCCTAAAATCACGCAAATTGCTACACAGTATGTCTACACTCATCCCATCAACATGAATCTGTCCCATATAGCGCCACCTTCAGGCCGATTTTTAAAAACACATTTTTGGACACTGCTCCTACAGATTTTGCCCTAAAATCACTAAAATCACTACACAGTATGTCTACACTCATGTCATCAACATGGATCAGGAAGATTTTGGAAAAACACATTTTTGCCCTATTTGTGGAGATAAGTGACCTACGGTCGCTTATCTCCCGATTAGGGAGTCTTACTGGTATTAACAATATGAAGGCAGAGCAAGCACTAGTCTGCATACTGTAGCAAGTCAGAGTAACACTGCAACCTAACTACCATGAATATTGTGGATAATACCCTTCTATTTAATAATTTTGGGGATGTTGATGTTGTCATCTGCCCATTTGTCAATTTGGTAAAAATAAATTGGTTGAATAGAATTCATATTTTGGGACCATCGCTCCATTGTTCACAATGGTTTGTAATGCAGGCTTGTGCAGGCTACTACCCCAGGAAGTCATGTGATCCAAGATGGCCACGGTGTGAATATGGTCTATTACACTTCAGATTAGAGCCGATTTGGAAATTGACCATGTCTTTATCTCTCTCTCTCTCTCTCTCCCTGTCTGTCTGTCTCTCTGTCTGAGCAGCGAGGAAAACATGCGCCCCAGCAGAGTTTGCCTGCCTAAACGGGCAGTGTGTCCCGGGGCGTTGGCGTTGTGACGGGGAACCAGAATGCCCCGACGGCTCCGATGAGGCAGAAGCCACCTGCAGTAAGTACCCCCCATGTCTCATGCACGTCACACGAACGCACACACACCCGACAAATACGCAAGACAATTTCATCTGATCGCGTTACTTATTATTCATTGTCATTATTATTACTGCACGTTTTCATTCAATGACCCTGTAACCTCTCTTTGTCGATGCAGTTTCTTAAGTGTGTCAGATAATAGGACAGTTGATGGAGGGCAAAGGTGAAACTTAGTGGCGGCATTCTATCATATTCTCTTATCTCATGTGTAGGTGCCTTTGAACAGGCACATGCACACATATACACCAGTAAGACTCCCTAATCGGGAGATAAGCGACCGTAGGTCACTTATCTCCACAAATAGGGCAAAAATTTGTTTTTCCAAAATCTTCCTGAGCCATGTTGATGACATGAGTGTAGACATACTGTGTAGTGATTTTCGTGATTTTAGGGCAACATCTGTAGGAGCAGTGTCCAAAAATGTGTTTTTAAAAATCGGCCTGAAGGTGGCGCTATATGGGACAGATTCATGTTGATGGGATGAGTGGAGACATATTGTGTAGCAATTTGCGTGATTTTAGGGCCAAAACTGTAGGAGTAGTGGGCAAAAATGTGTTGTGAAAATCGGCCTGAAGGTGGCGCTAGAAGAGGGCCATGTGAGAAATGAGGGGTGGGGTCTCCGAGTTGCCTTGGCGGACGAATAGGTACCGGCCACGGCTCTCCCGGACGCTCCTAGGCCGAGTTACGGCATTTTATGTGAGCTGCAGTGGAGGGGGTCCTCCACTGGGGGCGTCACCACTTTTGCATCCGTTCTGGAGCACCAGGAGTGGGTGGTCCCCAGGAATTCCCCGTGAGCAGCCCCGTTGGGGTGGTCATTTGGTAATTTTTGCACATGTGCTCATTTTTTACACTTGGGGGTCCCCGAGGGAGCTGGGGGTCCCTGGAGCTCCGGGGGTCCTTGGAGGTTGTAGTTTGGCAGGTAAGGAGTGTGTGTGCAAAATCTGGCATGGATCGGGGCAACGGTTGCGGAGATATGAGCAGGGCAAAAGTGTGACGTCTGACGTGTAACGGACTGACTGACGGACGCACGGACACCTGGTGGAGCTTTCTGTAGTAAGTGCGACCTACGGTCGCAATCAAAGGGGGCTTGAGCCCATAGAGTTATCTATCTATAAATGCGACAAATCTCTGTCTGTCTGTCTGTCTGTTTGTTTGTAATCCGCGTATCTCGAGAACCGTTCGTCCCACCGGCTTCAGATTCGGCACGCGCGTTCCCCGCCGCCGCGCGGAGTGCAGTGCCGGGCCTCGACCCGACCCGACTCGCGGTTTTCCGAAACCGGCGCGAAACGTTCGGAATCTCCTTATGCGGAGCTGATTGTTGACATCAGGCTGTTCCGGAGGAAATCGGCGCAAGCGCTGAGTCATTGTGACATCACTTCATAAAAGGCTCTGACATCACGTACGCCACATGAGTCAACACAAAATCTCTGTGAATGTGTATGTATGTATGTAATCCGCGTATCTCGAGAACCGTTCTTCCCACCGGCACGTGCGTCTGACATCAGAGTTTTCAGCAACCGGTACTGTGTGTGCAGAGATCTTCATATATGGGCATAAGGGGACAAAGGCAAACAGATGGTCAAAACGGGTCCTATGACAACAGGTATATTGGGGTTTGCATTAAAGGGTGGGGCATTCATGGGGTTTGCATTAAAGGGTGGGGCATTCATTCCCTATTTCAAATTCGGCACGTGCGTTCCCCACCGCAGCAGGTAGTGCAGTGCTCGGCCTCAACCCGACCCGACCCACGATTGTTTGAAAAAGCGACAGAAATCTCATATATGGGCATAAAATGGACGCAGATAAACAGATATCTCCATATATGGCATATATGGGCATACAATGGATGCAGAATCACAAAGATCTCCATATACGGGCATAAAAGGGACACAGACAGACAGATACAGAGATCTCCATATATGGGCATAAAATGGATGCAGATAGACAGATATCTCCATATATGGGCATATATGGGCATAAAATGGACCCAGAACTATAACTGCAGTGATCTCCATATATGGACATAAAATGGACACCGACAGACAGATACAGATATCTCCATATATGGGCAAAAATGGACACAGGCAGACAAATGGTCAAAACGGGTCCTATGAAAACAGGTATAATGGGGTTTGCATTAAAGGGCGGGGCATTCATTCCCTATTTACATTGTTCCGAGTTGGCCAGGTCGCCGACTAGACGCTGGGCCGCCCGAACGGCGGCCCAGCTTCTAGTATATTAAATAGAGGACGTACAGCCCCGCCCCCAGCTATTCATTTCAACGTAAGTTTCTCAGTGGCGTTTGAAGCACCCAGAAGACTGCCGGAAGTATCTGTATATTGCACGCTGATTGGTTGGCCAAAATTATAGGCCAAAAATTTGATTGGCCAAGGCACTGAGCAGGCGCACTATGGTAAACATTAGCCTTAGCAGTTAGCATACGCACGCGCAGTAGCGTTTAACTGCAGTCCCAGGTTTGACCACTAGGCTAATAGCTGCTTCAATGTTCTACCGTGGTTCTGGGGGCTTGCTTGAGCCCCTGCCCTTTTACCTTAGAAATGCAAATGCCCCTTTCCATGCCATAGCCTACCCGAAGGCAGCATTCAAGAGAAATGCCTCATCCAAACTCTCCTGAACTTGAAGGCAGCATCTTATGCTGAAAGAATTGCCCTCTCTGTGTAGAAATACATGCTGTACACCACATATCCAGTATTCACTTGATTATGCTTAGTTTAATAAGCTCAAGCTCACAAGCTCACAACGTGTCGCAGCGTGCCGCGTTGTGAGCTTGGAGGTCTGCTATTTGCGATATTTTCAACAAAAGGCCCATTTAGAAATGTCAGCCCCTGCCTCTCCAACATTCTCTGCACGTCCCTGCCTTTGAATATCACTCTGTATTCGGTTGCAGCCTCGGTACTGTCAGGATGAAGGCCATGCTGGCTAATAATCTCTGCCGGTTTCACGCCGTGGGTGAATAGTACGCAGCGACATGCTCCTCTCAGTCCAGCTAGACAGGACATAATTTGTCTCCTCCCGGAAGCCCGGAACACAAGTCAGGTTTGCAATTTGACTTGCTGCCTCCAATCATGCCCTCCCTCCCCGCTGGCACTCTGCTCGCCCACGCCACAACCTCCATTGTGTCTGCTGTCGTAGAATGCAGGAAGGAAGGATTGTGATTACTGCTGCTGAGCTGTATGGCAGGCAGACGGGGCACTGCCTGCCTCTTCTAGCCGGTGTCACCATGCTTTAACCCACGCACAGTCCCTGATGAGGGCTTAAGGCAGGTTGGCATTTTCACAACCAGGACTAAGGTCGAGAGAGGCCTTTATTGGTTTTCTTCCCCTGCATGCCTGGAGTCCCTGCCATGCCTTTTTGTGTTGCTTTCTCCTTCCCTTGTTTGAGTACAGACCCCTTACAGAGTGAGAGCTGTTAGTCGGAGCAGAGACAGACAGCATTATAATGTCTGTCTCTGCAACTATGCTGCAATGTTCATGGACCAAGCGTTGGTATGTCTCCATATTGGCTATTTCTCAGGTACACAATTCAAAAGTATAAAGTACCTGTAACGCCCGCAGCCACGAGCATGGCCAGCCCAGTAGGTCTCTCTTGTCCCATTGTGCTTCTCAAGTAGTTTTTAGTCCTTCTCAATTTTCTGCTCGGCACAGTTTATATGCATTTCCGCTCATGATTAAGCCATGCGTAAACAACGCACTGCTGAAGGCTAGCTGGCTTCTGTTGACAAGTGATTGATGATGACATGGCGTGCACCATGAAGATGATAACGTTTTAAATGGGCCCGCCTGGCCCACCTAGAGGCGGAGCACGCAAAGTGCGTCCACATCCTAATAAACTAAAGATGATAAGATCCATGTGATCTGACCATAGCTGACGGTCGGGCCCCCGCGGTCCGCGGGCCGGTAAGCGTCCGCTTACTCAGCTTAACCGGACGCTTCGCCCCTGATTGAATCTAAGAATATTTTTGTGAGTTTGTAGATTTTCATAAATCAGGCATTGCATCTACTTACTCCTTTATGTAAGATCCTCCGTCATAATGTCAGACTTAGGGCAGGATGATGTACTGTACTGTAGGTGAGATTACCTAGCAATTCTTGAAATGCTACTTGATTCCATTTGACAATTTCAGCTTGTGATCTGTAAAGCCATTGTTGAAGCAAGCGTGGGACTGAAATAAGTTGTGCGAAGCGGAGCAGAAAATGAATTGGAGAAAGCCAGCTGTGTCTTTGAAAGCCTGTTCGTTGGAGTTTTGGTGCTCTTTATTTGGTGTGTGGGCCATACAGCCAGACCCTGATGAATAATGTAATAGCCTCTAATGTCACCCCCGGAAAGTCTGGTGTGAGGACGGAGAGGCACAAAGAGACCTCTGGAGGGTAACAAGTTTGCATTGGAAATCCAATTAAACATAAATGAACGAGGGATTCATTCACTTGGCCGCCGAATACAGAGATAGAGATTAGGGCTGTGAAGAAAGTCATTTATATGGAAATCCCTAATGTACTCAGGTGGTGTTTTAATGTCATATATTTCTGAATGGCAACAGCAAAAATGAAAATGTTGGAGTTTATCAAATCTTTGTGGTGTCAAAGGCATATTTGTGTATTTGACTTTGGTTTTCACTTTGACAACTAAATATGGAGCATTACACAGTGTTCATTTATCCATTTGTAACTCAGAGAGTCCATAAATGTAACCAAATTGACCCGTTACATTTGGTTACCTAACCCTAACCCTAACCCTTGGTCCATTTGGTTACATTTGCAAATTAATACTGAGGAATTTACTGTGTAAGTAAACCTGAGCCTTCTGCATTTATCAGCATTCACCCCTCTCCTCCTAAGCATCTTTCAGCTGACAACAGATATTCCACTTGGCAGTCCTCATTTTCCATTTCCATGGTTACCGTAGCGTATACTGTTGTCCCCGAATTCACTGTACATCCAGCCTCCCGTCAACAACCGTGGTCCCAAGGGGGGCCACCAGGGGGAACCAGAACGACCAATTGGAAAGGAGAAAAGAAAAATAATATAATAATTCATTCATTTTAAATTCACATGATTATTGTGCCGGTTTAACCACTTTGTTTCAAGTACCTCTACACAAATTAAGCATCCCTTTCCACCATTCATGCACTCAAATGACGAGGTTCCAATGAGACCACGTGCCGAACGGAGGCATTATCATCGAGATCCGGGCCTGTTGTTACTGCCGCGAGAGGAGGGACCCAACTAAGTGTGTCACAGCCAGTCACATGGAAATGATGGAGAAAGCGAGTGGAGGATGCAGATTGGACTGGTCTCCAGGCGGTAACGTACGTTACTCAGTGGAAGCCATTCTGCTCTCTCCGCCATGTTGAGCGATCATGCTTCTTAATTACTTTGCGTTTCTTGGGGGGGGGGGGGGGGGGGGGGCTGAGTGAGTGAGTGGTGGCCCACTCTATGCTTGTGTTGTGCCAGCTGCCTGCTCAGTCAGTGAGATCGCAGGCAGCAACCGTCATGCGTCTCTGCAAGATGTCAATTACACCGGTCCAAGTCTTGTGTTTCATGAGCTGCTTTAAGATGTGGACTGGACATTAACCTCCGATCCTTTGTTAACTGAGCAAACGCACCCTTAGCAATGCTAACTGTGTCTCTATTATAATGATACAATATAACCCCCCCATGAAGGCACACAATCACATCTAGCACTTCACTGAAATGAGTGCCATGACAACACAGCAGGACGGAATCATCACGAGCCATCAGCATTGGGGCTTTGACTGCGATGTGAATGTCAAAACTGTTATTGTGTTCTTGGTTGGCTGGTAGTGTTAAGTGTTTGGTAGTCATCAGCCCTGATTATTACTAGCATCCTATAAAGGTTTTGTTGGGACATAAGGCTACTGACCAGTATGTGCATGCTTACATACATGCCATGCACGTTGTGTTATCCCCTCCTTTCTGAGGCATGTTGGCAAAAGCCGAACCAACTCTAAGCTCCTCCTAAGACCTGAGGCTTCCCTCCATGAGTTGCTCACAAATCCGTTGAAACACCTTGGTGTCTTTCCTCACTGTTTACCTGCCTCTCCTATACCCATGCTTAGCACAGTGATGGTTATTCAGTGTTGTTGCTAAGATTCTCTTCCCTGCCGTAGTGTGCTTGGCACATGGAGTGAAGAGGAGAGCTGGCTGGTTCTGACACACAGCAAAGATATCATTCCTCTAGTTATACTTGGTTGCACAACAGTGTCTCTCACCAAAAATAGCTGATATACATCGCAATGCGACACGTTGTGAGCTTGTCGATCGGCTGCTTTTGGCACGGGACCCTGCATCGCAATGCATTATGGAGTGTTAACATAGGGCACAGCGTACACCTTATTACATCTGTCAAGGGACACAAGCTGCACATTCTATTCGTTTTATTTCTCTGACATCTTTGGCTTTCTCTCACTGCTATTTGCCCTGTCCCATGCTCAACATGCCTGCAAGAAATACACACACAAACTCACACAGACATTCTGGACCCAGCACAAATGAGATGTATGCTAGAATCATTTTCGTTCTGCGAGCAGGGTCCCAATTACATGCTGCAGTACTAGAGCTACACTGGCATATTAAAAATTCTAATTTTGGTTACCGTTTTCTTGCTGAGTGGCTTAATCGCAGGCGCTGAAAAATGAACGACTCTTTGCGGTAAAACAGTGCCAGACTAATGTGTAATCAGAGAGTAATTTGGCCAGCACTGCTTGCTGTACGGTGGCTCTCTGTATGGTTGTTTGAGCAATGGCATGTTTCGGTGCAATAGGAGTCGTCAGCCAGTCGGTGCTGGGGCAGGAAATTGCTGTGTTCAGCTTACTTTTTTGCAAGGCATTTTTCTGCCTGTACTTTGAAATAGCAGCAGATGTAAGGGAAGCAGGGAACCTCACTTCACTTCCTCTTCTCCCTGAAAAATGCTTATTCACCTTAAAGCCCCCCTCAAACTGCCTCTACAGGGAGGAAAGCAAGTTTGCTCTGGCCACAGCCCAGGGTTTTACAAATGTGCTTGCAGTTGCTATTAAAATATGTTTTGTACAATGCTCTGTTGCATTAGCTCGGAGATTCTTTAATGAGAGAAACAACCCCCCTCATTCTCAGACGATACGGAGAAGATGTTTCACGCATCTGTGTGAGTGCGGCCTTAGATTTCCATACGTGTGTCCAGAGCCAAGGGCATGATAGACAGCAATGATAATGACACACCTAAAATCGAACACACCCATCATTCATTTGATGCAGCTTTTGTTGCAGCTGTGTTGCTTACATCACTGTGTACTGTAAGGTCAGTGTTATGCAGCCTGCCACGTTTTACCCTGCTGTAGTTTTTTTGTTTAACCTGAAGTGGTAAACAAAATACAAAATCAGCCTAGGAAGTAAAATCCCTTCAAAATAAAAAAGCCACAAACTGTTGGTACTGTTGTGACTAATTCATTCTTTATCCACCCTTTCATATTGGCCAGAACATTTCATCCACATCACAGAGTGTTCTCTCTGTCCATGCACATAGCACACACGTTCACAACCATCGCTGGCATCCATCATTGTCTATATCACCACAGGCCTCCTTCATGTCCTCC
>NC_137814.1:27534459-27536959 GCF_963921795.1 Nannobrachium achirus | reverse complement strand
TTTCTGCTGCACTGTACACACTGCACTACACAGTTCCGGAGGAAACGACAACAAAGCATGACCTCAGTTGTTGTACTAAGGGATACACATTTAACATAAGTACAGCTGTTTTTAGTTATCTCATTTGGCAATGACTGTCTTACATGCAGCTGTGTTTTTATTTACACTAGGTCTGAGCAGAATTTCTCTCCTTCTGGTGCACATAGCTAATTGCACCTAAAGTTGGAAGCGAGTGTGCGAGAGATTCATTTCCGGGCCCTTAATGAAAATAACCTCATAAATGATATTCATTAGCAAGCTTGCTGTCAGCCCATCGTGCCACAAATTAGCCTCTGTTATCCCATTGCTTGTCAGATTATAATAGTGTCAATCCAGAGAGCCAGTGTGTTTAACAACGCATGACTCCAGAGACTGAAAGTCCTGTGGAAGACAGACACTCACCTGAACATGCAGTAGCAGTATAGACCAGGGGTCTTCAACGTTTTCAGGCCGGGGACCCCCAAACTGATGGGGAGATGGAGCAGGGACCCCCTACCACCTCGTAGGGTGGGGGGGCTACGACATATTTTTTATTTTAAACATGTACAAGTTACAGCGAGCAGGGTGGGCCGTACCTTATTAACTGAGAACCAATGTCAATAATATCAACAATCTCTCAATTGCATAGTAATCATGTATTCAAGCTATTCAAAAGGGATAGAATCATGATTTATTTTTTAACATAAATGTGAAAAATGAAAAAAAAAGAAAAAAAAACATTTTTGAAATCTTTTTTTTTTTTTTTTTAAGCAATAATTTCGCGGACCCCCTGCAGTACCTCCGCGGACCCCCTAGGGGTCGCGGACCCCCTGTTGAAGACCCCTGGTATAGACAATAGGCTATTTAAGCTTTGCACTGCAACGGCAGATGACAACGGCAACCGTAAAATGATCAGCGCTCGATAGATCGGCAGAGTCTACCTTTCCACGTATCGGCTACAACGCCTGCTGCGGGTCGCGTCGCCATGGGAACCAAAGCGTTCAGCGAAAGGGGTGGGACCCCGTCGCCGACGGCTGGTTGCTTAACACTTTTGACCGCTGCGGAGATTACGTCATAACAGCTGTTAGTCCCGCCTCACGTCGCCGTAGTAAAAACGCACCCCTTAAATTTCCTATTGACACTGTAATAGAAAACATGAAGAAAACTAAAAAACAAACAATAATAACACAGGAACAAAGATGAATGATTCCTGTACCCTGAGCCATTGATTTAGTTAACTGATGCATAATTATGGACAGCCTGTTCACCACTAAACCCAGACTAATCTGGATCAAACTTGCCTCATGCCAAACACAGCATATTGACAGGAGGGGGAGGAGGAGGCATGGGTTGTTGTTTTGCTTGGTGATCTACGTATTGTGAATGATCATGTTGTTATATAAAACAGGAAGAATACAAGAACACTCGCCCCAAAACATGCTCGCCCCGGGTCAAATCCAGTGACCTAGGCACGGTCGCAGTGGCGGCTCCAGGGAATAATCAGCAGGGGGCCTTCAATTTTCCAAAGGGGACACATTATTTTTCAACACACCCCTATACAGTATATGGCAAGCCAATTTGTGGGCCGTTTTGAGCCAAATAATGTCCATTACAAGTTTTCTCATTGAAACGATTTGAATTTCCTGTGGTATTCCTATACGTAACCTCAGTGATATTATGCCTAAACCTAACCTTATTCCTAACCTTAACCCCAGTAAAACAAATGCAAGGATACAAGAACCATCTGGAACCGCAAAAGAAATGGCAGTGATTATGTTTTGGGACGAGCCAAATAGGATAGCCCACTTTAACCCAAGGTTTAGTTTGGGGGTATAGTTTATAGGCTGTTACACCTGTGCCAACTGCCGGATTGATTGAGTAATGTAGTTGTTGTCTCAGGCTGCAGCTATCGATTATTTTCTTAGGGATTATTCTATTGATTACTTCTTCGATTAATTACATTTATTTAAATATATTAACAAATTCACACTAAATATTATTGACACGACTAAATTAATTAGTCCCTTCACGCCAGGGTTGCAGAGGACATTTTTTAACTGAGGGGGCAAATTTTTCTATAACTGCTGCAGAGGTTCAAAGAGAAAGCTCCAAAATGTGTACATTGTGTAGACAAGAGCATGTTTTTCATAACTTGAATTTCACCTTTAATCCATCATTCATCCATGTGAGTTCTTGTTTACTTTCGGTTTTGACCGGTGGCTTGCTTGGCGTCGACAGAAACCATATTTCCTCTAAAATGGGCCGAATTTCAAAATAAGCAACTTGTTTATTGTTTTTTTTGTCAGAACCATTCATTGCATAATAACAACATATTAGTACACAAGATATGCAACTTGTAATGATAATTAGTTTATCTAATTAGTAGATAGACTAACTCAGAAGTAAGTAACAGACTGTGACATAATTATCTGTGATTTGATCATCATCGGAAGTTTACCATTTTTCTTCTCAAAAGTGGAAC
>NC_137814.1:27446959-27524459 GCF_963921795.1 Nannobrachium achirus | reverse complement strand
ACCTACCTACCTACCTACCTACCTACCGGTACCTACCTACCTACCTACCTACCTACCTACCTACCTACCTACCTACCTACCGGTACCTACCTACCTACCTACCTACCTACCTACCTACCTACCTACCTACCGGTACCTACCTACCTACCTACCTACCTACCTACCGGTACCTACCTACCTACCTACCTACCTACCCACCTACCTACCTACCTACCTACCCACCTACCTACCTACCTACCTACCTACCTACCTACCTACCTACCTACCTACCTACCTACCTACATGTACCTACCTACCTACCTAGGCTACCTACCTACATACGCTGCCGAACGCAGTACTTATGTGCTCTGCTGGTGCAAGTAACTAGAAAGGTGCAATTCTGGGAAAATTGCAAGTGTGGTTGCACTGATGCTGTCACCATAGAGCACGATGGTGGTAGTGCTGTTCAGTGTAATCTCTGAGTCGTTCTTCCCCAGGTTGAGACAGGCAATAGGACCTGCGGGGGTAGGGAGGAGGGTCTTCACTGAAGAGGTGCCTCGAGAGCGCTTCTGAGGAGGTCATCAGACTCTCCATTTGCACACTTGTAATCCATGGGTTTAATAGAAAGGCCCCTTCTTGAATTCGGTCTTTTTATATTACATATTATTATGTCACTTCTTCTGATGTCACTCCTGTCTTGTAAACTTGTAACCTTTTTGAGGGATGTTATCCGGTTTGTAAGGCTGGATATCTTGGACAATATAATAATAATAATAATAATAAAACCTTATTTGTATAGCACCTTTCATGACATGAAATGCAGCTCAAAGCGCTTTACAGAGCAGAAAATGAAGCACAAGTGCTTAACAGAGAAAAAGTAAAATAAAAATAAAAAATACAGAATAAAAATAAATAATTAAAATATGTTAAAAAATGTCCAATCAGAGGTCAGAAAAACGTAACAACTCATTTGTGGTGTCAATCGAAGCATGACCAATCGTGTCTGATTGAACCTGTGTTTTGATTTACAAAACATATTTGCTGGTAAAAAAATATGGGACCGAATACAATAGTGTGTTGCCTATAGCAAACACACTAATTACGGGCGGCAGTGGCTCAGGGGTAGAGTTGCCGTCTTAGAACATGAAGGGTTCCTGAAAGGTTCCCAGTTCAATTCCGGACTCCCCTAGAGTTAGTGTCGAATAGTCCTTGAGCAAGACTTTGAACCCCTTGTTGCTCCCAGTGAGCAGGTTGGTGCCTTGCATTCCTCTGCCATCTGTGTAGGAATGGGTGAATGTAATGCACAATCTCTGTAAAGTGCCTTGGATAAAGGTGCTATTTAAAATCACCATTTAATTACAACATAGGCATGTATGCTTATAGGACCTGCCTTGCATGCCATATTGCATCATAAGAGATCTAGGCCATAGGCACCATACACGCACACTACAATATCATCCAACTCGTGCCCCAAGAGCCTAGATGGAAAATGTTTCAATTAAAGTTCACTACGTAAAATGTTTATTCCACTGCAATCGAGTCAGCATCTCAAAACTACAACGGATGTGTTTAACATGATGCACATGCAGCCTGCCTGCAGGCACAGAGCCAAATCTGGCTCCTGAGTCTTTTTAAATGTATTTAGCTAGAACCACGAATGACAGGCTAAGTCTTAGCCTGAGCACTCATGTGCTTTACTAATGGCCTTGCCCTCGTGTGATAATACGCATACGCGTGTTTGTTGGATCTCCTTAATAATTTAGCGCCATATTAGTAAAGAGTGAGGCTAGAATCATCACACGGAGCGCAATGTCATAATACAACGGAATGTTCAGATGGTATTTGGTTAATATTGAATGAAGATATTTTAGCCTTTAGCCGAGCTGAATGCAAAAAAATAAAGATATATATACACATGTATATATTTATTCTTTTGCGTTTCCCTTCTTTCCACAGAGAAGGATGTTAGAATAGTAAATGCTGTGGTTTTGTGATAAGTCTTGTCTACTCTACCCCACCGGAATGAAGGAATGAATTCATTAAGTACTGCTGCGTGTAATGGGAGAAAAGTATGGCGAATCAGACATATGCTACAATTAAGTGGGATGATAATCACGACAATCTGTTCCGACATTCACTAGCTGGGGAAGCGTTCACCCAGTTAAGCTCAACGTGTGGAGATATTAATTAGCAATTTTTTGCCGTGCTTCTGGATTCCCCTTTAGCTGCGTGCGTGCTCTCTTTGATCCTCACACACACGTTCTTTTTCTTTTCTTGTTTGCTGTCATTCACGGGCAGGGGCGTCACAAGGGGGGGAAAAGTGGGACTGAGTTACTAGGGCCCAAGGTGGAGGGGCCTTAATTAGTCTATTGGAAAAAGAAAAAAATATATATAGCAGATATACAAGCACCGAGTGCCAAAATGTATACAAATCTTTGAATATATGTATTTTTTAAGCGAACATCTGTACAGGTAACTCAAATTTTGCTTCTGGGGAGGTCCCTGGAACTAAATATTTTGAGATAAGGGTCCGTGGCCAAATACATATCATTTTGGGGGTCCTTCATATGAAAAGGTTTGAGCACCACTGACATAAAAACAGGTTTTTCAAAAAAATCTTTGAAGGATTTGAAATATTCAAAGACTAGCTTGCACACATTTTCTTGATTTTTCCAAAATAGCAGATCTACAAGCTCGCAGCGTGGCACTCGGTGCTGCGCTGTGAGCTTGTAGATCTGCTATTTTTCAATAGTTAAAGCACAACATAATGCGTAATAATGCGTTCCCAGTCTAAATGGGTTAAACCCCCTCCCCCTATGAAGAACATTCATGGGGGGCCCGCAGTGAATCCTTGTACCCAGGGCCCAGAATTTGGTGCCACATCCCTGGCTGCAGGACGTTGTGTCCTATATATGTCCGGAAAATATTTCATGAGCTCAGTATGCACTCAGACCACTCAACATTCATTATGAAACGTCGAAAGTACACCAGTTTCTCTTTTTGTTCCTGAGGAACAAGGCTTTCGCTGGTCATTGCTGATCCGCTTGCCCATTTATGCGTGCTGATTCAGCATGTAAACATCTAAAACGGCAACTCCCCCCCCCCCCCACGCAGCTGGCCCTGAGATGCTAAAGACAAGGGCAGCGGCGTGGAGGCTAGCGCCCCTGCGGTTTGGATGAATTGTATGAATATCAAAGAGATGGTGTCTATTCCCAGCGCTGACTTTTATGCTCAGTGAGGCCGGGCTGCTTGCCCGGCTGGCTGCTATTCAAGTTGAGGGTAAAGGAAAGATGGGTAGATCGTAGAGAGAAGGCTTGTAGAAAGATACAAGAGCTTTTGAGCGCCTAGATTCCAGATTCTCGGCTTTAGTTAGAGTTAAAAATCTTGTTTTTTAATGTTTTTATTTTTTCTAACTAACATTCACAAAATCACCATCCTAAAATGTTGGTGTTCGCACAAGTATGGTAATACAAAATAGTGTGACTAGGGTTAGGATCATATCACGATTATTGTGACAAAAGAAATCACGATTTACGATATTATCGCGATAATCAAAATCCATTATCCTGGGGCAGAACATTAGCCAAAAAATAGCCGATCTACAAGCTCACAACGCGTCGCAAAGCTTGTAGATCGGCTATTTTTTGGCAAAGACATTTGATAGAGAGTGAAAAGAATTACGTATATCATACCTTTCACCAATTATAGAAGGTGCATGACGGAGGACAATATCACGATAAATTAAATCTCCACGATACGATTATCGTGAGTGATTTTTATCACGATAAACGATAATATCGCTTATCGTCCCATCCCTAAGTGTGACAGAGACTGGGATTTACGTCTTGTTTACATCTGCTCAACCACGAGTGCATCCCTTGAAAGGAGAGGATTAAATGGCGTGAAAGTGATGCAGTGCACTCAGTTTCCACCCTGTTTAAATATTCATAAAGGTAAGGTGAACCATGTGGTCAAGAGCACATTGTATCATGTCCCTGAAGTGCACAGCTGTGGAAGTGCCACTTGAGCTGTAACCTCGCATCACCAGACTTTCCACTGCGGAGGTAAGCCTGGTATTCGTTCTGATCCGGTTAAAAATATATATATATATATTATAATACGAAAAAGAAAAAGAAAAGTCACATAATCTTTCTTTCTTTCTTTTACCTTTTATTTATTCAGAGCCCATTGAGAGCAAGCTCTCTTTTTCAAGGACGCGCTGATCACAGCATACAAAACAATACAAGCAATGACAAATAACATTGGCCGAGCTCAGTCAGCCAAGTTTCTGATAGGACAAATACATCAGGGGAGCCCCTCTTTATCAGAACATTGATAAAATCACGTTTTTGAGCCATACTCCTAATATTCAAATGCATGAATTTGAAACCGTCACAAGCTTGCAATTCTCGTGAAGTTGTCAGATCAAAACAATTTACATTATTGATGAGAGTAGAGGGAGTAATTATAGGAGCAACATGTACCGGTATATATATGCAAGGTTAATCACTGTGACCCCCCCAAGGTCTTGAAGCATGGCGAGGCAACAGCCTTATGAAAGGGGTTTTGTAATATCCACAGCGTGTGATACATGAACAATTTTACCACCTGGCATCAAGGGGCAGGAGCAGTTTAGAGACAGTAACCTGACACCTGAGGCAGAACAAAAAATAGAATGGCTGGAGAAGGCCATATTTACATCTGCATATTTACATCGGACATATTTGTATGTGGGACCAGTCAAGATGTAGCCTGCGGGTCCAATGTGCGCTGCAGATATTTGTTTCCCAAAATGCTCGGATGCAGGCCATCACTAATAGCCAATCAAATTTGTCTCACTAGTCGCACTACAAGTTAGAATGGCATTCTAATTAGCGTTCTAAGAATAGAATTTGAATTTTGAATACTATACCAAAAGAAACAAAATGATTATACCAAACTAAACACATTTTAAACTACAGGAATCATTTTGGAGGTGCACAGTGCTCCGACCGGATCAGAACCCCCAAAATGGTGTTGATCCCAGGCTATCTGAGCTGGCATACGGATAGGCATAGGCGATTTTAAGGGGTGTCCTTTTTTTGTAATGTAAATTTATTTTATAATTATTAAATAAAACAGTGATCGTGATTTGTGAAATGTGCGCAAAAAGAGAGGTGGAGGGGCAAGTATTTCAGCTTGCTTGCTTGCAATGTAAGACCTACTTATTTATTTTGAATCGGCTTGCTTGGCAGATGTTCTGAAAGCTGAAATCTCTGTAATGACTTCCATGTACAGGGAAGAGAATGTGCGCAAAAAAAGAAAAAGAAATTGAGGACACGACACTGTTTGAAAAGAAACTTACTTTTTTCAAGAGAAGGGAATGCATAATTCTGATTCATTTGGTACATTAAAACACGTCTACACACTGTACCTCAACTAAAAACGTATTTACGGACAACCATGACTGATAAAAGAGTGTCAGATATAGGCATTTTACAGATTGAGAAAGAACACGAAATTAAAGTGCAGAAAATAATTGATCGGTATGCAAGTGCCAAAAACCGGAGGCTGCAGTTCATTGTGTAATAAGGATTTGTCTACTATTATTTGTTTTTGTGAAATGCTTATTTGACACTGTAAATGACTGCTTGATTGCTTGATGAATGATGATTAACTTGATGTTTGGCTTTATATGTCCTGGCTGTGCTGCCTCTGTCTGCAAAATAAGTAAATAAATCCTATATAGACATAGCTCATGGTGTCTAGAAAAAGAAGCATCTGTTTTACACTTTTTTTGTTTATATTGTGTTACATTTGGGTAAAAAATAAACCACAGAAAACCGTTAAAACAACATTACAAAACGGACGTCCTGGATTAATCAGAGAGGGTCCGATCGAGGCCAGATAAATATCATATTTATAACTAGTCAGATATGTCCCAGAATATAACCTTATATGCTCATATTTCAACTACAAACAATAACAATAATCCTGTCAAACAAAAAAGTCCATATGACGTCCTGGTAATGACGTCAAGAGCATCCCCATATGGGCTGTGATCTGGCCTAGTTCTGAACGTCAGCACAACTTGGAGACCAGCTTCAAATCTGTGCTAGAACAGGAAAGTTACTTAGCTGTTGTTCACTGCACTGTTACTATTTGTATTATCTCTACAGTAAGTTTTGAAAAAGACTGATCTACTAGCTCACAATGCGTTGCAACGCAAAGCACTGTGTGCCATTTCCCCCCAAATATCCCCACCAGAATATGTGTGCTACAGTGCTAGGGTTCAAGTGGTTAAATGTAATTCGTAGTGGCTTTAAAAAAGTTTCACAGTCATGTTGTTACTCAACTGCAGGAGGAGAAGGGAAATGACAGGGTTAGAGAAATACCTAGTGTAGATAGTGATGTGTCTCAGAGGGGGGAGATGATCTCTGTGCATTCATGTGATGTATCAACCCTCCACTGTGGTCTTTCCTCGCTCTGTGTGTTACCAGTATCGTCTCTCATACTAATGTCTCCTCAGCTGTGATGTGAACTGAGTCTCCCTCTTTCCATTCGTTGATTTTCAGCTCAATGGCAATATTCCTCTATCTCAGGGGTCTTCAACAGGGGGTCCGGGACTCCGGGACCCCTAGGGGGTCCTCAGAGTTACTACAGGGGGGCAGCCAAATCTTTGAGTGATAGAAACGTATTTTTCCTCCTTTTTTATATTAACCACTTGAACCCTAGCATCCATATTCTGAGAACTTTTGCTGAAAATAGCCGATCTACAAGCTCACAACGCCTCGTGCTGCGAGGTGTTGTGAGCTTGTAGATCGGCTATTTTCGGCAAAGAGGTTTGGTGTAGAGGGGGAAAAGAGCAGACTAAGTACAGAGGTCCTGTTTATTAAGTATCGACTTTTCAAGTGGTTAAATATCTGAAAACACATTAATCCAAAATACAATGACGATTCATCTCACTCTCTCGTTGAAGACCCCTGCTCTATCTTGTCTAAACATATGAAACCAATGTAGTAGTTGTTTGATCTGGTATTGAATGCACTGCAGGTCATTCTTTAAATGTTTTAGAGCACTGGATCCATGGGATCGTTGAGGGGGTTCCAGGAGGTAACCAGCTAAATGATTGATCACTGGAATCAATCATCAGTAACCAAATGGACCATTATGGGCTCTATAACTCATAATGTGGGTCAGTGGCCTAATGCATATCAAACTAGGGGTCCTTGAAAACAATAAAGTGTGAGAATCACTTTGAGATTAATGGCATGCTCATTTAACTATGCTTTTCAATCAATGTTTATAAGATAATAGATTGTGGCAGTCTTAACAATGCATGACAGCTACAATGAGGCGGCTTTAATAGCTCTATAGTCGATCTAAAAAGGGGGGAAAAAAATAAAGAAAGAAAGTCCTGTTTGTTTATTTTTTGGCAAACAAACAAACAAATACTAGAACTCATTTTGAGATTCATCTGTGGATTAGTATAATGATTTCAGCCAGAGATTGAGTCCTGGCATCAGTAAAAAAAAAATCATTCATAATTATTCAGCTTTTGGAAGATTTGGATTTCTAGGTCACTGGAGTTATTCTGTTTGTTTCTCTCCCTGTGTTCCCTCCCTCCCTCTCTCCCTCCCTCCCTCCTCCAGATGCCAAGGCGTGCCCCAGCGGGGAGTTCCTGTGTGCCAACCGAAAGTGCCTCGCCTCCGTCTACGTGTGCGATGGCGACGACGACTGCGGCGACGGCAGCGACGAGCTCAAGTGCTCCTCCCCGGCGACCTGTGGGCCCAACCACTTCCGCTGCAACACCTCGGAGTGTGTGCCCCTCATGTGGAGCTGCGACGGGGACCCCGACTGCGCTGACGGCTCGGACGAGGGGGTGGACCGATGCGGCGGCGACGGGGTTCCGTACCCGCCCCCCCGCCGGGCCAACTGCACCTCGGAGGAGTTCCGCTGTGCCAATGGCGAGTGTGTCCGACTGGCCTGGAAGTGTGACGGCGACCCAGACTGCAAGGACAAGTCGGACGAGGCTGACTGCCGTGAGTTTGACTCATTGCTGTTATATGCTCTTATACTTAATCAATACCTTGGCCACCGCCAAAACCACAGAGTGGCGTTGGCAGGCGACCTTGTCTGCGTTGGTGCACAGCTGCTTCAAGACAAGCGTCTGTCGACGGTTTCGGCTGTGAAAAACGACAAAACCATGTGTTGTCCGACACTGTCTCGTACGTGTCAGAAGTTGTTTTTCTCTGGATTGAGCGTTCTGCCGTTCTGCCCTGACGTGTCAAAGAAAGTGTCCATCTTTCCCTTAACATCAACACAGCTCTTTACCATGGAGATGACAGCTGAGAGCTTTCCCGTTAAAAAGACGTCTCCCGACACTTTGTTGGAGTATGAATGCCTCCGGCACTTTTTCACACACTTTTATTCCTTCTCTCTCTCTCTCTCTCTCTCTCTCTCTCTCTCTCTCTCTCTCTCTCTCTCTCTCTCTCTCTCTCTCTCTCTAATCCTGGTAGTAGGTCCTATGTTGTCGCTGTTGAGCAGAAACGTTGTTTGTCCAAAACCGTCAGGAAATGGAAAAAAGAACCTGTGATCCAGTGGATCCCTTGTTTTTATTATTTAAACTCAAGTTCATGTTAATAATACTTTTGTTGGTTAAATATGTGAAAACCCCAGAGAAAAAACGGCAAATAGTAGATCTACAGTACAAGGTCACAATGTGTTGCGATTGAATGCATTTAAATGATGCTGTCATAGACTCATACAGCAAAGTATAAAATAGGGCATTAATAAAGAAACGTAAAAGGAATAAAGTACAAGTTTTCTGCCCAACAGCAAAGATATTACAATATTTGTCAGACACTTTTCACCAGCATACTGTAAACGAGAGTGCGCTTGAATATTTCACAGCTGTTAAACATACAGTAGCAGCCCCATAGAGGCACCCACAGACAAATGTTATCAAATTATATCACACAAACAACGCAGAAGTAATTACGCTGGAGATCAGTTTCATTTTAGAGCATGTCTGTATGACAACGTGTCTCCTCGCCAGGGGACCAGAGAGAGAAAGAGAGAGAGAGAGAAAAAAAAAAAAAACATCCTCCTCCACCTCTGCTGGGCTGTGTCACTTACAGCATCTCTTCGCTGCCAGGCGTTCGGGTGGGAGTGAGAGGGGACGTTTGTTTCTGCTGATAAACACCCCTTTAGGAGATTGTGGGCGTGCGATAAAACAGGCTTTCCTATTAGTCTGCAGCGCTAAGGCGCGAGTCCTCGGGCGCATGTGGCTCGCAAAGCCTGCAGTCTGATATTGTCCCTCTATTCATTATCGAGATGTGCCGCACACACATCAAGCCCACCCCACTGCCTCCACGGTGTCATAAACGCCAGTTACTGGCCGATTGATTGTTGCCATCCTCAGCCAATTCTCTGCCGGCCAACGAGGGATCGCAGGCGACTCAGGGAAGCATTTGTCCAGGGGTTGCTCGGCAACCCTTTGCTTGTCCTTGAGAGTGCATTTAAGAGCCCTTGAATAATAGGGAAGTCTTGGCTCAAGAGGAGCAGCTCTGACAGTGTGGGTGAGTGTAGGGTGTATAGCTTAATTCTTTTTTTGTGGTCATAGCGAAAAAATCACACCCAATGTGAAGTGAGCGGTGGTCGTGCTTGCATAACGTCTTCAGACTAGGATATAGGTCTAGGATGTAATTGGTGATGTAATACAGGCTACACACACACACATTGCTATGGCAAAACGCTGAGGAAAAAGTGGCTACAGACACACGCACAGCCACTCTATGGAGCGGTTTACCACTGCTCAAAAACTGTTCAGACCTGCAGAACACTCTTCATCCTGATTATAACCTCACAACAGCATTCATATTACTTTGCTAGATTCGGTCCATGTAACTCTGCTGTCTCCCTGTACAAAGCACAAGCTCATTGGCCTAATTACATCTGCAGCTCTCAGATTGATATCCAAGATGAAGGACATGGCTCCTCTAGGGAGATAGATAATCACTCTGTGTGTGTGTGTGTGTGTGTGTGTGTGTGTGTGTGTGTGTGTGTGTGTGTGTGTGTGTGTGTGTGTGTGTGTGTGTGTGTGTGTGTGGGGGAGGGGGTGTGTGCGTGCATGTGTGCGTGCGTGCGTCTCCACGCGTGCGTGCGTGTTCTGAAGCCCCATTCCACTTCCTCTGTCCTGCCCGTCTCCTGATAACACTACATCATATCTCCTCCGCTCCATATATATTGCTTTTTAGTGTGGTTTTGAAGGGGAGTTTCATAAGCACGTGGGGGCCCATTGATGAAAAGCTTGCCTGTGACTGGGATATTAATGCAAACGGAGGGGCGGATGGCTCCGTGCGGCCTCCATCTTGGGGTTAGGATATTGAAAATCATTCATCACAGACCCACAGGTTAACTGCCTATGCTCTAGACTGCCCCCGCTCCCGTGCTGGATTGATTGGTCTTATTATGGTGTCTGTACGCGTGCACGGTGAAATGAAAACGTTGTCAGTGGCTCGACCTCGAAAGTCTGCACATGTTGTACTTGTTAAGGTGACTTTTTTTCTCCACCTTCTGTGTGTGTCTCTCTCTCTCTCTCTCTCTGTGTGTGTGTGTGTGTGTGTGTGTGTGTGTGTGTGTGTGTGTGTGTGCGTGCGCGCGCACTTAGCCCTACTGACGTGTCGTCCAGATGAGTTCCAGTGCGGTGACGGTTCATGTATTCACGGTACCAAGCAGTGCAACAAGGTGCATGACTGTGTTGACCACAGTGACGAGGCTGGCTGCGTCAACGGTGGGTTCACCTGTCCATCATCTCTGTACTGTATGTCTGTCCATCTGAACATACTCTCCTATCTCTCTTTCCTTCTCAGAGGAACGTCTGTCTGTCTGTCTGTCTGTCTGTCTGTCTGTCTGTCTGTCTGAATTTGCCTTGACTATTATGTACTGTAGCACCTGATACACGTGTTATCATATCCTTGGGATGGGACTGTTATCAATATTGTCATGCCTTAGCCAAGGCTCAGTAGTCAGACTACCAACTACCAGGAGCTGGGTAGTCCCAATATCAGCCTTAATATCAGCCTTGGTCCTGTCATTGCAATGCGCATGCGCCAACACACGAGGGGAAAAAAAGAAGTCACGCTGGGATTCGAGACTACAGGGTTGGGAATTCTAGCCATGCGTTCTTACTGAGGACGCTACGGAGATGGATGCGCCGCTCCGATATTTTTTTTAGCATTAGGTTTAGCCATAGTTTTACTGAGGTTAAGGGTTAGGGTTAGGGTTAAGCCCGTATCAGAGTGTACGGCGGAGAGCTATCCACCGCAAATTTGAGGTGGAAAGCTTTCCACCTCAAGTCAGAAAATAAGTGCAGGACATCATAGTACGCCACGGTGGAGACCTATTCACCGTGACTGACTAGTCTAGATTGACCAATCAGTGAACGGGGTGTAGAGCCTGTCTGTCTGATAGTAAAAACAGAGAGATGTGTTGGGACTTGCGGTGGAAAGCTCTCCACCGCGAGGAATGATGTAACGTTGTAGTTTCATGACTCAAAAAGACTCGAAAAGACTACACCGCGGTGTAAAGCCTTCCACCGCCCAGGCGACTATGATGCCGGCTTTAGGGTTAGGTTTAGGGTTAGGCATAGTATTTTTCACCGCCGCGTCGCGTTCCGTTACCGAGTCATGTGTAAAACCAAGCAAAAAAAAAAGTCTGCCAGCTGCCTGGTTAGCTCAGTCGGTAGCGTCGGGGACTGGTAATCCGACGGCCGGGGTTCGATTCTCACTGAGGGAGCGACCAGTACATTGTTCCTGTGAACGTGCGTTGGCGCATGCGCATTGCAATGACAAGTCTATGGGCGATAACACGGATCTACCAGCTCCTGGTAGTTGGTAGTCCGACTACTGAGCCTTGGCCAAGGCATGACAGGGGTGATAACAGACCCATCTCAAGGGAGGATAACACGGAAATCGGCTGACTGTAGATATTCATTCATCTTTCTGCCTGTCTTTCTTCTTGTTTCTATTTTCTATCTATCTGTCTTTAGTCATGTCATCAGTCTATACAGATACAGTTTAAAGCATAATAGAATACTGTACATCTTAAAAAAAACAAAAAAACAACAACTCATAAAGCAGTTCTATTTGTGGCTTTACATTATTTGTACTTTACAACATTGCATGAGTGTTATAGCAGATTGAACTTTAACTCACGCATCAAAGGGGAATTAATATTTTTGACCCTTTATTTCCCCTCATTATTCAAACTAGCCCTTACCCGTTCAAAGATATGAGCTCCGAAATGATGTGCAGTGTGTGGGTTATGGGATGTGCACTGTGCACACAGTATATGAGGGATGGAAAGTAACTTTAACTGGTGCTTGCATGCTAATATGTAGGAGCATCAATGTAAGAAATACCCGTTCCATTTAACGGCTACAGAGATACTGTGTACCGATCTGCATGATTTTTGGACAGGCCCGCCTGCCTGCACCCCCCCCCCCCCCCCCCCCCCTGTGTGTGTGTGTGTGTGGGTTTGTGTGTGATTGTGCATGGCCTGAACAACAGCGCCCCTCCCTTAACATGTGTGGTCACAAAAGGTACTGTAGGCTAAATAGATATAGATACACCATAAAAATGCTAATATACAGCATACGATTTGTGAAAGTGACAAACGGGCTTCACAGTTATGTCAGGTGTGTTCATATGGTAATGGTGATGCGATTTCAGATCAATTGCTCCAGCCACTGAGGAGAAACGCGGTTTCAGACACTCACTCAGACACTCACTCAGACATCTCCAAAATTATAGTATAGATGACAGGATTTGAAGTTGAAGTACATTCAACTTTTGTGGCTAAAGCAAGACATTTATTGTAGAGCTGGGCAATATACAGTATTGATATATTATCTGCGAGATGCAGAGATTTTGATCTATATTCTATCCTTTTCCTTTTCTTTTAAACAGCCACCAAATGTGAGGGACCCCTGAAGTTTTTGTGTAAGAATGGAGAGTGCATTGACAGTGCCAAGGTCTGTGACTCCAACAAAGACTGTAAGGACCGCTCGGATGAACCCAAGAAGGAGTGTGGTGAGAACACACGCACGCACGCACGCACACACGCACACATACAACTTACATACAACAGTGTGTCAGAACACATTACATCACAGCTTCCGTCAGTCATGTCATGTCTTATACAGCCACGGTCGACGACTCAATAAAAACATCACCTTTGGACTATAAAACAGTTGAGAGGAAATCTAATTTTGACCCGACTAAAGCTTATTGATTGCAAATGGTCCAATTTTTTTTTCTCTTGACAATGTAGAAGCACATGGTCAGGCGGAGCGTTGTTTTTTTTTCACCCGGAAAGGGACCGTTCTTTAGTTAGGGTCTTTGACCAAAGATTTGACCAAAGATTTGGTTAAAGATCTGTCTAGCGCCGCCCGTAGCATGGCTTTTTGCCATTCACAGGCACTTTGGTCTCAGCTGTGCTGTGTCATTTCTTACAGTACGCCAACACCTAATCCTTTGCCACAGTCCTTTGTAACATAATGTTATAGAGTGTTCATGTTGTGTACCGTAAGAAACTCAGGGTGAAACTGAGGGTGAACCTCAATGCTCTTTTCGAGAATAAATAAAACATTTAAGCTCTCTGAAAGCAACGCACCCATGTTCACAGTAATAAAACGTGACTGTGCCCCCCACCCCCTCTATTAATGTGCATTTCAAAGGGCTGGAGATGCTGTCAGAGATTAAAGGCAGCTTCGGCTGATCAGAGAAACGAAAGCCTATGCGTGCTTGTTACTCATCAAAGGACAAAGCACCCTGCTATTTAATGCTTTCTATTTTCTTCACGGTAGAATCCTGATTGTTAACTCTGGGAGTGTACTACAAACGGAACCAAATGGACTCTTTGGTTCCATTTGTACATTCCCAGAGTTTAATGGATTTTCACTGTGTTCCCCCTCTCTCTCTCTCTCTCTCTCTCTCTCTCTCTCTCTCTCTCTCTCTCTCTCCCCATCTAATTTTCACCTCTTTAGTACCTCTCCCCGAGAGAGTGCATGCGAGGGGAGCGAAAGGCGAAAGGTTGTAAATACCTGTCTGGAGTATTAACAACCCTTTCAGGCCCATCTGGGTCCCTTTTTTTTTTTTTTTTTTTTTTACACACTTTCTAGGTCGTCCTCGGGCAAGCCCTTCTGCAGCATCTCCAGTCATCTCCATCCTCCAGACATCTGGCTATAACTGACCAGTGTTTCCCTCCCCTGCATCTGTATGTGTAGTATGCTGTACGCTCTGAGTTTAATTAATCCATTAGGACCTGGAATTATTTCTTGCTTTAACTATTGAAAAATAGCAGATACACAAGCTCACAGCGCGACACAGAGTGCCGCGATGAGATTTGTAACTTAAATCTCAGCTTCTGGGGGTCCCTGGAACAACATATTTTGAGATGGGGGCCCGCAGCCAAATATATGTAATTTTGGGGGTCCTTGACATGGAAAAGGTTTGAGAACCACTGATTTAGAAGAAGGATTTAGATGAGAAGACGTTTATTGAATCAGGGTCGAAAAATTCAAGACATGCACAACATTTCACAATTTTTCATGAATAGCTGATCTACAAGCTTGCAGCGCGGCACTCGGTGCTGCGTTGTGAGCTTATATCTGCTATGTTTCAATAGTTAAAGCATAAAATAATGGTTAAAGTGGAATACACCTCATACGCCCAGTGAGGTGGGCGTGCCATTACACAGGCTCAGGCACTGTTATTAATTGGAGCTTTGAGTGTCGCAATTTAGTGCGTTCAATTAAAGCTGCAATCCATTACTTATTTAAAAAAAGAAATGTTATTTAGTCAGGAACACTCACGCCAAAGTAGATTTAACCATTAATTGCAACAATTGGAATACTGTTAAACTTGGCGTTAAAGGGCTCCGCGTTCAGAGATCTTCCCTGAATTTTGTACATGCAAGCCTGCTAAGCAAAATCAGGGAACTTTAAGCAAAACCCCCCATAGGGATACAAGTAATACAATAGCAATACATTGACATATTAGCGTGAATCAGCAGACATAAATCACTTTTTATCTTTACAGTTGCAATTACCTCTCTTTGTTGGGAAAGGACATAAACCTTACAGATTGCAGCTTAACCCTAATGGTTTTACTGTGTGATGAGAGGGAGAGAGAGAGAGAGAGAGAGAGAGAGAGAGAGAGAGAGAGAGAGAGAGAGAGAGAGAGAGAGAGAGAGAGAGAGTTGGATACTGTTCGATGCAATGCAAGCATCTGCCTGCATTGCCTAAATACCTAATCAGGGAAGAGTAGTGGAGCATGTCCAGTGGAGCATGCACGCACGCACGCACCCACCCACGCACGCACGCACGCACGCACCCACGCACGCACGCACGCACGCACCCACCCACCCACGCACGCACGCACGCACGCACGCACGCACGCACGCACGCACGCACACACACACACACACACACACTGTCGAGTGGGGGTCATACACAGAAGCCGTAACAGAGGAATGGGGATGTTAAAGGGGTGTTGTGTGAGATGGGGGTGTCTGGTCGCAGAGTAGACTGACCTTGGGCCTGACAAGAAAATTGGAAAGCAGGAACCTCAAGGAAAGGCTCCCTTCCTCTCTCTCTCTCTCTCTCTCTCTCTCTCTCTCTCTCTCTCTCTCTCTCTCTCTCTCTCTCTCTCTGTTTCTCCTCTCTTTCATTTCTTTCCCTTCAACTTTGGTCTTCTCATCAGTGGCAGAGGTTTTCAGTGTTGAAAGAAACCAGCTCATCGCTCAACCCTGTGCTCGCAAGATGCTCATTGCTCACCGAGCTGAGCAAGCGAAGCAAAACACACGCACACTCAGACACACACATACAATACACCTGCAGTCACATGATCTGACACATGCACACACACACACACACACACACACACACACACACACACACACACACACACACACACACACACACACACACACACACACACACACACAGAGAGACTTCTATACTATTCATTTATATGTTCTTCCTCTGACTGTATGCTAAAGCATCTCAGATTCGGGATAATGGGATTGCATTTACCGCCTCAGCCTTGCGTCAGGGAAAATCAAGGAAATGCACGCACTGTAGTTATCAGTGCTCTCGAGTGTTGACCGAGCATTGCTGTGCTAGTGCGCCCAGCACACTGGCATTCATTTTTTAACAGGCTTCGCTACGGGTGAAAACAGGCGAAACAGGCGATGCGTTAACGCCTGGAAATGGGCGAGAGGGAGGGAGAGGGAGGGAGAGAGAAGGCGGAGAGGGCAGAAGGGAACAAGTAGAGGGAAATGTCATGTTCATTTATTTACCCATGAGAGTAAGGATGTCACCTCTAAATCATTCCTGCCCTTGGAAGCTGTCTGGAAAGCTGTAGTGAGCTTCCACGCAACTGCCTCTCCAGGGGGCTCTCTGTCACCCAAACGACCACTTTCAGGAAATGGGAAGGAGACCTTAAACCAAACAATAGCCTTCCTCTATTCTTTGGCCCGCAGTTAATTCTGCCTGCCATCCAAGTGAATTGGAAAAGGCCTTGTGCTGTGATGTTGCTTGCTTGCACGTCGCCTGGAAAGGGTGGAATGGTAGAAGCTAATACAGGCTTAGGTTTGTTGGGTGGGGGGTTCCCTCCCCTCCCCCTCCTGCGGCTTCCACCTGGGCGGGTGAGTCATGTAACTTTCCTGAGAATAAAGCTGTGTATGTGTTCAACAACACAGCCATGCAGCCTTGCAGAAGGGCCAAAACCGAATAATTTCGGTTCATTAAAGCGTATTAAGGATTACAAAAACCGAATAAATTCGGTTCTAAAAAAAAAATAAAAAAATAAAAGTTTTTTTTTTTTGAAAATTTTTTTTTGAATTTTTTTTTTGGGACCCCATCAAATCTAGTGAACATGATTTCAATCGCGATTTTGCATGTTCCACCCCCATACAACCCCATCTAACATACAGGGCAGCCATGTTTGTTTACATAACATGTAAAACATAATGGCGATTATCTCAAGAATGCCTGAACGGATTTCCAATCGGATTTTTTTGTTTGAAAGCTGTGAACAAACTGCACAAATCCACTCCAATGCAATCCAGGATTGCATTGGATTTTTTAGAGCTCATTCTTCTCTGTTTTTTTCCCATGCATGAGGTGTGCAAGGTTTAATCATGGCTAAGTTGACGAAAATAAGGCTTCTAAAATGCTTGGTAGCCAATAGCTAACTTCAAGCTAACTTCATCCTCTTCCTGTACATGCACAAAGGAAAGTGTTCAGGCAAGTCATGGCTGCAGGGCTTCTGCATATACCAGCATATCTCTATGGGATTTTCCTTGGCACCTGGGCGCCCTCTAGTGGTAAAATGGGTGGCACTTAAGTGCAGATTTTCAGTTTTGGAAAAGGGGTGGAGAAATGCACCCTCCAACTGTTTTCTGGGTGTGTGGAATCTGTTGCTGGTTCGTCACCGTTGCATTATTGTGGTTTTCCTATTCTTGCTATTATTATTGCAAACTGTGTGTGAGCGGGTGAAATAACATTGACAGCTGACGAAAGCTTGCCCTGGCAGTTTAGCAACGGTTGCTAAGTTAGCAAACTCAATGTTTGCCTACTTATTATGACATTCCCAGAATAGAGATGCTAGGATTCAAGTGTTTTTTAATGGGGTAATTGTTTGATACATAGATGATAGTCGGGGGCGTTAAGGATATTTTGCGCTAATCAGTCTAAAAGTGCAACATTTTGCACAGATGTAGCTCAAGGCATGCTCTAATGATTTAGCTAGGGTGCCCGAGTCGGTGACCTTCAGGGTCACCACAGCGGCCAAATCAAGTTGGGCTCCCATTGACTTTCTATACAGGAGGAAAATACCCAGAAAAACATTTGTTTTCTGGTTATTTAAGTAGGATCTGAGGGGTCTAACTAGGGGTTTGTCATGATGCTGAATCCATTGCAAGCATTTGTTTTGCACAAAAAACATTCCTTGGGCTAGCAATGGCCTCAGAAAACGATGCATGTATGGGTGACTGAGCAACTGAGCATTCATGTTAGTCGGAGGCCTTAGGGTTTTTTTTCTCGTGCTAATCAGTCTAAAAGCGCCAAATTTTGCACAGATGTAGCCCAGGGCATGCTCTAATGATTTAGCTAGGGCGCCCGAGTCGGCGACCTTTGGGGTCACCACAGCTCCAGAAAACACCCACAAAACTCTGAAAAGTGATGACTCATCACTTTTCAAACAAATGCTTGCAATGGATTCAGCATCATGACAAACCCTAACCCTAGTTAGACCCCTCACATCCTACTTAAATACCCAGAAAAAAAGTGTTTTTCTGGGTATTTTCCTCCTGTATTGAAAGTCGATGGGAGCCCAACTTGATTTGGCCGCAGTGGCAACCCCGAATGTCGCAGACTCGGGCGCCCTAGCTAAATCATTAGAGCATGCCCTGGGCTACATCTGTTCAAAATTTGGCGCTTTTAGACTAATTAGCACGAAATTACCATGTCATCTCCCTAACGCCCCCGACTATGAGTAAAAGAAAAGTGTTTCTGTGGCATACTTTGACTTAAGACCCCCTCACCCCCTGTCTCTGTCTCTCTGTCTCTCGCTCTCCTTCTGTCCCTCTCCCTCTGTCTGTCTGCCTCTCTCTCTCTCTCTCTCTCTCTCTCTCTCTCTCTCTCTCTCTCTGTCAGGGTTGAATGAATGCCTGATCAACAACGGCGGCTGTTCCCACATCTGCATGGACCGACCCATCGGCTTTGAGTGCCAGTGTCCCACCGGCTACCAGCTGCTGGATAAGAAAACATGTGGCGGTGAGTGAACCGATAAACTGCACACACCCATAGTGTTATACATAATGCTTGTGTAAGTGTGTGTGTGTGCTGTGAGAGTGTGAGTGTGTGCCATGCAGCTATGGTTATGTATTACCTTGTATTACCTTGCTTACTGTAAATCGCTCACCTAAGAGGGTCTGCTAAATAGCTAAAATGTAAATTGTTGTGCATGTATCATCAACTGGACAAGAAAGGACATCTTCTATCTCCGTTGCGTCCGGGTGGCACAGGGCTAAAGTACCTGCCTGTCACTGTGGAGCCTGGGGTTCGATTCCTACAAGGTCTTATCACTTGCCATACAGCCATTGGCACACACACACACACACACACACAGACTGCATGACCTTCACAGTGTCCTTCACACCTTATTCTTTAGCCCATCCCCATCCCTTCACACCTGTAGAAAGATTCTGTTAAAGGGGCCCCACCATGAATTTCTAATTTTAATTTTTTTTCTTGTTTTTTGGTCTTCCCAGTGTATCTTCCAGCCCCCCAAAAAGCCCATTCATTAACTCTAAGCCTTGCCTTTCATTTCAGTGATTTTCTAAGTGAGTCCGAACGGTTCTCTCCTGAAATGAGGACTGGTGTGAGGTCACACCTGGGCCCATTTCCTATTGGCCCCCCTCAAGACGAGGGTGGTACTTTTTGGGAGTCTATATTCTATTGAGACTATATATATGAGGTGGAACCATGAGGTAAAGTGGTACTAAAATTGGAACGATACAGAGAAGATTACGATTGACTCTACATGGTTCTCATCGTGGTTCTCTAATATTCTCTGTATCGTTCCAATTTTAGTCCAAAGACGGCGCCCCGTTGCCAGCAAAGGGCAATTTTGCATTGCATCTGAAACGGCTTGGAATTGGAGACAGACAGAACATGACATTTCAATATCCGAGTGGTTGTTTAGGCTAAAACCTATATAAAACTGTATTATGGAGAAATATTTATATAAAATATTCATTTTGAAAAGCATGGTGGGGCCCCTTTAAATGCTTTAGCTAAGAAAAACCAGTGCCAAAGCCTGGGGCCTGTGCCTTTTTATTTTTATTTTTGTCACTCTGAACGGCAACTTTTTAATGACCAGTTTGCGGAACAGACTTTTTAATGACCAGCGCTGCAGTTGCAGCCCTGGTCATTAAAAAATATCCATATTTAATTCAACCATTATTCTCCTGACAAAAAGACTAAGTCATTCCAAGGTGAAACTGCCTTTGGCGCAATCGCCCTTAAAGAGCCTCTGTCTGTCTGTCTGTCTGTCTGTCTGTCTGCCTGTCTGTCTGTCTGTCTGTCTGTCTGTCTGTCTGTCTGTCTGTCTGTCTGTTGGTTCCTCTCTGTGTGTCTGCCACTATATCCAGTACTGTCTATTTCCCTGTCCATATTAATGTGGATACATTTAAACCCCTTTTCCCCCCTTTTTTCTTACTGCATCGCTCAGTAGGAGGCTAGTCTATAAGACGTGTGTGTGTGTCCGTCTTCTGCTGTCTGGGGCTTATCTCGTAAATCCTTGGACGGATTCGCACCACATTTCTTGATGGACAAAAATGTACTGTATCATTTCAAAAACGTGGATGAATTTAAAATCTCTGTCCTTCAACAAGTAACACCGCTTGATGGAAATGGTTATTGTTTTGGCAATTCAATGTGGACTGGGAACTTGCTATTGTAGGGGAGAAAATGGGAAAAAAGAGAAAAGAAAAACAAAATAGTTTTGTGTGGAAAATGTCTGTCATTCCCTCTCTGACACACTTGATATAATACCGACCCCCAGATGCGTGCTTGTCTACTTTGTACACAGTAAACTTCTGAGTGTTAAGTTAACTCAGAGAGTGTACAAATGGAACCAAAATGGACCTGTACACTCTCTGAGCTATCTTAACACTCTATGTGCTAATTATAATTTGCAATAATATGCAATTCTCATGTCTCAGGGGTCATTTTTGTAATATAATGCCAGCTAATTCAGTGAGATTATAGCGATTGTAAGCGTCTTATCTAGACGCCTTTCTCCATCCCCTGCTGATAAGTGTTCTTCTGGTGTCTCCAGACATTGATGAGTGCGAGAACCCAGATGCTTGCAGCCAGATCTGCATCAACTACAAGGGGGACTTCAAGTGCGAGTGCTATGAAGGTTATGAAATGGATCCTGTCTCCAAGACCTGCAAGGCAGAAGGCAAGTAGCACTGATAAGCCATTAACAACCCAGAATCCTAGCTGGTGATGATACAAATAACATTTTATACTGTGAGGCACTATGAATATAGGTAGGCATTTGCTATCAGATGGGATAAAAAAAAGCTTCTGCTGAAAAAACAAAGTATGTGGCTTGTCTTCCTTTTTTTAATTTTAGGTGGGAAATAAGCCATGCTCAATCTTGATTACAATGATGGCAGTTTGTAAATATTCAGGATTTCCATAGTGGAAACAGTAGCTACAGTACATGTGTACTACCCTCTGACTAAAATACATATTCATTGAACATGTCAAGTATAACACAAAGTTAAGACATACTTACAAATTACAAATATGAGAAAAGGCTATTCAGTGGATCACATGAAACACGGTTTGCGCTGAGAAGTGTGTAAGTGTGTGTGTGTGTGTGTGTGTGTGTGTGTGTGTGTGTGTGTGTGTGTGTGTGTGTGTATACATATATAGTTATAAAATATGTAATATTAATTAATGTGCACAACAGCACATATAATTAGCAGGCTTAGTGAGAAGACCAGTTCCCCTGTCAGTGCCACGCTCCTTGTTTCGTAATCTCAAACAAACTAGCCTTGTTGTAACTTATCATTGCTTTGCTACTGTTTGTGGACACAACAAAGTTGCGTAATTACAGTACTCCACCTCGGGCAACCTTAACACATAAGCTTGGTCGCTGGGATCTACGTCCCATATCCAGGAGGGGCAGTCATGCAGTGATTGACTAGTATGTTTCAGGGAAACACCATTGTTCAGTCTATGTTCAACTTCAACTTTAACAGTGACATACTGTATATAGGGTTGGGTAATTAACCAAAATAATATTTCAAATCCCACATTTCGAACAAATAACTGCCTTGATGTGTAGGTTAATCGAATAATAATCGAGAAGCACGATTTTGGTTGATTTTCTTGGTGCACGTTGTGTACATTCATCAGAATGTACACACAAAGTTAGATTTTATTTATTATTATGTTTTATATACAGTAATTGACTAAATCATATGTCAAATAGCCATGTTCTTTCCTGTACTAAAGTATTACCTAATTCCTATTATAAGTGTATTTTTGCCATCTACTGTAGTTTCACAGTAGATTTACATTTACTGTGCTGTTCTTATGGGTAATTTCCTGATAACTGAACTATTAGCATCTGGTTTCTGGTTTGCATGTGCTTTACTTACTATGATCTATTTTGTAATTACAATACATTAATTGGGCATTCTGGGATCTGTCCTAACAATAAGAATCATTAATTTCTTTCTAACGCTTGCACCTGTTATAGTATTTATTTTGTTCCTTAGTACGCAAATGTACCTACAGTACTTTGTCATTACTCACACTAAATATGTATTTGGATACTTTCCTAATAACTACAGTATATTTGACATCTAGTCTACTGCCAGGCTTCCATGTACAGTGCTTACTAGGAAATGATGTAGTACTATCCGTTTCCTATGGGCACTTTACTTTGCCCAGTACCTATAATGGATTACTATCAGGGGTCTGTAAAATAAAGGGTTGCCAATAAATCATATCTGTAGAATGTATGACGTGGCTAATAAGCACCACAGTTTAATGAGGAAACTCACTCAGTGTGACTGCCCTTTCGGGATATGGGATTTAGACTCTACCATCTGTCATGGGCACGAGCGTGTCATGGCATTTCCCACTATGTAAAGCTTAATTTATGATCTGTCGCGCAACGGTGCCACGTGGCAGAAATAACAGACCTACAAGCGCACAACACATCACATCCGCCACGTGTTGTGAGCTTGTGGGTCGGCTATTTTCAACACGGGAAACCGCCGTGCGGTGAAGTATGAATCGGGCTTAAGACCGAGCTGTGCTCAGTGACTGTCAGCGTGACGCGCTTGGTCATCCTGAAGGGTGTCCTAATTAGGCCTGTAATTCCTCAGCGGGTACCTGGCTGGCTGGGTCACGCTAATTGTGGCAAATTTAATTTTGAACGTCTGCTTGTTCGCGACAGCCCACGGACCGGTTGGACAACAAAGTTTACTGCAAAGAGGTCAATTGATTTTTCCGGCCATCTAATAGCCCCATTATGGAGAGGATTACTGGGAGAGAGGCCAGTTGTCATCTTTAGATTTAATTGTACCCCAGCAAGAAAGTTAATTTCTTAATTGGCGGGAAGGCGCGAGTGTCACGCTTAATGTTTTGCCGGAGGCTGACGACTGTTGGAATCTCATTTCCCTCAATTAAACTCTGCTAATTTCATACAACATGGATAATTGTGGATTTGTGTGGATGTGGGTGTGTATCATTGCTGACAGATAGAAACCATCTCCATATTAGATGTTTTTATGTTTTTATTTCATAAATTACAGTAATGCCCTATTATACTTTGTCATTATGACAAATAGCCGATCTACAAACTCACAACATGCTGTGATACAACATGCTTAGAGAGCTCTTATTTTGGAGACAGAAAAAGAGAGTAACCTGCAGCAACGGTCTGCTGGGCCGAGAATCGACCCTGGGACTCGCTGTCAGGCATCAGAGCTTGATTGATACATGCCTCCACTCGATCTATCGCTGGCACCAAGACCTGCTTTTCCCCCTTTTTTTTAAGATTCAGAAAAAGAATAGTCATGCCATTTGGAAAGTGGTTCAGTCAGTTTTATTTGTACGCATTAAACCAATGAAAATATTAACAAGAGCTTGTGACTAAAATAATAATTGGATACATTGGAATACAGGTTATTTTTTCCATTTCCTGAAAAGTAATAGTTTTGGACATGCAATGTTTCTGTCCGACAGCGACGATAGCTAATTTTTGTGTCTGTGTTTTGGCAAGTGTGTATCCGTACAGTGTGTGTTGCTTGTGTCGGGCATATGGGGTGAAGAAGGAAGTAAAACTGCTGGCTGCCTCAGTCCCAAGCAGGGAAGGCAGACTCCATGGAGAATGCAGCAGACAAATAGCACTTCTTCAGGCCAGCTGAAACCGCGCTGCCGCTGCAGTGACACCTCATAAAACCAGCAGCACCGAGTCCTCCCCAGAAATATCATTATTGTGGCAGGCGCTCTCTGAAAGCACTTAGTTGGGATAAGCATTGTCATTGTTCACAGGCTGGGCTTGGAGAGCACAGGCCACGGCGAGAGAGAGAGTGAGAGAGAGAGAGAGAGAGAGAGAGAGAGAGAGAGAGAGACCGAGAAAGAGTGAAAAGCACGAGTGCAAAACTATCACGAGACCGCAATTGAGGCTGTCTGTCAAAGCAAGGTGAGCGGAGAGGAAACCGAGATGAGCAAGCCATTATTAATGAGGGAATTTCAGAACTGCTTCCAGAGATAACTGGCAACTACCCTATTACTGTACCGTTGTGTTAGAGTGAGCTGAGCTCAATATAGATGTTACTGTAACATCTATCACAGAGGGAAAACTGCAGCTGCTAGCCAGGAGAGACTTAGACAAAAACACGTCAGTGGCTAAACCTGATTTATATTCTGTTGTATGACACGGTCGCTCAGCGCATGTTACGTTCTTTAGCTATTCTTTTAAGTGAGCGACACTGGTATACAGTTACAGTACGGTGACGTAAGAATAGTAGTGTATCTGTTTCTGTATTTAGCATTTAGCTTTTCTGTCTGTGAGTCACATGGAAGTAAACATGAGTTTGAGGCTAATTAGTGTTCCGTTCATTTGCGTATATAAGGAGAGGTTGAGAGATTTCAAAGTTGTTGTCGTAGCCCAGTGGGTATTCAGAAAATTGAGCCAATTTATCTGTTGATGTTGTTTGGCTTGCAGTTTGGCAGGAAAGTAATGGAAGAAAGTTGATGACCCGGCTGTTTCTTTTTCTTTCTCATCAACCCTCGGTGGAAATCACTGTAAAGTGCAAATTGAGTCCTGATTGTTTGTGTGTGAGTGTGTGTGTTTCTGTGTCTGTCTTAATGTGAAATGTGGAGTGAAATGAGTGGAAGAGTGTTAACTGTGGAATGTTTGTATGTGCGTGTGTGTGTGTTACTGTGAAATGGTTTGAGTGAGAAGACATACATGATGAATGTGTGTGCGTGGGCGTGTGTGTGTGTGTGTTCAGTGTTGCATACCTACAGTATCTATCATACTGTACCTCCCTGCCTGTGTGTGAGTTGATGCTGTTATTTGAAGGAATTTACAATAAGAAAAGCACTTAACTAGCTAGGTTTCTATAAATCTGTCTTTTGAGACTTTAACGTGGGCTCTGATCCAGAAAAGTTGGGGAACCACTGCAGTAAAGGCAGTAATATGGAGTGTTTTGCTGACATATTGTACACGCACCTGTGCTTCATCGCTGCATCCTCACAGTTCACAGCTTACAGCATTCTCAAAGTTTGATTACCTTATTGACACATGGATTACATGGATTGCCTTGGCGAAGTCTAGGTATCAAGATAGCCAGACGGCTGTCTGGCGATGTGATCTCAGATGCCATTTCAGTCTTAACACTGAAAAAGGTTTTGGCTGTGTTGATTCCTCTGGTGGTTGTACATACTAAAATAAGGGGAAAGAAGAAAGTTGAGATGGGTAACTTTTAAAGTCCCTGTGGGGATATCTGGTCTTTACAACAGCAAGGGAGAGCCTTCTGTTGTAGGGTAATAACAAAAATACAATTAAAACATTTATCAACTTTAAAAGAAAAAGAAAAAAGAAAAAAAGATCTTATGTTGTTGTGTCTTTACAGGTATAGATGTATCCTTCCACAGCAACCCAGGGATAACATTAAAAATTGTTTGTTTTATATCAGACCCCCCGACCCCCGAGAGTCTACGGTCAAATACATATTAATTTAGGGGACCTTGACACGAAAAGCTTTGTGAACCACTGCTCAACAACATCAAACTTTCCTTCCAGGGAAGGGCCCCTGCCTGTTCTTCACCAACCGCCATGAGATCCGTCGCATGGACCTGGTGAAGAAAGACTACAGTCAGCTGGTGTCCAACCAGAAGAACGCTGTGGCTCTGGACCTGGACGTGGCTAACAACCGCATCTTCTGGTGTGACCGCTTCCACCGAAAGATCTACAGGTATGATCTACAAACACTGGGTCGGGACATCATTATTATTTCTTTTGTGAAGTGTTCTCAGTGGCAGTTAAAATTCGGGCAGTTGTATTTTGGATTATCGTAAATGTAGTGGAGTCAAAAGTACAATACTTGTCTTGTAGTGGAGTGGAACTATCAAAAAATGTATAATAATACTCACATAACGTACAGACACTCAAAAATGTACAGTACTCAAGTAAATGTACTTTGTTGCTGTCCTCCACTGCGATTAAGTGTATGACAGTGAGTGAAGATATGGGAGTCTGCAGCAGCCTTTTCTCCCCGGAGATATTCCTAATTGGAACGCTGCCTTCTTTTTATAAAAATGGAAAGTCTTCAGGGAGAACTGACCCCTCCTCCTGTACAGGTTGTGTCAGTGACACTTGCGTTCACCAGCACCTCCTAACGCCTCTTACCAGGTTACAAGGTCCAATTTATTAGCTAGTCTCTCAAGGTGAGGCCTCATCTGTAATGACTAAGAGTGATGCTAACCCATGAATGAACCTGCTCCGAGGATGGCTCAAGGCTGTGACTTCCTCCAGATTTAGCTTTAGAATAGAACTGCCGGATAATGAGGGTGATCAGATGTCCTGAGGAATTCAGGGCAGTCCCAAATTAAGAGCAATTGTCCTAAATTCTGATTAGTTATAGCCTAATAAAGTCTGTAGCCTACGTGAATCATGGCTGTTTGCACAGTTGTGCAGTGAATTGATACAAACAAAGCTACTCACGCTGATGATGCATAGCTACGATGTTCAACTAAAATGTCCCATTACTGCTGTCATCCAGCAGCCACAAATGTGGAGGAGAGTGGACTGAGGAGGGAAATATTGTGTCAACAGCACTATAACATTAACACGTGTGCCTGCTCTTTTCCCTTTTTTGTATTCTAGATGAAGATAGCAGAAGTTGTGATGATGTTGACGATGCTCTACAAATAAAGTGCTTGACTGTAAACTTGGTCTTTGTAAAAAAGGAACGTCTTGCAGGTGCTGTATAGTGACTGGGCAAATTTTTTGTAAACTCAGCATGAACAACCGCTGCTATGCGGAAGGATCCTACTGGTAGGTCGGTCAGGGACGAGTCAGAAGGCTGTTCTGTTTCTTCCCCTTCCTTCTCTTAATTCCCTCCCTCTCCGCATTTCCTTGAACCCGTACTCCCTTTTCTCCACCCTTCTCCATCCAACGTCTATCGTCCCTCTTCTATAATAATGGCCTGTCTCTTTGACATTCCTTCCTCTCTCTTGCAGTGCCTTCATCCACGAGGCTAGCGATCCATCTCTGCATGTCCCCCTGGTGGACAGCTCCCTGCGCTCCCCTGAGGGCCTGGCGCTGGACTGGCTCCAGCACAACCTGTACTGGACTGACTCTGGGGACAAGTCCATCTCCGTGGCGTCTGTTGACGGCTCTAAGAGACGTGTTCTCATCAGTACCGAGCTCAGCGAGCCCAGAGCCATAGTCCTGGACCCCCACCAAGGGTAAACAAGCATGGGATATGTGTGGCATCTGTGTGTGTGTTGCTTTGTCCAGGTCTTGTAGGGTATTATACAGTATATTAAGTGTTTGTATGTGCATGCATGTTTGTTTAGGTTAGGGTAATGGTCATTACATGTGATTGTACATTGACAGCTTTGGCCATTATTTCCATGGTCATTACAATATTACCGAAAGTAGTTTGTCATTGTTGCTTGCAATTAGTTTTTTTTTCCTCCATTGACTGTTTTTGGCAAGACTTTTGATTTGAATCCTTGTGACAACATGACATAACTATACATTAGTGGATTTTGTCCTTTTTGTCTTTTGCTGAGAGACTCAAGCACCTCTCCCTTGCTCCAACATGGATGGTGTGCATGAACACTGTTGTCCAGAATTAAATAATTATTTTACACTTTTTTCGACAAATTGCAGTTGATTACTATTGATCCTAGCCTAAAGTCAAATATTGCCATTATGTTTACCAATGATAGAATATGACCTTCTCACATGAGAAAAAGTGAACTGACCTACTGAGGTATTAGTTTGGTGAAAGGTCAAAGTTCTGACAAATCTATTGATAATAATTTTAATTATAACACCAGCGCCATCATTACACTATTAATGTCACACATCCCTGCCTAGAGGCAGCCTGCGCTCCACCAGGGGGTACACCATAGTTTGGGAATCCCTGACTTTGTCTCTGGTTTTACAGTTTTATGTTTCCCCTTTCTCTCTCTCTAAAAGTTGGAAGAGTGTTTTAATCTTGATATAAAGCACATATTTTCTATTACATTTCTAGATAAAGTATTTCCCTTTCTTTCATGACCCGCTCTGGTGTGATATACCGAACCCCAGTTTGATAAGTCCACCACTCTTTATTCCTCATGAACCCCAGATCTATGGATATGTTGCATTGCGGTAGTTCAGGCAGGCACAGAAGTCAAGCTGGTCCCACGCTCATTCATCCTCCAATCACATACTGTACACCCACGATACTAATGGTTCGGTTACAGCTAGGCAATTAACGCCTGAGATGCCTTACAGCTAAGGGCTCAAGGCTTAGCAAAAGCTTTTCCCTAGCAGCCGTCATAGCGCTAAATGGGGGCATGGACCAAAGAAATATGTGAACGGACATGACTCTCATTCTAAGGCCTGATTTACACTGCAGCCAAATCCAGCCTGAATCTGATCTGTGTCAAATCCAGATTGGAATCCGATTGGTTTAAATGGTCACACGGTCACATGATTTGGCTGCAGTGTAAATCAGGCCTTAATGCATGTATGTATGTGCTTGACTCCTTTGCACACTGAATTGAGACACTGCTGCTATTGATTAGATATTACCTGGAATACCTGTGCATTCTTTGGAACAGCTGCTAATTGATAAGCTATTGTACATTTCACTTCTTGTACTCTGTTAGTGACAAATAAACAGCTTTGATCTTGATTGATATTGATAACCAAACTTAAATCTAAACCAACATTTAGAACCAATAGCGGACCTAAGCTGGTTGCACACTGCTGCGTTCTTTTGTTGCGTTTTGGAACTACGAAATCCGCAAAAAAACTTTTTCAGGCCAAGCAGAGAGAGAGACGAGAGAGATAAAGCAGGGAACCAGTGGCGACAATCGGAAAAAAATCTAATCTGGTCCGAAAAGAAATATGAAACGGGCGACAATGTGTCATCAACAAATACACATAGCACTATTTGCAGAGAGGAAAAAAGGAAAATTGGCAGCAGTGGATGGCCTCATCCTCATGTACTGTAGGTTAATCGATTAATCGAGAAGCAAGGTTTATTTTATGTCTTATATCGTCGTTGTCGGGTGGAAACCTTGTATGTCCAAAACCGTTCGTTTTGTATCTATCATTTAAAAAATGAACTGAACTAGTGAAAACAGCCGATCTACAAACACACAACGCCTCGTACCGTGAGGCGTTGTGTGCTTGTAGATCGGCTGTTTTCAATACTTTTGTGCGACGGCCTTGTATGATGAAGCAGGGCTTTGCTTTGCGAAAGAAACGTACAAATTTGAAACTTGGAGATACAAGGTTTCTGCCCGACAGTGACAATATATATATCAACTAATCAACACAAAAAAGTCTGACTGAAGTACATTTGTTCATTGGTTCCATCCAGGTTCATGTACTGGTCCGACTGGGGCACGAGGGCCAAGATAGAGAAGGCTGGGATGAACGGTGTGGACCGACAGGTTCTGGTCGCTGACAACATCGAGTGGCCCAATGGCATCACGCTGGGTGAGAAGAGAACAGCTTCATTTCACCTGCTTCCCTGACATTGTGTCAGACATGACGTTATTGATATTTTTTTATGTGTTGGCTTTGTTTCAAGAATTATTGTTGCATCATGCATGTAATGTAATACGCCACTGGAAATGGAGCAATTGCACCGAGTCTGCGCTCCCCAGTGTAAGTAAAGGTCAGCGGAATCTGAAATAACCAGCGTTTTTAACCAGCGTTTTTAACCAGCTCAGTGGCCTTGTGGTTAGAGTGTCCGCCCTGAGACTGGGAGGTCGGGGGTTCAATTCCCCGGCCGGGTCATACCAAAGACTATAAAAATGGGACCCAATGCCTCCCTGCTTGGCACTCAGCATCAAGGGTTGGATTGGGGGGGTTGATCACCACCACCAATGGGGATCCTGTCTGTCTGTCTGTCTGTCTGTCTGACCAGCTCAGTGGCCTTGTGGTTAGAGTGTCCGCCCTGAGACTGGGAGGTCGGGGGTTCAATTCCCCGGCCGGGTCATACCAAAGACTATAAAAATGGGACCCAATGCCTCCCTGCTTGGCACTCAGCATCAAGGGTTGGATTGGGGGGGTTGATCACCACCAATGGGGGTCCAGGGACTACAGATGAAAATTAGCCCACGGCGGGCTAACTCTGGCTCATTTACATTGAAGTGAAAACTGACATGTCCATTAATGAGCACGGTCCCTGTCAAATAAACAGATCTTAACTCTTAAATGGTATGATTAAAATGTTTTATGATAACGATGACTGATGAGATTTGTAAAAAAAAGTGAGTGTTTTTGGAAGCCGTTCTCAATAATGCCAGTGTATGGCTGGTAATGAACACGGTACTGACTTAATCACAGTATCTGACATTTTAAAATCTAATCGATGTTACTTTAAAGGGATTTTCTGGACAGGATGCGAGAGTGGTTAATGTGTACCTAATCAATTGCCACTAAGTCTGTGAAAATCGTATCTGTACTCACTGTGTGTGTGTGTGTGTGTGTGTGTGTGTGTGTGTGTGTGTGTGCGCGCGCGCTTGTGTTTCAGATGTAGCCAACAGGCGTCTGTATTGGCTGGACTCTAAGCTGCACGTCATCTCTAGCGTGGACCTGAACGGAGCTCACCGCAGGACACACCTGTCCTCTGCCGAGCGGCTGGGGCACCCATACGCACTGGCTGTCTTTGAGGTGTGTGTGTGTGTGTAGCCCACTGATTCCCAAATACTGGGTCGGGACCCATTAGTGGGTCGCAGACACATTTGTATGGGTCCCTTAATTTTTTTGTTTCCTATTTTTTTTTGTTTTTAATTATTATTATTTCAAAACATTTTTCAACTAACTAATGTAGTTAGTTTTCATAAAATAAAATAAAAATCTATGTAAAAAAAGATCAAGTAATTTCATGAAGAAAAATCTATTAAATTCCATGAATTCGAAAATAAATGTTTAACACATCGGACGCCCACGTGGTGTCAACGCGCCAAACTCTTTGATGTTTACGTGCGCCCACCACGCGTTCGACGCGTTGTACAGTAAACTATACTGTACTGTAGCTACTGCACTTGGCTACCGCGGTGATGAAACAAACTCCATTTCCCAACATGCAGCGCGCAATTACGTCACCCGGACTTGCTGTCTGTCTCGCTGACTTCCTGTTTAGCGGCTGCACAAAAATGCTGTTTTCTCCGGATTCTCTTCCTTTTTTCATTTTTTTCTCAAAATGGCAGCCTCTTCTACCTGCCGTAACACAAACACTGTGGCTTAGAATTGATAAAAAACGGTCCTGACTGAAAGAAAAGATTTTCGCGAAATAAACAGGACATACTCGGATTACATTTACTCGGATTACTTTTCTCGCCAGTACTCTCGCCGGTAGGTAAAATGACGCGTTGCCATGGGCACCAGCAAATTAAAACGTCAAAACCACGTGGGCGTTTAATGTGTTAAGAAATAGTGAAAATAGCTTGTGAGCTTGTAGATCTACTGTTTTCACTAGTTTGGGTCCCGGGCAAACCTCTAATCTCTCTTTTGGGTCTTGAGCTAAAAAGTTTGGGAACCACGTGTTGTTGTAGCCAATTTGTGTATGGTTCTCAAACATTTTAATTTCAAGGATTACCACACTTTGGTATGCATTAGGCAACAGACTCCTATAACTCTGAGAGTGTAATGCACATATGGACAGCCCATTGGGTAAGGGTCCATCTGGTTCCCTCTGTACACTGGCTGTTATATAGTCAGGCCGGTATATAGTTTGTGAATCAATTGAGATCAGGTATTTTCAGTGAAGAGATTTAGGGTCAACTGTAGAGGGAAATACTAGCAGACCTAGTATAGAGCCCTGGGGGATCCTGGTCAACTAAGTTGGGTTGAAGTGGTTAAAAAACGTGTGAAAATTCACTGATTTTAACTCGGTCTCATCATGAGACACACACTGAAAACAAATATCTAAAATGTGAACCATATAGAACCATGAATTGGAATGACAAAGGATAAAGGATTATTAAGCATTATTATTACGCAAATTAGCCGTGAAGCAGTAGCTATGAAGGCATTAGCCAAATGAGACCCCATGAAAAGAGGTAATGGTTCTTGATGATCACTGTGTGCTGGCCTTTCATATTATCTTCTAACCACACACAGCTGCTTATATCCTCATATCTCACATTGGATTGCTCCAGGCTTGGCCTAAGACTATTTTGTGTGTGTATGGGTGCACGCGCGCGTCCAACAGTGGGGGTGTGTGTGTGTGTGTGTGTGTGTGTGTGTGTATGTGTGAGTGCGCACAGCAGGCTGGACACAATATGGGCAGCCAGTGAGCATAAACACGCCCAAAGCAATACACACACGGCTTCCCACAAGGAACAACAGGCCTGCATGTGTGCGATATGGCAGAGCTAGCAGAGGAACTTTAATCTGGTTTTGTGCCTCAGAGTATGGCACATATACAGTGCAGTATGTGTGACACATCTAGTGCTTTGACCGAGACAACAGAAACGCTATAAATTCAAGACTGTGTGTGTGTCTCTAACCGAGTTGCCCTGCTGTAGGCTAGCTCAAATGCCTAATATCTCCCTTGGGTAGAGTTCCCTTTGAGGGAGCGGTAGATTTCCCATGCAGAAGACGTGGGTTTTTGCGTTCAGGGGGTTGTATTGGGGACTCGTCCAGGTGTGTGTGTGTGTGTGTGTGTGTGTGTGTGTGTGTGTAAGAGTGATAATGACTGCCGCCTATGCATGTTTCTGTGGAACAATGGGTTCTGGTGGCTCACTCCTCTCTCCTCTGAGGGGCCAGTCAGGCAAAAGCAGCTCCCAACGGTACCAGAGCATAAGGGGACAGTTGCATTCCATAGCAATGGTGTCACATGGAAAACCTTGTACTGTAGTGTCCAAAGTGGTTTTGGTGATACAGAACATGTATTTTCCTGTTAAACAATAGGTTTTAAATGGGATTAATGTGTTCAGCACCAAAAGGCCAGCAATGACCCCGGCAAAACGTGTGGACTTGTAAGTCTATACATTGAAGTGTCAATTTTCGAGACTTAAACCGATTTAAACTTTCCAGTCGTGGATAAGGAACGGCTTCCACACCCCAGAGCCAAAAGCCCTTTGTTAAACCCTTTTTTTCTCCCTCACAGTGCAAACCTTTTCAAATGGAAATGCAGAAAACAAGAAAGTCTTAGAAAGTGCAAGCCTGACATTTTCTATGACTGCTCGCTGCTTGTGCTGACACAATGACAAGAATGAGAATGATCTCACCTGCAGCTTTTGCTGTGACAAGGAATTGATCCAGGGCATTCACAGATCACCTCATGTATGTAGACCTGATCAAGTTAGCAAAAAGCATGACATCAAATATTACATTAAGGTAATGCCTATTTGCGTTGGTTTTAAAGAGGTGGTTTCATAGTTTTGTACTTTTTCTGGTTTTCATGTGTCTAGGAGGTTGACAGTAGTTCATTAGACCCCCTGGTGTGGTTGTTGTGAGAAATTATGCATTCTTTTTTTATTTGGGTTTTTAGCTGGAGGATGCCACCTGCTGGGTCAGACGTGCCGTTCCAAAAACACCCATACTTATTACATCATAGAATCAACCCCTCCCCTAATTACCATTCACCCAACACACGTGGGTGTGGCTAACTTCAGCTGGGTCACCACCCACCATGACAACCACGCATACCAATGAACTGGTGGGTGTGGCCACATAAAAACATAATTTTAACTCTTTCTGTACACTTTTTTTGGATAAATTCTTCCTCCTGGTATAATCATAATAGTATATAATCGTGTTTTATAGAGGGGAAAATCATGGCACCTGCACTTTAAGTGCATCAAATGCAGTGGATTATTGAAAAGTAGCGGTGCACTCATTAATCAAGTGTGCCTCTGTATGCATACATGTGTGCACACATAGCCATGACATGAAACTCCAAATGCTGGACAAGGCTGCGTTTCATTAAATGTTGTAGGAAAATCTGTTGATATTTTGAAGTTGATCTACCTCACTCCCATTCTATCTCTAACTCTATTTCTCTACTTTCGGTTGGAAGATTTGCAAGTGTCAAAGATATACTGTAGTAACAGAAATGCAATTACAATAAAACACAAAAACCTCTCTCTCTCTCTCTCTCCTATCAGGACCGTTTTTACTGGACAGACAGGGAGAGGGGCACCGTCTATGCGGCCAACAGGCTAACTGGTCAGGATGTCCAAACGCTGGCCGAACACCTCAACGACCCCCTTGACATTGTCGTCTTCCACCAGCTTCGCCAGCAGCAAGGTAGCTGTGACTCTGTGTGTTTGTGTGTGTTTGTGTGTGTGTGTGTGTGTGTGTGTGTGTGTGTGTGTGTGTGTGTGTGTGTGTGTATGTGTGTGTGTGTGTGTGTGTGTGTGTGTGTGTGTGTGTGTGTGTGTGTGTGTGTGTGTGTGTGTGTGTGTTTTGTCATATTTTAATCATAATTCAATTTCTTTGATAACAAGAAAACATCATAAAGGAACAAAGCTGGGTGTTTGTGGGTGCGTGTGGTGGTACTAATCTTTCATGCACATTTCCTTTTTGATTGTATTCCTAAGGAGCTGAGCAGGTGTAACGCAGCCTCGTGTCAATGAACATGAATAAATAAACAATGTGGTAGAGATGCAATATCAAAGCATTTGGGCCATGTAGTCAGTCTGATACACGTGTCTGTGGCCCACTCTCTCTCTCTCTGTTTCTCTGGGTGCCTTTTGCCTTTTCTAGCACATTTTTCGTCATGTACTGTAGGGTAGTCTGAGATAAAAATATTTGTGAAAGCTTATTATTTATTATGTCAATAATGTCTTTGTATATTTTATGTTATTTGCCATATGTGCCCTGTGCACATTTTTGTTTGTGAAGCATTGAAGCCACAAAGAAATGTAATTTAAATATTTAAAATAATCATTAGTCACAATTATTTGTTTGACAATAAGTCAAATGTCATGATTCTGATTGGGTTTGATCTTTGAATGAATCAGCTTACATGTTCTGGAGTAAAGGCTCCCAGCAAGCATTGGCACTGATGTGTGCTCTGTGAGCCATGATCCTTGTTCTGTGTATAGTATTTGTTGCGGACGTTCAGCGGGAAATAAATTCCTGGCAGGGGAGGGCAATCAATAACTCAATAAGCTATTACTACTACTCCCTCCATCCCTCTCCCTCTCTTTTACTCTCTCACCCTCTGTTTGTGTGTGCTCACATGTACGTTTGTTCCTCTATTGCATTTACTGGCTTATTACTTATTGATTTATTACCACTGTTGGTGACTGCTGTTGCTACCCCAGCGACCCTTGGTACCTTGAGGTACAAATAATGGCTTATGAAAAACTATGGAATCATGTGGTTTTCGGGATCCACATGGGAACGGCGGGGCTCCAGTGTGGACCTGGGACTTCATGTTGCCCGTCTGTGAATTCAGTCAATCTTCTTCATTTCAAGGACACCCATAACTAGATTACACAAATGGAACCAAATGGACCTGGGTCTATTACATGTCAGTCTGACATGTAATTGTCCATTTAGAATCTGCTCAAGGAAACCTGAGCCCACTTTGAGAACCACTGATCTATGACATCTTTTATACTGTATACCGGTATGTCTTCAAATTTAGGCAAAGATTTAGCCTTATCCGAGCCCCATTGACTCCCATTATAAAATGAAAGTTGAAGGCATAGTATGTAACTTTACATGGGTGAATTAAGGGTTACAGCAGATGATGAGTAAAACCGACAATACTTCAATGGGAAAACCCTTAGAGAAAAAGGTTGCATCAGTGATGAGAAAGCTAGACTATTAGTCTTGTTGCCCTGCAGGGCAACGGCACTAACTAGAAAGATGCAATTGGAAATTGCAAGTGTGGTTGCCGTGACGCGAGTCACACTTGCAAATATCTCTGTATCTGTCAGTCCTTGTCCCTATTTGAGCGTGTGTGCTAACCATTTCGTACCTTCTATGCCCATATATGGAGATCCCTGCTGTCATCAATATTAAGCCCATAACTTGGAATGCCCATATATGGACATACTGTGTCAGTCTCATATGGTCTGTGTGATATCAGACATCTATGATGTCAGTCATCTCCATATATGGGAAAAGTTACATTTTTAATTAAAGTCAATGAATAAGATTAATTCACGAATCAGTTTATATAAATTAAAGCCGGACGATTTGACATATGGCCCAAGTGCGTGCCACCAAAACTGTGGGAGGCATGGCAAAAGAAATAGTTTATCTAGGGGGGGAAAGATGGATGGATGGATGGAATAAAGTCAGACAAGCTTCTTCTCGCTGTATTTTGGTGTCTTCACTGTTTGTTTTGGTAGTCCAAAAACATCCTTGTCTACCAAAACAAACACCAAAATACAGCGAGAGAGCAGTGTGTTTCTGCAGCTAAACACCACCATTCCAGTGGCTGATAGCTCTTGCTATGAAGGGAAGCTATTGGTAAAACATGTATTTATTTATTTATTTGATATGTAAACACAGGGCAAAGTTGCATACTATGCCTTTAAATATTTCTACGTCAATACAGAATCACATTACTCGTATGATACTGGCATTTAGGATAAAGATTTATTCAGTAAATATACTATATTACAGATTTTAGGAACACACCAATCTTGAGTTTCCAACTTTACTTTCTCAGAATAGAAAAGCAGCTTATTGAGGAAGTAAAGTAAAAGATGCAATAGGGGCAGATAAAAAAGGGGGGGTTAACATGACTTCATTCAGTTCAAGTCTGAATGGAATATTGCCAATGAAAAAGGATAGAGCAATCATGTTAATTACTCAGGACCTTACCAGTTCAGACCCTTTACATGTCATTGAAAAGGAGATGTGGATCTTAGTGCTTGACATGTCATCCATCTAGGAGAGTGAGAGCCTTCTGGGGGGAGAGACTAGCAGCTGGATGTAGGTCACATACAGTAATCAGCACTCACTGATTCATCACATAGTATATCGTCACTGTCGGGCAGAAACCTTGTATCTCCAAGTGTCAAATGTGTAAGTTTTTTTGTAAATTAAAGGCCATCTTCATCATACAAAAGTGTCACACAAAATTAGTGAAAATAGCAGAACTAAAGCACACAATGCCTTGCGATGCGAGGTGTTGTGTGCTTGAAGATTGACTATTTTCAATACTTTAACTCGTTCAAAACAATAAAAAAGAAACCGATTTGGACATACAAGGTGTCCACCCGACAGCGACGATATATAGTTTACAGTAGGTACAGTACGTGTCTTCCTTTTATCAGATGACCTAAACTAAACCTATGCACTGTCCATGGTGCTGAAGTCTCTCTCCGGCTGTCTCTCTTTCAGCTGTGATTCGAATTTTTGCACACCAGATGGGTGCTGATTTATAAGCCATTTTCAGAGTAGGCCTACAACGTTTCCGTACGACAAAGTATAAATGGCTTAATAATCTGTATGTCACTTTCTCTGTGTGCTTTACCTCCCCCAGGCCCGGACAGCTGTAACCTGGGCAATGAGGCCAACGGAGGCTGTGACTACCTGTGTCTCAAGGCTCCACAGATCACTGAACATTCCCCCAAATACACGTGCGCCTGTCCCGACAGCCAGGACCTGGGCCCTGATATGAGAGGCTGTGTACCAGGTGAATGAAGTGCTGTAATTGGTAATAGTCCATTAGATTAGCCTACCAATCAATATCAGCCCAAGGGCTCTGCTCGACAGAGTGTTTACTGGGTGGATAATCTCTCATAATTTCTGCTTGCCTCAGGGAAGGGCTAGACGTGTGCGTGTGTGTGTGCGTGCGTGCGTGCGTGTGTGTGCGTGCGTGCGTGCGGTAAGTGCGTGTGGTAAGTGCAGTTGCGTAATTGATATACCCAGCTTTCACTGTTGGTTAGGACCTCCTAATTGATCAGATGTATTGCGTCTGTGTGATACGTTTTAATTTAGTAATGTTTTAATGCAACATTTCACAACATGAAGCACATTCAGGTAAGTCTGTGTCATGTAAGACACATACTGGACTCACAGTTTAACTGTGTCCTGGAAATTCCTTAGAGCTGTAAGTGATATTTATTGGCTAAGTATAAAATGTTTTTTGTTAAAAAGGTAAAGGTCTATATTCTGAATAATCATTGCTATACAGGTCTGGCCTTCTATACAGCTCTGTACTAAAATATACAGATCCCAAAAAAATTGAATATTGCGTAAAAAAGCATGCAGATGCCATAGCACCCCAAATCATAACGGACTGCGGAAACTTCCCACTGGACTTCAAGCAACTCTGACTTCAGAAGGTTGACATTTCTCTATTATAAATCCTTGTTTTTAGTGGTCTTGTGTAATATTTAGGGCTGGGATGCGATTAAAAATTGTAATCGAATTAATTACAGGCTCTGTAATTAATTAATCGCAATTAATCGCATTTTAATCGCACATCGATATTTTACCTGAGAAGCATTTTTTTCAAGTAAAACACATCTTGTTGTACGAGTGAATCAACGAGTGAGTTTTTTAAATCTAAATTTCGCATCCACTGGGCCAAGAAAAGCGCTCTGATCGGCTACTTCTCCCGTTGCGTTTGTTGTCTCTTCTTGGTTGGTGCATCACTATGATCAGTATGCCTGAAACTGAAGGTTCTGTTGTGCAAAAACTAAGTGCAATTAAAATGTGTTTTAATCGCGTTAATTTTCTGTAATTAATTAATCGCAATTAATTAGTTAAAGTCCCAGCCCTAGTAATATTGTAATATTTTGAATTATGGACTTGATATTCATGTGCTGTATGCCATACAAATTCTACATTTTTAACAAAAAAGGTTTGGAATAATTCACTGCATGTGCAATGTATCTAGAATATATGAAAGTTTAAAATTTTATTATATTACAGATACTTTTTACTTTTACACAATATTCAACACAACTATGTCTGCAATTTTTCATTACTTCCAATTAATTGCTGTATGAGTTATCTCTCCTGATTGGATCAAATTGTTAGCCCGACCACGACCACGTTTTTCCTGGAGAGTCAGGGAGACCGTACCGCTGTTACTGAACAAAATACCTTACAGCAGTCATTGCTGTCAGAATACAGAGCTATTAAACATTTCTTTTAACTAAACAATATCAATCACACCCCCCTTTAAGCTACATTGTGTAGCACTATAAAGTGTATTATTACTTTTCCTTCCAGGGGTGCCAAGAAATGACACTATGATGCCTTCGTCTCCCACCGTCTCAGCAGCTGTTCCCACAGCAGACGTCGCTGAGGGCTCCAAGCCGGCATCCCAGGCGGACGGCGTGTCTGGGCTGACCACGGCTCCTCGCGGTGGCCCTGAGTCCCTCCCTCCACTCACCATCCCCAGGCCCATGGCGGAGGAGTCTGAGGCACTGGGTTCAAACCCCACGGACAGCACTGCGGCGGTCCTCACCACACCGGCGGGGGACAGCAGCGTCTCCCAGCACTGTAAGTGGCTTCCATCATAACTTTTCATTTGGAATGTTTTACTACACATTAACCACTTAATGAATAGTGAAAACAGCTGATCTACAAGCTTGGTGGTTCACTATTTTCACTATTGTTGAACATCTTGAAATTCTGTAGGAGACAGAACAATGACGCCAGGTTCATACTGTAGTGGTTAATATGCTCATATTGCTCAGTCCACTAGTGTTCACAGCAAACACAATGTATTTCCAATGATCCTTGCATGTTTTGTTTGGACTCAAATCAACAGTGAAAATAACCAGCTATTTTTAAGATGCAACGTTGCCGTCATGCTTTATGATTTCCCTGTGAAGGCCAATTTGGAATCCATTGAAGTGCATGAAGAGGTCACTCAAGTTTGCAAAGGAAAGCGCTTCAACCTCGATTTCCACAAACCTGTATTTATCTTTCCACTTAATTTTGAATTGCCTGTTTTCAGTCTCCCAATTTTCTTCATACTGTAGTTGACTTTGACATTTTGACAAGTTAATACTGTGCTACTGTCAACACACTGAAACCAGTGTCTTCATTTATTTTCTAACCTTGGTAAATAAGCTAGCTACCGGTATAGTGACTCAGGGGGCTAGGGTTGTCAGTCAATTTAATCTCTCTGACCTGTGCTTTCTCTGAAGCACACAGCCACGCAACTCTCCGACACACTCTAATACACTCAAACAAAGACAGAACACATACATCACATACAGTGTACTGTCTGCTACTTAGAGGTAAACGTGGTGTAGTTTTATTAAACATTACTAGGGACACCGACACAAATGCTCACATATTAACAGAGCTTGTTTTTCTTACCATTTTCAAAAGTTTTCAAATAATTGTAGTGCAAAAAAAACCATTTGACTCCGAGTAGGAGTAAAGTATTGAAACATTTACATAATCAAGTAAAGCAAGCCAATACCTCATAATTGTACTGTACTTGAGTAATTGTACTTAGTTACTTTCTATCACTGTAGAGTCACCCATCCTTAAGTTAGAAAGAGAGAAATGGTTCTGCGTTCCTCCGACAAAATGTGTGATTTCACCTTGCCTCGTCTGGCACCACACTCCACGTGTCAACGACCTCAGCCTCACCCCATAAAGATAACATTAAGTTGAGATAACCACAAGCCACTGCTGGTCTCGCTTCACTGACATTAATGAGAGTGTTGAATGCCACCTTCTGGCCTCAAAAACTTGGCTTTCTACATCATAAATTGATAATGTGTTTGTACAGGTACAGTATGTGTATGGTCGAGTTTTTGCAGTGTGTATATTGTTTAAGTCCAGAGAGCGAGTGAGAGAGAGAGAGAGAGAGAGAGAGAGAGAGAGAGAGAGAGAGAGAGAGAGAGAGAGAGAGAGAGAGAGAGAGAGAGAGAGCATGCTTATACAGTAGTGTCTGCTATGTGCATGTTTTTCTCTGCATCAACCACTTCAGCATTATATACAGTACTTGACTAGTATGAAAATTGCTGATCTACAAGCTCACAACAACTCGCATTGTGAGCTTTTTGGAAGGCCACTTTACCTTTTTTGTCTTTTGTAAAGACAATAAAAGCAAGAAAGACAATATTTGAAAATGTGCCCAATTTAGAGAGGCCAGGGTTAATGTGATTAAGGGCCGATTTGACATTATGCTAATGGGATGTACATGGATAGATTATGAGGGTCAGAGGGAGTGCCAAGGTACCAGGCCTTGGAGAGGCAGCCAGACAGCTCATCACATTCTCTCTCTGTCTCCCCTTATTAAATCTGTGGTAACAGATTTCATTAAACAGGTTACATTGTCCTGAGACATTCAGGGGACCTAGGGGACCTATTGCCGATTGGCTGTGGCAGGTCACATGGTAACCGAGCTAGGCCAATGGCAGGCGCGTAAAAAAGCTGCAGCTGGGAACAGTGCAGTAGTGGGAACAGTGGCAGACAGACACAGAGGAGCAGGACACCAGACAGAGGTACTGTAAGTGTATATTGACAAAGAAAGGCCATTAAACATGTTTAACGTTGTCTGTGTAGAGTAGACAGTCATATATATGTTGTCTGTGTAGAGTAGACAGTCATATATATATATATATATATGGAGAGGTACTGTAAGTGTATATTGACAAAGAAAGGCCATTAAACATGTTTAACGTTGTCTGTGTAGAGTAGACAGTCATATATATGTTGTCTGTGTAGAGTAGACAGTCATATATATATATATATATATATATATGTATTTTATTTTGTAGTAGCCATCATGGACGTTTTCAATGCAAGATCCAGTTATTAGACCAAGCCCAATGGGGCCATCTGTTGCTTGCTTACATGGTGCATGCATATCTTGTCAAATGCTAACAACCATGCACTTGTGTGATTTCTAATTGCACTTCTGGGACAGTCTAATTCATGCTTTGTATCAAGACGTCGTTTTGTCTCGAAAATAGCAGACCTACAAGCTCAGAGCATGTCGCAGATTCTAGACTTTGTGAGCTTGTAGGTCTATTTTCGGCGCTCAACAGTCAAGCAACAAAGTCTAACCTATAAAGCATGCTTCATGTCCAACTTATCTAATGCTATTTTCGTACCTTTATTTTGTTGTCAGCCTGCAAAATTGGAGGTTCTGCTGCCGTTGCTGAAGATACAGCCATTTCCAAGCCTTCCTTGTCAATTTATTTGAAATCATAAATGATCTAAATAAAGCTATTCATGCAGACAGGTCTTGCTTGTTACTCATTGTTGTTCATGTATGGAAACCCAATTCTGAGACGTTGAATTTTAGAAATGTAAATGAAAATCCCAAACAGCAGAGCTGTCTATGTATGCATTTGCTCAATCATCAAACATAATAATTCTATAGGCCCTACTTGATGTAGATGGGATTACATTTGAACAAAACATAAATAGGTCTGTCAAGGAATATTTGCAAGAGCAGTTCCTTGTTATATGCTCATACATTATACAAATAACCTGAAGTCTACATTTGTCATAATATCCAGCGGCAGACTGATATTGAACATTTATAGTAATACTCACAGCACAGGTGATACATTAAGCTAGGTATTTTACCTACATATTTCTACATTCTACATATAGTGCATATCCAAATAAATGTCCAGGCAAGTGTCATAACAGGCTTTATTTGTAGACCCAGAGGTTGCATTTTGACCAGAAGTCAAGTGTGTCCAACACAAAATCTGCATTTCATTTCTACATGAATGTTCTCCCTAAGACGCTGATGCTGTGAGTGCACTGGTATTGATGCAAACAGGATGGAATACAGCTCTCCATGGCACTTCCTAAAAGGAGCTTCTGTCCCTGGCTGCTGCAGGCCCTGTGGGAGAAGAGAAAAAACAAACATCACAACACTGAAACAACAATAATGATTGAGCTAATTATGAACCCTTTACAATTGTAAGCCAATGTTTTCAAACAGTCCCTTTACTTAAAACAAATGGGAAACTGTGTCTGACAGCATTCTTGTTACTGCTATTAAAATATCAATCAATGTAAATTGGCACCCTTTGTTTGGCTATATACCCTTAAAATTACACAAGGGCAAAACATCTATTGTTTATAAAGTACCTGGAATGCAGGCACACACCTAGAGCACTTAGCACCACATCATCTAATTCTAAGGCTTACGAATCATGGTGTCAGGTCTACTATATTGTGTTGCAAATTAATGTCCTCTGACTGATGGTCCCTTTTCAAACGAGCTGTAGATCAACCATTTCAAACAGCCTATAGGTATAAAACAGGACTAAAGTGTTCTATGTATGTTTTATAATATTATGTATTATAATGGATGCATCTAAAGTTTTCAAATTATTATAGTGGAATACAATTACAATATTTTGATCCGGGATGGGGTAGAAATAAAAATATGGCTACAAACCCGTACTTAAGTACAGTACAGTGAGTAAATGTACTTACTTTACACTATTGATGTCCGGCCATACCACGCCAACAAGAACTGTTGATCATCACATTCAACTGCCATAAGTGGTTGAAATATAGGACCTATAGTTATAGTTATTATAGTGCCCATGTGGGAATGTAGCTCTGGTCCGTTCCTCCACTAACGCTATGGACCAGAGCTAGTGGGAATGATGCTTTACTCTTTGTGATCGGTTGAACGTGATAAGCAGTTCTTGTTTGCGTGATATGGTCGGACAATGGTGTAAAGTAGCTACATTTACTCCAGTACTGTACTTTGCAGACATTATAGCCTAATACGATATTACATTGAGCACTGTAGCCCTACTTTATACGTCTGGATTTACACGGCGCGATGCAACACTATCGTGAGCTTGTAGTCTATTTTCGAACATTTTGGACTTACTTTTTGATGCTTTTAAGTAGATTTTGATGGCAATACGTTCCGGAGGATTTCTACATTGCAGTATTGATACATTTTGGCCACTTGTTACACCACTGCCAGACAGATAAGACTGTAAATAACATTGATTTGCTTACCAATACGTTGTATGGTATCCTTTAGCTTCGATGTAGCTGCTGGATGCTAGTGAATCCTCAATCCGGTGAAACAAAAACAAAGTCAATTTACCTTGGGCTAAAAGTTGCAATAGTACAGAACACTATGACAGCAGAGAAAACAAACATGAATCACCTTGGCGAAATGACAAGCACAAAACTATTGCGGTCGTAATGAAATGGTTTCTCTGGCTGAAGCGGCTCCGTCTATTTCCTGGTGGCTGAAATAAACGTCCATATAACATCTGCATTCGGTAGTTTACTGGTCCGAGTAACTGCTGCATGTGAAGTTATTCTTATCAGGCTCGTACTCTTATCAGGCTCGTACAACGACGTAATCCGAAGTCTTGTATTTATTAAACAAATGAGCAGCAACAACACAGCAGTGTAACTCAGCAGTGTGAAGCAACAGGCCAGTCAATACTGCGGTGCGGTAGATCGCAACAACCTCCCAGGTCCATCTCCCGCGTCCTGTGTACGTCGTCACATCCGGTTACTACAAAATAAAGGCACTCCTTAATATTATCCGAATAATACCACATCTCCCTTTCTTTGAGAACAAAGGGTGGCCCACATAAATGCAACAAGTTAACTTGAGGGTTTAAACCATATGGCTAACAATCATCAAAGAAAAGGAAACAGTCTGTTCTTGAGAGATTATTCTATAAATAAAAACGACCTGCTCATTTCATGGCATAACATCTCAGCAGTGTGAAGCAACAGGCTAGTCAATACTGCGGTGCGGTAGATCACAACAACCTCCCAGGTCCATCTCCCGCATCCTGTGTACGTCGTCACAACCGGTTACTACAAAATGAAGGCACTCCTTAATATTATCCGAATAATACCACATCTCCCTTTCTTTGAGAACTAAGGGTGGCCCACATAAATGCAACAAGTTAACTTGAGGGTTTAAACCATATGGCTAACAATCATCAAAGAAAAGGAAACAGTCTGTTCTTGAGATTATTCTATAAATAAAAACGACCTGCTCATTTCATGGCATAACATTATCATCTTTTCTTTTGTGACACAAGACAAGATTTTGGAAAATAGAGTAAAAACAATCACTTATTTGAACACCTTACGTTACTACAAACGTTACCAAATAACGTTTGTAGTACAATCACAAGTACACCATTGGTGTGTGATGTGAATGTGGTTGTAATACATTGCATTATATGTGTATGTATGTCTGTATGAATGTATGTAAACAGCATGTTAATCCGATCAGACGTCATTTTCTGTTGTTTTTCCAGCCATGCGACCCCATCGGTTGCGAGGTGTACTGCACTTAGATACATTAATACCTTTTTAAGGAAACGACGACCGATCGGATTAAAATGCTCCTCTTTAAATAATACGATCATTACGGGACATTCTGCTGGAGCGTACCCTATGGTGACATCCGTGAGCCTTCACTAAGCAATTTATCTTTGTAATCTGACCGTTTGTGTAGACGTACGTAGCAAATTGGTTAAACTGCTCAACAGCAGATTGTGTTGACGCAGCGTAGCGTCTTTACATTTAGCGATCTACAAGCTCACAACGCATTGCGGTGCCACACGTTGTGAGCTTGTAGATCTGCTATTTTCAAACATTTTGTACTTTTACTTTTGGTACTTTAAGTACATTTGGATACCAATACCTTTGTACTTTTACTCAAGTACATTTTTAATTCTGGACTTTTACTTGTAACAGAGTGATTCTACATTGCAGAATTGATACTTTTACTTAATTATAAAAATGTAGGTACTTTTTCCACCACTGTGTAAACGTTTGTGTTCTCATGCCAATAAAGCTTCTTTGAATTGAAGATTGAATTGAAGATTGCTCCCCATGTGGCTACACTAACGTCAACACACCAATCCACAGATTTTATATTGACTGCGTGTCAATTCTTGTTATTCAGTCTCTCTCTGTCTGTCTCTCTCTCTGTCTCTCTCTCTCTCTCTCTCTCTCTGTGTGTCTCTCTGTCACTCTTGTTATAATTCAAGCATAAACCGGCACACACATTAATACACAAATTATGGGTTGTCGCTCTCATGTTAATCACTTGTCTTTCATTCCCCCCGTCTCCACCCTACCACCCTCCCTCTCCTTTGTTCCTCCTTCTCTCCCCTCACCCCACTTATCTCCCTCCCATCCTCTCTTGCCCTTTCTGACTATCTCTCTCTCATACATTCTTTATCAACCCCACTCTACCAACCTCTCTCTCTCTTTTACTGACTTTCCCATTCCGTCTTGTTGCCTTATCTGTCTCCTCTGTCTGTCTGTCATTCTTCATCCTCCTAGCTGGCAGTGAGAACTTCATCCTGGGTGAGAACCTGACCGTGGCTGTCCTGGGGGTGGTCATCCCCATAGGTAAGTCACATGTTGAACCCTTCCCCCTTCCCCTGTCCTCCCTCTGTGTCTTTACGCCTCGTGGGCCCCCGGCATTCCGTTTCCTGTCTCAACATCCACTCTCTGCCTATTGCAGTGGTTCTCAAACCTTTTCATTTCAAAGGACCCCCAGTTTGGTTCTCGTGGTTAGGGCCACCGTACCCCCATGACCCAGAGAGTGTACAAACAGTTTCACTCTCTGATTTACAGATTTGTAATGGTCCATTTGGTTCCCAACTATCAATCATTTTAGCTGGGGACCCTCTGGAAACCCCCCTATAGAAACCGTCGGGGCCCCACTTTGAGAACCACTGGCCTATTGGACCTGACTCCATTCATAGCCATCCTGTCAGGATCAGGATGAGGACCCACAGGCCCGTCCCAGGGTCCCTCACGCCGTCATGTTGTGTGTGTGTGTGTGTGTGTGTGTGTGTGTGTGTGTGTGTGTGTGTGTGTGTGTGTGTGTGTGTGTTTGTGTTTGTTCATGTGTGTTTGACATTTCTGCCTTGCTGTGTCATTCTCCGCCACTCTGTGTGGTTGTGTTGGGTATCTGGCTACAAACACAAGGAACTTGGCATACTCCAGATGCTTGCCTGTGGCTTGTTGTGGGTATTACTGTACAGTATGACACAGCAAATCACAACATGAATGGGCTCTGTGTGCACAGCAGCCATATTGGCAAGAAATTGGGCTCCTTCCTTACTGCCTTCACAGGGTTTCCCCATAAAAAACTGATAGTGGTTGTGTTCTATTCGGGTCAAACAAACATGCTGATGTTGTACATGCTACACTAAATGGAACAGAGCCTTAATTAGTGTCACTCGTAAGTTATGAGTGATACTAACTAGTAAGACGCCTCAGGGCGACAAGCAACCTCGGCGAGGTCGCGCCATATCTTGGCCATCTGGCCAGTGATGTACTGTATATCGGTCCATGTACTGTATATGGAGATATGCTGTGAGAGCCCAAACATGCTTACTCAGTTATTCATTATGTGAAAGTCCTATGATGTCTGCATCTGACATCATACATACAGTCCCTTTTATGCCCATACATGGAGTACCCTGTCTGTAGAACCAGCCACACAGATATGGGCTGTCTTGGCCATCTGTCTTGGCCATATATGGATTCTGTTAGTGTGGTATGTGGCCGATGTGGCCTCCATATATGGGCATTCCCATATGAAGTCCTGTTAGATATGGGATTAATATTGATGACATCAGGGAACTCCATATATGGGCATAAAAGGGATTCTGTTTGTGTGGTTCCCCTGACAACACAGTGATGTCAGAGCGGCAAACCCATTCTGTTAGAGTGGTTCCCCTGACATCACAGTGATGTCAGGGGAACCACCCGTGAAGGAAGTAACGAATCCGCAAAATAGTTTTGCCAATATGGCTGCCGTAGCATATAGCCTATTCACAGTATATCTTACTGGTTACTAATTCATGCGTTGAATTTTTTGTCCTAAACCGGACATATTGAGGACCAACACAGGTGTTCAATTTGTCTGATTGGCATAGAACCAATGTTCTACTAATCAAAACACCTGTGTTGGTCCTCAAATGGCTGGTGTTGGACTACAAATGCAACCCATGAATATGACCTGTTCTTTCCTTCATCGATGCACTATATGGATGCATTGGAACAAGGGAAGGTTGTGTGTTTAACACATTTCTATGAAAGCATGTTTGAGCATTATCACTAGAACCACTTCGCTCAAAGATTCCAGTCATAACTAGGTACATACAGTTACCCCACACAGGTGACACAGTGTACATACTGTACTGTACATAAGGTGAGAAAGATGACATAATGAAAGAACACAGAGAGAGATATACAGCAGCTGTGTTACAACTATACGCCCCAGTGTATACAGTGCACCTCTTTCTAAACAGACCCATTGTGGTAAGCACTGACCACAGCTGTTGTTTCTGTGCGACTGCAAAGCTACAGTAAAATGTTAGAATGGAAGCTAAATGCGTCGATGGCAGGAAACTGCTAAGCTTGCTGCTATTCGAGTGTTGCCTGTGTGTGCTACTGTGCTACCACTGTGTGATCAAAGTGCTAACGAAGCCAGCAGCGCAGTAAAGAGAGGTCAGTTGCGATCGATTCTCCTCGACCTGTCCTGCCAAACACTACCCTCAACGTAAGCCCCACGCTTAGCCGCTAGTGACCCAAACACACAACCCCCCCATCAGCATGCCTGCTGATCTCCTATGTATGCCTGTCATTTCATGCCACAGACTTGTTCTGCATCGTTTAACGCTGAGAACCATCCTCCCCCCTCCCTCCCACCTCACCCTCCCTTCCTCCCCCCTGCTGTGTGTTAAACGCATGCAGTTCCTATCGTTGCCACAGTGGTGTTCGGCCTCCTGTGCAGCGCCCTCTACGTGGTGTGGCGGAACTGGCGGAGCCAATCCACCAAGAGCATGAACTTCGACAACCCCGTGTACCGCAAGACCACCGGCGAGGGCGAGGAGGACGAGATCCACATCGGGCGGACGGAGGGCGCGGGCCACCACGCGCACCACCACGCACACCACCACCCGTACCCGCCGGCCGTGGGAGTGGGCGTCGTGGGCGGCGGCGGAGGCACGTGCCCACAGTTCATCGCCCTGCCCCTGGGCGCCGGCATGCCCGACCCGGGGACTCACTGGTACACGGAGCAGCCCATGCTGTCCGCCGCAAAGTGACCTGACCCCACCCCCATGGAGGGCAAAAAATAAAGAAAAATAAAAGATAGGAAAGACGGGGGGGGGGGGGGGGAAAGGTGGGAGGGCACGGCTAGCCGCTCAGGCAAATCGCACATGCGAGGTCGTCAGGGATGGCTCTCGCTGAGTTTGTTTCAAGGGAAGAACAACATATCATCACCCTCATCCAACGTCCTGACATTCATGTCCGTTTGCTGTTTGTAAAGTACACTTTTTATAACACCACAAATGGCAGTGCTGCTATTACGATAATGGCTCTTTTTCGAAAATAGTTTGCCGCCGTTGTATCCAAGCTGGAATGAGAGATGTGTTTTCTATTCCCTTTAATACAGGAATCTGATTAAAACTGGGCCTGTTATTCCAAAATTAACCTCAAATCACTTGATTTAGATTTTTAATTTAGTGGCCATGTTTTAATGTTTCCCAGACATTGACTCGAAATTGAGTTAAAAATACATTCTATTTCTATGTCCACTTCTGTATCCATAGCTTTGAGGTGTGCTCTGATGACAGGGAGGGAGTGTCGAGAGTCCTTTTTGTCCTTGGCTGTTGCAATCTGGGTTCAGTTGTATTCCTAGAGGGGACCACAGAGCTCCAGGAATACTGTTTAGAAACAAGGAGGTCTGATTAATGGCTAGCGCCCTCCTCGACAGGACAATCTGTACCGATTCATATTAGAGTTTTATCAGTCACACACCTCACCATCACTGAAGATGTCGTTTGTACTTGTCAGTGTTATTCCGCATGGACTTTGTTTTTACCATTATTGTTTTCTCCGGTTAAATTTAACTGAGACAATTTAACCCAGGAAATGTTAGCATGTGTGCTTTGGCTTTCTCCTATGGGCAAGCCAATTGGAGTGGGTCCAAGAAGCTTTTGGAGTGTAGTTTAATTTGTTTGTCTGACCTCAGTCACCCCAGAATGCTTGAAGAGTTGAGGGTTGCCGAAGATGGAAGCTTGTTGAAGGTTTGCAGGAGGTAGTTCATCTATTATAAGCAGACAGGACTGTGTGAGAGAGAAGTGTGCCAGGTGTCTGGTAAAGGAGGGAGCTGAGTTTATAGTAGATAAAATCAGCAATAGGCTGCGTCGCCGTTAGTGAATGGAATCATCCTCAACATTCAGGGATTTGTTGAGACACGGTTTTGGGTCAGTGTGGCTGCTGGCTATGCGGTTGTTAAAGACTCAGTTGTGTTGCACATTTTTCTGTCCACCACACACAGAACAGCACTATTCTATGGCAAACATGTAAAGTCCCCCCCTCCCCACACACACACACACACACACACACACAACTCAACATGCTGTTCTCAAAGGAACAGGCAGACAATTATGCGCTTGCCCTCAGATAACACAAACAGCATGAATAACCGCTCGCCCGTTGACAATTCAGAGACTCAGCGTTTCAGGCAAGACACATACACACGCATGCACAGGCACACGCATACACACACACAAAAAGAAGCAGGGATCCGTTAGCCCGCTGTCCTTCCTCCCGAGGCTGCCAGACGTCTTTGAGCAGGCGTCTTTTCGCCGCCGCCACTGGGGAGCGCGCGGCAGGGGGGGTGTGTTGTTGCGGTGATGTTAGTGGCAGCAGACGGACACCAGATTGTACCGTAGTGAGGTTGACATTAGGCAGGATCTGGCTGTCAGTGAACATGATGCTTCTGTCCTGCACCATGAACAAACACCGCTCTGCTACTGTAGCTGCTCCTCCTGCAGATGGCTTAAGTGTGTGTGTGTGTGTGTGTGTGCGCGTGTGTGTGTTAGGGCATTCACCGAATATTCGAATATTCGAATATCAAAGTCACTATTCGACGTTGTTCACCGAAGTCGAATATTCGCATATTTAATTTTTTTTATTGCTTTCTCTTTAAAAAATATATAGTTTATAAAGCTTGGCTAGATAGGAAGTCATAAGAATGAGTTGTCAATCCCTGGTGGATGAATTTTTAATGCTCTATACCAGGGGTTCTCAAACCTTTTTAGGCTGTGACCCCCAAAATAAACATATTTGAACTGGGGTCCCCACCCTGACAAGCACTTGGAATTGTAAGTATTACATTTAATGTGACTCGGTTCCGAAGATAAATATTGTGAAAATAGCGGATCTACATGCTCACAACGCGAGGCGTTGTGAGCGTGTAGATCCGCTATGTAGATTGTGTAGATCGGCTATTGCTTACTTAATATTTGACAGTTTGGCCAGTCCTGTCGAATATTCGAATACTTTGAGGTTGAATAATTCGAATACTAAAAATCACTATTCGTGAATGCCCTAGTGTGTGTGTGTGTGTGTGTGTGTGTGTGTGTGTGTGTGTGTGTGTGTGTGTGTGTGCGTGTGCGTGTGTGTTCATTATCATGCATGTAATACGTTCATCCCACAGCCATATTTGAACCGTTTCGTATGCTCTTTGTTGCACAACCCTCTATGAATGCCTTCTGTATCGTTGTGTGCTGCATGAGAGAATTACCGTGCGAATGCGTGTGTCGTATCAGTTGTGTGGTTGTATTAGTGTGCGTGAGAGTGTGTGAGTGTGCGTGCGTGTGTGATTGTGTACGTGCGTGTGTCAGAGCGACTGAATGAATGCAGTAGCGTGTGTGTGTGACACCGGGGAAGCTGCGAGGGTCCCTTTTTTGAATCATTGATATGTAAATATGTTTTCATATTGCAGAGGTTTTTTGATAATGTATTATACAATTCTGTAAAAGACGAGGTGTACATAAGATTTTAGATAACTGAAAGTGTGGACAGTTGTATTAATTTATTTGTATGACAGAGGGCACTGTGTTCCCTGACTGTAAAGAGTATGAATTTCCCCACCAAAGTGATTTTGTCTTGTTTCTTGCTGTGCGTCATTTGACACCTTGATTTTTTGTAACTTCACGTCTCTTTAAAAAAAATACAAAAAATCATCTTTACAAAACTTCACCTCAAACCTAATTTATGCTTTGTTGTTGGTGTTGTCCACAGAAAATAGCTGACACACAAGCTCACAGCGCTTTGTTGGTCGGTAATTGTCGGCGCAAGATACCGCAATGCGAGAAAGTATAAACCAGGCCTTTGGGTGTTAATGACACAATTTATCATTTGTTTGTGCCTTTTTCTTTGTTTTGTTCCATCTTTATTTCATCAAAGATGTGTTGTTGTGTTCGCCACAAGAACGACAGGGAGATTTTACAGGCCAACTACTGTATGTACAGTACATGCAAATATAACAAAATTGCAAACCGGTTCCACTTTTTGATTTTCTGTAACAAAGTTGTTCTTTTGAATATCTCTATATATTGATATAAAATTTGACTGAAAAATGTTCTTCAGCCATCGTGTATCTGTGTTTTTATTCTATCCATATTGTGTCCCTGCACTGTGGTCACACTACAGTAAATCATATGCTACTGTATGCACTTAATGACAATATCTACAGTAATGGAGAGTGAAGCTCTTTTAATCACAATAACAGCATGTGTGGTTGGTTGGTGGTCTTCATCTCTAGAACTGTTACACTCACTCACACACACACACGCACGCACGCACGCACGCACGCGCGCACGCATGCACGCACGCACGCACGCACGCACGCACACACACACACTCACATACACACAAAGGGATGACATAGAGTGTAAGTGGTTCGTCTGCATAGATTCCAGATAAGCCCCCTGTCCATTATCATTATTAAATAAAATAAAATGTACCCCGCTTCTTTTAACATGGTCCATTAAGATATTACTTGACATATATATATATATATATATATATATATATATATTTTATGAACACAATGGAGAAACATGTGTCTCAGATGTGGGTAGCCACGACATGGGTACAGATGTGTGAAAGCCAGGAAGGAAGGGTTGGGAGGATGGTGCATTCACACCTACACAGCTGGTGTTTCCATATCTCTCTCTCTCTCTCTCTCTCTCTCTCTGTTGGTGTGACTGTGATTTTGCTTGAGGTCATGTTTAAATTAACGACTGTTTTGAGTGCGGGAAAATAACAGATCTTCAAGCTCACAACATGGCACGATGCGATGCGTTGTGATAGATTGGCTATTTTCAACACTAAACTTCTACGTCTAATAGAAGTTCTATTAGACGTCTAATCAACGTCTTGTCTAAGTTTAGACGTCTAAAAAACGTGCAAATCTAGACCTGTGTTAGACCAATTTTAGACGCTGAGCTCCTTGGGCGTCTTACATCAAAGCATAAATCGGACTTTAGTCAGCTTGATCCTCAGGGGAAATGAGACAGCTTTGTTCCAAAAGAGAAATCTCCAGCCCCCCCTCCCTCCCTCCCTCCCTCCCCAATCCCCATTTGATCTTATTTGGCACACATCGGCTCACACCATTAAAAGCCTGGGGCCTTGTTGCATTTCCCTTGAGAATCCAGGAGAAACAACACTCAAACTCCTTTTGGCTTATAATGGAGGACAGGGCCCTTTATCCGGGCTGCCACACACTTAAATGCTGGTTAGTGTGATTGCTGTGGCATCAATGCAATTCACTGAGCTCATGTCTGCATTGTTTGTCACACCACAAAGGGATTTGGATTTAATCCCTCTGGTAGCACTCATCCCAGAATTCCAGATTCATGGGTGCTTTGTTTTCAGATGGGGTTGTTGTGATTTGGCTGACTGGATTGACTGTGGTTTGGGGAAACAGCTCCATCTCCTGTTCATTCAAGTCATTGCAGTATTTATTTTTATTTTTATTTTTATTTTGGCTGGGATGCTGAGCAATCAATAATGTCTCGAGTGATGTTAGACCATGTGAAAGAAAAGTTGAACAATACTGTTTTTTATAGGTTTTTGACATTTTATTAGAAATAAGAAGTTCATACACCAACTTCATTATATTGACTGAGTTATTGTTTTTATATTTGACAGACACTTTTTCAGCATACCCTTCATGTGTTTTGCATACAACATGTGTTGGGCACTATTTGCATTCCTTAGCGTGGTTTGATAAGCATGAATGCAAATTGTCAGTCTGTGTTTTTTCCCCTTAACCACTTAAACCCTATTATATACTTAATTGACAGGGGTCCTGTTTTCTCTTGACACCAAAAATCTCTTTTCTGTAAATAGATGATCTAGGGACACAATAAAGTGGTTAATTGAAAGGCACAAGGTACAGTGTGAATACCAAGATAGACATAGATGGAAGAACTAGATGCATAGCTGTGTGTGTGTGTGTGTGTGTGTGTGTGTGTGTGTGTGTGTGTGTGTGTGTGTGTGTGTGTGTGTGTGTGTGTGTGTGTGTGTGTGTGTGTGTGTGTGTGTGTGTGAACCATTGTAAAGCGCTTTGAGCACTTGGAAAAGCGATATAAAAATGCGATTCATTATAAGGCATTATGTACTTATGTTTATTTCCATTGCATTGTTGGCAGAGCTTTGTTGCAAATGTATTTACGAGTAAATATGGTGTCGGACATAAATATCGATACTATTGATACTACAGGTGTCCACTCACTCATACCAGTAATCTCATACACACAAGGCACTGCAATACACTGTAACATCGCCCATGGAACACTGCCAGTCCTGTAGTATGATTAAGCAACCCAGACTTCCATCGGATCAGCCGCTGCCGATGCGAAACGATTCCACTTTCTGCCCAAAGAGATCTGTGCCAGTCTGCAAATTAAATGAAAGTCACAAATTGCACAGAGCAGCATGGCTAGTGTCCACAGCGAATCTCATTGAAAGGAATCTTCGACTGGTGGAGATGAAGCGAGAGGTATCTCTGTCAGCATCTGTTAAGGCCCATGCATACTACACTTTTAGGTGATAAGGTTATTACCTTTTATCAATTCAAAATCACTGTTTAAGGTGATAAAGTTTCCACCTAAAAGGTGATGACCTTATCAACTAACAGTACGCATGTACATTTCAGAGTCTCTCTGAAGACCTTCTGAAGACGTCATGAGCTGGGAGGTCCACTCCTAGACTCGTCTGGCCTTGGCGTGGGCCTGTAGGAGGGCTGCTGTGTCCGCATGAGAACCCTGCAAGGCTGCAGAGAGCGCGGTTCGACCACGCTGCAGGAAAGAAACAAAGATAAAGAGAAGGACTCAGATTACTTATAGTTCTTACTGTGTGCGGAAGATATTTTCAGAATCAGTTTCATCACAGGTTTACAGGTGTGAAGTGGTGCGTGAAATTATGTTTTTGTATTCCGTGAGAAGAGATCCTACAAAATGATGAAGCGCATCATCTTCTTTCAACACCTGTAAAATATGATTCTGAAAATACCTATGGTTTATTTAATGAATGTGTCCACACAGCTGGAAGCAGGAAGCTGTCATGATCTTGAAAGTGAGTGGGAGGTGGGAGGTCACATTTGCAGTGTATCGTCAAGTGAGTTAAGATCTGATTTAATTAGGCTTAAGTTGAATTCACGAGGGTTTACAGCAAGATAAGTCAAGGTGAATGTCGTGGTAAAGTAAAGCAGGAAGTCTTTGGTACATCTGGTGTCAACGCAGAGTTATTCTTTTAGTACAGTGGTTTAATATCGATTTAATGTCAAGGTAAGAGACCTGTCACACAGTAGCCTTGTTTTATTTTCACTCTGCTTAATAAAAGAGACTGAAGTAGAATATTTGCATCCTCTTTTCAATTCCACTGGTTGCCTCCCCTCCAGGCGGTGAGATAAGACAGTGTTAGCGGATTAGCTCTTATCATCCCGGTGAGATTTGCTCTACTATAGGCCTGATTAATCCATGGAGAGCCTTTATTCTATCGCTTCCACCCATTCCCCCAGTCCCCACACTGGGACTCAAGGAATTGAGGCTTTCAGAGACATAAGCCGCTCTTTCTGCACAAAGGCTAATTCTGTATGCATAAAAGTAGAGTCGACATTCAATTTAACTAAATGATTTAAGCCCTATATGCTTTGTCATAAGGCAAATAGTGAAAACGGCCTATCTACAAGCTCACTACATGTTTCTTTTTAGCTTGCAGACAGACTTTTTAGCAAGTTTTACTGACAATATCCTGCCCAAAAGGGATGCCAGGTTAACAGTGCTTAACATACTTAGTGGCATTTTACTGTACAGTGACTACAGCGACACAAATGTGAATCTCTCTGTCCATGCACTTGGAGCGTCATGTCAACTCATCCAAGGAATGAGGCAGTGAGAAGACGTTGACGTCTGCTGCTGTCATACAGTGCGACTTTGCCCGGTGGTGACTGTTTGCACGTGATCACGTGACTCTCCCTGGTGTGTCTGACCTTGTCGGTGAGGTTGAGGTCACAGTGGCACCTCTCCAGCAGGAGGCGTACGATGTGCGTGTGTCCCTTCTCGCAGGCTGACATCAGGGCCGTGACGCCCTGGCCGTCCTGGACGTTGGCATCAGCCCCGCAGCTCAGCAGCAGGCGAACCATCACCACGCGTCCGTGTTTCACGGACAGCTGAAGAGCCGACTGACCTGTCTGGTGAGAGTAGGACACAGCGGAGAGAGAGAGAGAGAGAGAGAGAGAGAGAGAGAGAGAGAGAGAGAGAGAGAGAGAGAGAGAACAATTAGGCTGGCAGTTTCCCCAGCCTTTTCTGGATCTGGGGCCAGTGGTGTAAAGCAGTGTTTCTCAAACTTTCAAATTTCAAGATCTCCCCTTAACTCTGACAGTGTACAAATGGACATTTGTACACTGCATTTGAACCCACAGAGTCCCTGCAATCCACTTTGAGAACCACTGGTGTAAAGTAACTAAGGACTCAAGTACTGTACTTACAATTCTGAAATATACATATACAGTATACGTTTACTCCACCACAATTATTTGAAAACTTTAGTTATTATTTCAGCCATGAAAATGTTTATACATTTGAAATCTTGTGAAATGGACAGTCTGCATAATGAGTACTTTCTCAAGTAAATTCACTGAAGTAAATTTAGAAATCCGAACATTTACACGTAACAGAGTATGTCTACATTGCAGTATTGATACGTTTATAAGTAAAAAAAATTGTGTACTTTTCCCACCACTGATTAGGGCCCACTTGGAAATCTCAAAAGTGTTGGCAGCCCACCCATCTGACCACTGGGGTGATGCAACCAAAAACAAATCAATATCTTTACCATCCGCCATCCCCATTTGTTTGAACGTGAACAATTCACCTTTCCTGGTGGTGTGAATTCTTACCTGTCTGGAGCGGATGTTAACATCTGCCAGTTCCATGAGCCTGCGGACCACCTCCATGTCACCAGGGCCTTCAGGGGCTGTCAGGGAGGCCAGCATCACCGCCGTGTAGCCTGCCTTGTTCTGGAGGTCCACCTCACTCACACCTGTTGTTTAGAGCAGTGGTTCTCAACCTTTTCAGACCGCTTACCCACAAAGTAATCATATTTCAACTGGGGACCCCCCCCCCTCACCCCGACGAGCACTAAGAGTTGAGGCATTACATTTTGTATAACACAGTTCTATTATGAAAATATCAGATCTACATGCTCACAACGCCTCGTGTTTTGAGCACGTAGATCTGCTATTTTCACAATTTCTGCCTCTAATATTTGACAATTTGGCCAATGTTGTTATTTTAGAGGTTCAATACAATACATCTTTCTACACATTTTTGCCCCTGCATTTAACCCGTCCCAACGATTAGGATCAGTGGCTGCCATTAAATCATCCTTCCATAAATGTATAGACTCATGGGGGTCCCTCCCAGGGACTTGACTGTATTACTAGTATGTATAGTGGAGACAATGAGTTTCATCCTGTCTTTTGCCAAGGAACCAAGGCAGAATTGCCAGTCAAAGCAAAGACTGGCCAATCACAGGCTGTTGGATGTTATTTGTGTCCAAAGTGGCCAATGACACAGCAAACTACATAGTGCTGCTTTAATATGGCACCTGAAGCAGGCCTCTCTCTACCCACTGACCTATGGCCGGCCCATATTTAAGAGCACAGAGGGAGACAGGAGAGATGACCCCACTGCAGTAAAAGATTGTCCTGCGGCCACACATTTTGAGGTAGAGTTCAAAAACCACATCTAATCTGAATCTCCGCATCGGTTACACATATATCAATCACCTAAAAGTCAAACCTGATATGGGCGTGTAAGTGTGAAACTTTAGCATAAACAAGCCCCGTTTAGTCGGAGGGGATATATAGTGCAGATTGTGTAAAGTCCTTCATACGTTTGTGCAGTGATGTTACATGCTTCCTTTGTCATGTCAAGTCCAAATAAAAAGACATTGTCTAAAAGTTTGATTATGCATAGGATTATGGATATTATTCCTCGCGCTCACTATTGTGTGAGTGAAATAAATTATGCATAGTTTTTAGTTATATTTTGAGTTTAACCACTTTCTACTTGGTGCCCATATTTTGCCCATGCCATTACAGGCGAAAATTGGCAGGTTTGCAAAAACAACAAAAATATCAGATCTAGTTACTTACATAACATAACCAACTTAAAGTAAATAAGTTATGTACATGTAAGTAGGCTTGGGAAACAACAGTTTCTGAGCCAATGTGGCCCGCCCATAAGGCAGGAGCCTACCTCCTGTTTGTAGTGTGAGGCAGCTTGATGTACTAAGTACACCTCCTGCATATAATGACGCCAGTAAGTCGCAGGGACTTACCCATCATTGCCACGCAGGGAGGCATTGAGCAAATCCTTTTTATAGTCTTTGGTATGCCCTGGCTAGGGAATTGAACCCTGACCTCCCAGTCTCAGGGCAGACACGGAAACCACAAGGACACTGCAGTGTCCTTGTGGTCATGAGCTCATGAGCTGGTAGCATATAATGTAATGTAACCACAACAATACTCTCCCTCCCAGCCACTGAGATGCCAGGCTCTCTCCGCACGCTAGCTGTAAATCTAGACGAAACTCTTTTGTTACATTTGAATATACTATTCTTGTTTTGAAACAATAGAGAGAGCAGCTGTTCATGTTTTAAAGTTTCAAACCGATTAAGAAACACATTTGTGTATTGAATTTACTGAGCTCACATTTGAAGTATTATGTTTTCATGTTATTTTGTAACTGTAAGTGATTCAAATGAAATGTTGGTGGAGCAAATCTGCCATATCTTGTTGGGTAAAGTATTAAGTAAATATATTAATTCAAAGAAAACCTGATTTCTATAGGACTTAATAATAATAATAAAAAAAAAACATTAATATAAGCTGTAGTTGAAACTTTGTGGGTAAATCTAAGCAAGTGATATTGGGCAACAATCCTCTACTTTCATATGAAATGCAAACATTTTTGGATGACCATCTAGTTGCTGTTCGGTCACTTAAAAACCCACTAAGATTAAGATGTCACAGGTGAGCCAGATTCTATCCCATGACGTTGCAATTTGTATGTCTGTGTATATAGTGCTATGTAAACGTTTGTGCCACTGAGATGTTGTCAGGTCACAGAATTATATATATTATCTCTATAGTATAGTTTATGTTTGTCTCTGTCTTCTAATCATGCCTCAACCCAGGTCGGGTTGGGCTGAAATTGTCCAAGTGTCCATAGTGGTGACAGAGTTAATCTTCCAGGGAAAGTAAAGCGTAGCTTTTTTTCCTTTTTTTTTTACTTACATTTTACACTTGAAGTCAATGCACAGGCACCTTCGGCTGAAACTTTGCCCAATATTTTGGGTTGTACAGTAATTCTCAATTAATTTCTAGGACGCCTATACCGTAACTCTGAGAGCGTGCAAATATCATAATTGTCTAATTGCAATTATTTGACATAATCGCAATTATTTTGTTATAATCATCATCGTTTCCATGTTGAAAAATGTTCATATATTTTCAAAATAAAAAATCTAAGAAATAGTAGAAATACCAGATCTACAAGCTCACAACGTGTCGTGAGCTTGTGGATTGGCTATTTCCACAATCAGTGTTAGTTTTAAAGTATAAAGTTGTCAAATATGTAAGTAATTTATTTGTAAGTTATGTGTCATATCTGCCATGTGCAACTTCAAAGCCTAAAAGCCAAACAGAAATGTAATTGTCAACAACAAAAACATTATTTGGGTGGCAAACTGATCGTCGATGTAAAATGTCATAATCGTGACAGGCCCTAATGCAGAGCCATGTGTTGCAGACGAGTCGCACCTGTGTCCAGCAGCTGGCTGACGATGCCGTAGTTACAGTGGGACACGCTGTAGTGCAGCGCCGTGTTGCCGTTGTCGTCGGCCAGGTTGACCAGGAAGGCCAGCAGAGAGGGCGTGGTGTTCTTCACCTCCTTCAGGTACACCGCCACCCTGCTGGCCACGGAGCTCTCCTCTGCTGCCACACTGAACCAGCCCTGGAACAGCACCACCAACGCCCTTCTCTGGAGGACACCGACACAGAGAGAGAGCAGCTTAGGACACTGTTTCTCTATACCCATTCAGAACGGGTACACTATATTGTGTATCATTATTTTATGCTTTAACTATGGTGCCCCGCTGTGAGCTTGAATATCTGCTATTTTTGAAAAATCGTGAAAATTAGAATTTTGACCTGATTCTATGTCTTTTGAATCCTTCTAAGATTTTTCTGTCAGCAATCTGGCCAGTCATCGTCAAAGAAAAGGTCCTTTTCACTTAAATGGAGCTCAGTTAGTCTGTTCTTGAGAGACTACTATGTCAGTGGTTCTCAAACTTTTTCATAAGAAGGACCCCCAAAATGATATGTATTTGGCCACGGACCCCCATCTCAAAATATCTAGTTCCAGGGACCCCCCAGAAGCAAATTTTGAGTTACAAACGTTCGCTTTGAAAATACATATATTCAAAGATTTGCACACATTTTCACGACTTTTTCAAAAATAGCAGATCTACAAGCTCGCAGCGCGGCACTCGGTGCCGCGCTGTGAGCTTGTATATCTGCTATTTTTCAATAGTTAAAGCATTCAATAATTCTAGGCCTAAATGGGTAACAACTCTTATGCCTTAACTTAAAGGCCTGTCCATGCTGTCTCCGACCACCGAACTTTTCATCAGAAAGGTCCGGTTCAACTACAGAATGACGTCACTCGCATCTTCTAAAAGCATTACCCCGAATTAGAGTTCGGAAAGCTGCACGTCGGAAAGTCGTTACTCTCTGACGTTTGGTGATCGGAGACAGTATGGACAGGCCTTTAAGTTAACGGCATAAGAGCAGGTACTTAAGACAATCAAAAAACAGCCCTGTTTCTATGTCCAAAACGGACAGAGTTAGGTCTTTAACCCTAACTTCAGGAGCACTTCTAGAGAGGAATCAAGATGGAGGTTCAGTACCATGTCGTCGTTGGGGTTGTCCATGTTGTCCATGTGGTCTTTGAGAAACTGACAGGCAGACACAAACTCCCCGTTCACACTCTCCCTAGAGTGGCAGACGGAAGAAAACAAAGCTTTAAAACAACATCAACCCTGGCATCCCTATTTCGGGCATGTCGTTAATTATGAAAATGATCAACAATAGCCTATGTCAATATTCTTTATATAATACACTTTGTCACAATGTGACACATTGTGAGCTTGTAGATACCTATTTTCATCTTATGATGTTTCAGGCTTACAGTAAGTGGTTAAGTAATTATGCTGGAGGATGGAGAATGTTCTATACATTAGAATCCCTTTTCCAATGGATGATGAATAAAACACATCCTTGGCAGGCAGTTAACCTGAACAAACCTCAAAAACAACAGTTGCAGCCTGTAGCAAACCCAGCAAAAAAAAAAAAAGAAACGCTCAAGATTTCACACTGCACTCCTCACCGTCCCCCGGCGCTTGTTACAATGCCAGAGTCACTCTCCATCTGTTCCCCTGGGCCTGGTGTGTCCATGCTGGCTGCTTTCTCCTGAGCCCCGGCCTCTTCCATGGACACCGTGCCTCCATCTGTTTGTCCTGATTCAGCCCCGCTCGCTGTGATCCGTTGGCCCTTCCTCTCCGTACTTATCTTCTCCGGGTCCTCACACACATGCGTAACAGCCGCCGCCTCAGGCGGGACGACTTGTCCCTTCTGTTCCGGATGGTCTCGGATGCTTGGCTTCACAAAATCCTGCCCGTCCGGCTCTTTACTGGCGACTGGGGTCTCGCATCTGAGCACATTAGAGAAAGAAAACCAGGGCAGTAAATGAAAACCATCTGCCAGCCAAATACTGGTGAAGTTTGGCAGTTGTACGAGCCACTGGCCAGCAAAGACAGAATGAGTCCATTAAAACATGTCTGATTGTCGTGGTGAAATGACCTAGTAACATCTGGCATACAGTATACTGCACTGAAGCTAGTTGATGAAATGTTTCGTTGTTTGACCTAAAGGAAAGTATTTAAAGGGAAATGTTGCTCAATTTCCATTGTTTTGTTTTCTGCAAAAGTCTTGGTTTTCCCCAAGATGGGTATTGATGGGTGACTGTGTCCTTCTATCGTGATGAACTGCCAGTGGCTGCATCATTGAATCTTAGAATGTTTATGTGACGGAGCATTGTATTACACTAGATAATTATATACTGTATGTTCTTCTTAGGCAGAAAATATTCCCTTAGCTCCAGAAAGTCAATCCTGAGGATTGTAGCAGTCACAAATATGGGGGTGGGGGGATGAAACTCTTTAAGCTACATGGCAAACAAATGATTTATGCATGGGAAAAACACATTTCAAAACTAGAATTCAGTGCTAATCCCCTCTAACTGGAGAACACAAGAGGGAGAGGCGAGCCTCATCACTCAAAGTTTACAACTATCGAGATGCCTTTAAAAAGTGCAAAACAAAACACGCCATGGCTTCAGGAGCCACACGCTGGTATTTAAGGTCAGCCAAGGCTTCAGTTCAACCAATGCCAGTGGTGGGAAGTATCTAAGTATATTTACTCAAGTACTGTATTTAAGTATAATTTTGAATACAGCACTTTTACGTGTAACACTATCTTTATATCGTGGTACTGCTACTTTTACATACAGTAAGTAAAGAAATCGGAGTACTTCTTCCACCACAGACCAATCTAGAATGGATTGAAATGCATTTGGGAGACTTGTGCACTAACCCTTCATTATCACCAGCAAAGTGTAGGTTCTTTGACGTTCGGGCACTTCCGTCTCGCTTCATGATGGACCTGGGTGCTACTCAGAGGGAAAGAAAGACAAGGGGGCATGATAGAACATTTCATGACAATAAAGCTTCAACCACATCGTCGTAAAACAATTCGCAAAAATAGATGATATATTATACAAGCATACAACGTTTTGCATTGTGACCCGTTGAGCTTGTAGATCAGCTATTTTTAGAACATTTCTGGAAAATCGTTGATTTCAATACAGCAATGCATTGATATGAAAGATAATTTGGAGTTTGTACTTGTCCAGTACTTTTAACTCAATTATAAATTTGAGTGAGCAACTTTCACTTGTTGTTGAGTAATATTTGACTAGGAGCATCTATACTTTTACTCAAGTACTTGGGGTTGAGTACTTTGTCCAATCGACCACTGACCTTTGGTATATGCAGGCAATAAGAACATAAACACAAGCTGCTTATTTGCATTTTCGCTACGGGATATGGGATCTGCTGTCGCGGTCACACACCCAAAGCTCGGTCGGACAACAAGAGGGTATATGGACAAGTTTAACATTAATGATAGAATTGTTATACTACTAATACTATTGATGAAGGGAGGAAATGTCTGTATTCTGATGAAGCTTTCCCATTGATCCCTGATTCAAGAGCTTTGTACATTGCCTCATCGACATTTCTTGAATGAGAAAAACCTTTCCTTGTAATTAAGTAAAATGTGGTTTTCATGAATGCTATGAAGTAGGGTGAGGGGGAAATACCGTCCCGGAGTTTGGTCTCTTAGGACCTTCGTCAGGACATTCCAACACAGCAGAGAGAAGGACTTCTTTACAAAATATAAACAGTCTAGGAAGACTTTGAATAATACCCCGCCTCAACCCAAACCGACGACAACCATCAATTTACACCAGATAGTAAATTGTGGGTCTTAATTTCACAGAGGAAAATCTTCTCCTATATGGTATTGAGATTTTATCCTTAGGGTGCAGTCACACCAAACTTTGATTCTGCCAATTATGCTTTTCAATGGGAATGCGATTCTTTTTTCCTTTTTTTTTTTTTTTAAATCTGCGAAAGGCAGCAAACCGCTGAATCTAAGTTCGGTGTGATTGCACCCTTACAGTGCTCTTTTCAGGATTAACTTTCAAAATGAGTGAAAAAAAGGACATGAGCGAATCCGGAAGTCAGTAGAATCAGTGATTCTCTGAAGACATCTATAATAATCTATAATATCTGTGAATGTGTCTATGCCCATATGGAGATCCATAGTGTAATCAATATGACATTATAATACTAACGTCATAGACTGGATTTGAGGTACTGTACTATGACATTGGCTACGTACATACCGGTATACTGCTCTATGTATTGGTACAACAGGTAGTCTGACAATGGGTCCGGAGGTGCATGCGTTCCGAACGGGATAGCATTGAACCCCTATAGGCTACAGTACCATACCTCCATATTGGGTCCCTTCCTCGTTATTGTGGCCGTGTGGGGCGTAACAGGATGACAGGATATCTACCAGTCCCATCATCTCCTGCTGTAGGGAGTTAACTTTGGGGTCGGGGTGCTCCATTGGCACCCTGCCTCCACACAGGCATTTCCACTGCTCCTCCAGGAGACGCTTGATCCTTCTTATGTGATGCGTGGCCACCGCAGAGTCCACGGCTTCGGCCGAGACCTCCTCAAGCTCCATAGGTGCTGGTGGTGGACCGTCTGGGGTGGATGGTGGCGCCAAACTGCCTTGATTCTTTTGTCTGTGTGTAGTAACAGTCCATGTGTCTGAACCATCCGAGAGAGCGGCCTCGTGGTGGTAACCTGATGGGCCGTACGGCTTGTAATAAGCAGAGTTCTCCTCTGTCTCGTCTCCGTCCTGCTCCACCACCACCCTCTCGGCGAGCACCCACCCCCCGGTTCCCCCGGGGTTCCTGGTCAGCTGTGCGATCTTCTCGTCCTTTCTCCAGCTCTCCCCTCGCTGTTCCCTCAGCATCCCCAAGGCTCTCTGGAGCTCTGTGCCGTTCTCGTGGAGCTTCTGCTCCAGCACGGCGACCTTGGCCTGCAGGGACGTAACTGTCAGCAGTTCGTCCAGATCCGTGCTGGTCCTCCACTCGTGCGTGGGGTTCGAATCGTCCCGGTCGCCGTCCTGACCGACGTGACTGTCATGCCTTGGCCTCTTGACGTCACAGGAGCCATAGTAGGAGGGGGAGGAAGGATCTGTCTTTCCGTTGACAGAAGCGGGTCGTGGGCTCAGGCCCAGGCGGAGCCTTTCTCTCTCTTCCTGGAGGATGCAGATCTGGGCCCTGAGCTCAGGGATGACTCTCACCTCCATCTCCAACTCACCCACACGCTCCAGGGCTTCTGAGAGACGCCTCAGCGTCCCAGAGAAGTCCTGGTTGAGAGGGAAGTCTGAGGAGCGCTCTGCAAAGACGTCTTCACATGAGGCGTCCCTTCCTCCCAGGCAGTCCCTGGAGCTTCGGAGGCTCCCCGCGTCCTCCGTGGACTCGGACCCCTGCCTCAGCAACACGGTGAGAGGAAGGCTGGATGCTCGGAGGAGGTGGGGTCTGATGTGCTCCCCCAGGGGCTGCTCGTCAAATTCCCTGATTCTGGCCTCCATTTCTGCCAGGGATCTGAAGCCCATGGGGGAACCCGGGGATCTGTGGTCATAGGCCCAGGAGGCATAGCTGTGGTGGGTGTCCGAGACCCGTGACCTGGGGCCAAGAGCTCCAGTGGATCCCCAGGGACTTGGCCGGTAGCCGCATCCGGACAGGTTGAGGTGCCTGGGGAGGGTGCTGGATCGGGTGCCCTTGCTCCGCCGCTGGATGGGGACCCTCTTGATGGTGTTGCCTTTCTCGATGTCATCCACGTACTTGAGGAAGTCCAGGTCCAGGCAGAAGCCATATGGTGTCTCAACAGAGTAAGGAGGCTTTCCCTTTACCCCGTTTTCTGTGGCTTTGTGTGATAAACTGTTTCCTGTTAATGAGAGAACTGTGTGTTAACATCTGTTGCCTGTAAGGAACGCCATCAAGTCCAGGATGTTGATGTGATTCTGACAGTGTAAAAAGTTTACCCATAAGGGTTATGTTAGCTGTATGGATCTCACTGTGTATGATTCAGTGAAACTCAAAAGAAAACATGCAACTTATTATATTAGAGAATGTTATTTTATTTATTTTACCATTTTGTCCTTCCATCATGTTGTTGTCTCCAGCCGTTGAGCTGTAGGATGTCACATAATCTGGTTGAACTGAAAACAAATTAAGAAATAAATAAAAATCAGAGAGACTTAGTTGAAACTGCATGAAAAGTCATGACATAAACAGCCTTTACAAGCAACAAAAGCCCTTATTGTTGAACTTTCCAATAAACATATTAAACATAAGTGTTGTTTGCTGGTCTGACAGCGGTATTTGGCATCAATATAAACTTGAGGTTTTTGCTTTGGTACAATTCCAAGTTGAGATTCAACCTCAGCCTTACGGCCGGATGGAAGATCGTTCTAAACTCTGTGGAGATATTCATTATTTATATTCCATTCATAATGGTCCTCTTTTTTTTCAAGTCTCCTTCATTTAAAGTGCACACAAGGACACACACTCTCTCTTTTGGTCACACACACACGCACACGTGCACACACACACACGCACGCACGCACGCACGCACTCACGCACGCACGCACGCACGCACGCACGCACGCACGCACACACACACACACACACACACACACAGGAACGCACGGCCTGTCTCCCGCATTCTGTTATTTATACAGAGCTGCAAATTATCGCCCTCATTTTCTCTACGCCTTTCTGCCTTAACTGCCACAACTTGACTTCATCCATGCATAAGAACGCTCGCATACAATAGTCGGCCAGCCTGGCGTTCTCTTGATTATAACCCTGCCATCGCAGATGAGCTCTGGAAATAGCTCCGGCTGCAGCCCTGCTGAGCCCAGTAGCCATGGCCAGTGGAACAAACTACAACTCCTACAGACACAAACACAGAGAGACAGACAGACAGCCATTGTTCTGGCACTGCCTTTCTTTCTTTCTCTCTCTCTCTCTCTCTCTCTCTCTCTCTCTCTCTCTCTCTCTCTCTCTCTCATTACTTTCTCCTCCGTGGTAAAGTAACTACTATAACGTCTCTATATAGATACCTCATATGTCCAAAATTCAGCATTCAGATCCAGATTCAGATCTACAAGCTGGAAACGTGGCACTATGAATGACAATAATAAAATAAAATAAAATTGAGATGGGAGGTTTCTGTACATTTACAACTTCTATGTACTTTTATACTTTACCTGAGCATGTCCATTTCGATTATTATTGCGAAAACAGACAATTGAGCCCTATTTTAAACTTTGTCTATTCGAAAATAGCAAAGCTCTCAACGCGTTGCATCGCAGACTATTGTATTCTCGAACAAGCAAAACCACATTTTGCGAGATTTTACTTTTTTTAGTCAAATTATTATTACAGGCATTTTACTTGGTATTGCAAACTTTACTCAAGTATATAAACTGAGGGAGTACTTCTTCCACTACCGTTTCTCCTTAACTTTCTTTCAAGTCTCTGGGCTTTTTCTCAATTGACCGCCTCTCTCTTTTCTGTGTCCTATTTCATCTCAGAGGGTTTAGATACTACTTAGTGTTTGGCTGTGTGTGATGGGCCTACATGACTCATCTGGCTCCTGTCCCCTGCAATTTTGCTGACTCAGTCCTTTCACTCCTTTTTTCTCCCTTTCCCCTTTCCCCGTGTCTGGAAGAGAAATGTGTTCACTTGGAGTTACAAGAACTATTATTAGCCCTCTTTGTCAAACAATTAATAGCGAAAATAACAGGTCTGCAAGCTCACATGCGTAAGTTTTGAGCTTGTAGATTGTCTGTTTTGGGAATTTGGAAAATGTACATCTTTTTAATGTTGAACTTTCTTTTTTTGGGGGAAACCTCTGTATGAATTCCGCCTATAATGACATTCCCAGAGCAGGGACTAGGGATGGGACGATATGAAAATGTCATATCACGATTATTGTGACCAAAGAAATCACAATTTATGATATTATCGCAATAATCAAAACCCATTATCCTGGGGCGGAACATTTGTCAAAAAAATTGCAGATCTACAAACTCACAACGCGTCGAAACGCGACGCGTTGTGAGCTTGTAGATCGGCTATGTTTTGGCAAAGACATTTGATAGAGAGTGAAAAAAAGACTGTATCAAGTACGCATATTATAAGTAGGCCTACCTTTTACCAATAATAGAGGGTTTTAAGTGGTACCGGATATGCAGCTCGGCATATAAAAGGTGAATTCATCCCAGTGCATGACGGAGGACAATATCACGATAAATTAAATCTCCACGATACGATTACCGCAAGTGTTTTTATCACGTCGATAAACGATAATATCGCGTATCGTCCCATCCATAGCTGGGAGTTAGGGACACCAACCAGGTTGAAAGAGGTTCGATCTCTCCTCACCCCACCACCACCACTTCCTCTCTCTCCCGATCTGTCTATCTCTCTCCCTTCCCATTCTCATGCTGATGTCTCCCTACAGTACCCCCCCCCCCCCTCCCCCCAACCACCAGCCTCCGAGGCAACTGTCTGTCCTCTCCCGTCACCACAGCCACAGACCCACAGAGCCCCCAAACCACGACAGCTATGCAGTAAACACACGAACAGCACAAAACAGCAGACCTCTGGCCTTCTCTAACTTCTCCAACAGCATGCAGTGTTTTCATCTACAGTATCTGTATCTACAGTAGGCATTCTCAGCCTTTTGTCATTCAATGAGTCCCAGTGTGTTATGGATTGGGCCAAACAACAACTCCCATGTTATATTGTTGCTGTCGGGAAGAAACCATCTCCATATTCTAACTTATTGTGTTTTCTCGTAAACCAATGCCCTACTTGATCATACTATATTAATATACTTGATCCACAAGCTTGGCGCAGGGATTTGAGCTTATAGATCTGCTATTTGCTATTTTTTTACAGTACAGTTAGTTACAGTATTGGAGATAAGAGGTTTTCCCTCTGCAGAGACGATATGATTTCCCAATCTACAGTGTAACATCCTCAGTGTTCATTTAACCCAGAGAGTGTAGAAAGGTTTATGATGTCCTTTTACAGTATGTCACCACGTCACCATTACAACAACTCTTGTAAGCTCTTCTTGACAACTGGTCCAGAAGTTGGGGGGGGGGGGGGGGGGGGGGGGGGGGGTGACAACTGTTTGTGTGTTCTCCATTTGGGAACGCACATTCGGTAAGCTGAACTGGTGCTGCAGGATGAATGTTGACATGATCAACGTGCACATCGTGACCTGGGTATGAGGGCAAAATACTAATAATCGAACCAACTAGTAGCTTTTTCCCTCAGAAGAACCAAATGGACCTTTACAGATCCATTTGTCCAGACCTCTCATTGAGAACCTTCGTCCTCCTGGCCCCCAAACTATGGAATAAACTCCCAGTTGCACTTAGAACTAAGACTCATCTATTCAGACTCCACCTTAGCCCATAACAATTACCGTACCACTTACCTACCCTCAATGACCATACGTGTAATTTAGATAGCTTTTTTAAATATTTGATATTTATGATGTTTTTTCTGAATAGGTGCTTAGTTTACCTTTTTTCTTAGATCAGCCTACTATTTCTTTCCATTTGATGTATTGATGACGTACTGATTCATTCTCTGGATTAAGAGTGTCTGCTAAATGCTTAAATTGTAAAAATGGTAAAATGGTAAATGGTGCATTTATATAGCGCTTTTAATCCAAAGCGCTTTACATAGATTGTGCATTACATTCACCCATTCACACACACATTCATACACCGGTGGCGGAGGAAGCCATGCAAGGTACCAACCTGCTCACCGGAGGCAATTAGGGGTTCAGAGTCTTGCCCAAGGACCCTTCGACATTAACTCAGGGGGAGCCTGGATTCGAACTGGGGACCCTTCGTGCTCTAATACCAGTTTCTCTACCCCTGAGCTATGCCGCCCCTAATCTGTTTCCCAAATTGTAAATTGAGAACCAGCGATCTACTACAGCACTGTTTCCCAAACAGTGGGTCACGGATGGATCACGACTCAAGAAAAATCCAATTTTCTTTTCCTACATTTAAAAAAATCAAAATCCGATTTAAAACTTTAAATTTCAAAAAACAAATTAGTTTATAAAATCATTTTAGACATTTTAAAACAGACAGAAAAACCAATCTAATAAATCCCATACTGTAAATAAGACATTCTAATAATTAAGAAGTAGTGAAAAGCTAATGCGGCACGAAGCAACACAATCGTCTAATCTGCCTCTCTTTTGGTTCTTGACCTGAAAGGTTTTACATGCTAAACATCACATATTATAGGTTTATATGCAGTATGTTCAACATTCATACAGTAGACCAGTGGAAAGTGGATTTCAGGGACTCTGTGGGTTCCTTTAGGGGGGTCAAGATTGACCCATACAAGTCTGTAACTCTGACAGTGTACAGTACACTGTCAGAGTTGAGGGGAGACCTTGACATTTGAAAGTTTGCAGTAGACATTGTCAATATACACACTTGTACATGCAGAGATGTGCACAGGGTCTGGAGCACATTATAATGTGCCGACCGTACAGCGTCATGCTTGGAGGATTGTTTTATTTAAACAGGCCGGATTAGAGAGACAGAATATCAGAGAGGTTAAATGATTGCATTCCTTTAACCTCTCTGATATTCTGTGTCCAGCTGGGATCAAACCAGGCTCTAACTGGTCAGCTAGTGAGTCGTGAAAGTGCTCCTTTTCCCCCAGCAGTGACTTAGTCCAGTAGTTCTCAAAGTGTGGTGCGGAGACCCCCAGGGGTCCTTTCGGGAGTCCCATGGGGTCGCCAGCAAAATTAGTTAATGTAGCATCAAAGTTTTACCACTTTAAACCTATTTTACATTTTGGGTATTCAAAAATAGACAATCTATAAAGCTATGCGGCATGTGAACTTAAAGGAATGACTTTTATTTCCCATTGATTACTCATGCCATGGAGACTTGAGTTCAATCATATTTTTAGTTTTTTGTTGCATTCCTAAGACAATAATTTGATTACAATAAATGTACCCCCATTGATTCCGGATGGGGACCCGAATGCATTTGGGTCCCCATCCGGAATCAATGGGTTAAATTGACTATAATACATTTTTTGTCTAAGGAATGCAACAAATACATTGCCTGGCTCCAGCCAATAGACCCACCCACTCTCTGAGTGGACTGCTCAGCGCAGAGTCTGAAATCAGGCTAACAAATACAAAAAAATATATATATTATTGAACTCAAGTCTCCATGGCATGAGTAAGCAATAGAAAAAAAATACTTTTTGGGGGTGAACTACTCCTTTAAGCTTGTAGATCAGCTATTTTAGGAAAAATAAATATTTGGAATAATTCTTGTCATTTGACTACACGAATCGTCTCTTGGCTCAAACTATTTTCAGATGGTCCCAAATACATTTGGGAAACGTTGACATGAAATTCTTTGAGAACCACTGTCTCTATGTACTGTAAGTTCCTAAAGTAATTGGTACAACTCGTACAAGGAAGTTCATAAAATGACAACAACAGCTTATTAATAGATACTACCTAACCTTATAATGTCCTGTACACAGTAGCACTAGTGATTATGTACATTTTACAGTGCAGTAGAATTCGACTCAACTGGCACTGCAAGAAGATTTACTAAAACAAATTTGTAATAATTTACTAAACAGCATTCGGCCCATTCTGGTAATGTAGTTGTGCACTTGTGCTCTAACGCAAGTTCAGGAGTGGAGACCACCCACTGCGATCACCGTCACTGCTCGCCTCAGCCATCCACGTAGCCTCCGCTCTCCACAGCCACTCACGTTCCTTATCACCTTATCAAATACAACCACGTTCCCCCATCGGCCAATCGCACAGCAATCACACAGTATAAATACACCTCAGATCACGTCACTTACCTGTTTGACTCTGCTCACGTAGAACGCACAGTACGCTCTCACGTCGCTCGTCCAAACAAGGTAACGCTTCTTTGTGTTAATCCCTCATCGCCTATTCCTCGCGTTTGTTTCATCAGCCGCACTGTTGCTAAGTTGTTAAAGCTATTGTTATCCCAACAGTGCCAGCGTATAAGTCAGGTAGTATTTATTTATTCATATTCAGAGTTGTTTCGCTCGCCGTCCGTCATGGACGAGCGTGAACAGCCATTTAACGTGCACGCCTCCGACGAGGAATTGTTATACACTCCCGTGTCGTGCACAACTATACCCGAAACCAGCGGCTCAGCCAGCTCCAGTTCTGTCTCAGCGGCACAACCAAGGCACGTTCAGCCGCATCAGCCCAGCTATCCATCTGATGCCTCCACTTCGCTCGCCGCTTCCGCTCCTCGCCGTGATCCCGCCGGCACACATCCACGAGCTGCTCCATTGATGGCCATATCCGAGTGGAACGTCGCCGGCCTGCAGTCCGTGCTTACGGCGAGCGGAGTCCCCTTCCAGAAGACGGACCGAAAGGCGGACCTGTTCGCGGCCTATCTGGCCCATCTCCGATCCGAGCGTCCGGGAGCGGCGTCTCCCGCGGCCCCGCCCTCCCGGTCCAATCGCCCCACGCGCTCTTCCGCCTCCCACCCGTCTTCCTCCGCCCCCTTTCCAGCGAATCCAATTCCAAAGCAACTTCCCAGTAAACAACATCTTAAGTCTTCCATACGGCAGGTGCACGCTCGGCCCAATTCCCCTCCCCCTTCCTCCCCTCACTCTCACGCTGGCCGACGTGCTCCTCGTCCGTCCCCAATCGATCCCGCACAAAGGCAGGCGCTCTTGAGCGCCCCGCCTTTTCCTCACCACCCCACCCTCCCTTCCCTTCCCTCCCTCCCCCCCAACCCTCTCTCCCCCCGACGCCGTGCGTCTCTTCCCCCGAACGCGCGCCGTACGCCTCCCTCCCCCCCCTCCCGACGCCGTGCGTCTCCTCCCCCGAACTCGCGCCGTACGCCTCCCCTCCCCCCCTCCCGACGCCGTGCGTCTCCTCCCCCGAACTCGCGCCGTACGCCTCCCCTCCCCCCCTCCCGACGCCGTGCGTCTCCTCCCCCGAACTCGCGCCGTACGCCTCCCCTCCCCCCCTCCCGACGCCGTGCGTCTCCTCCCCCGAACTCGCGCCGTACGCCTCCCCTCCCCCCCTCCCGACGCCGTGCGTCTCCTCCCCCGAACTCGCGCCGTACGCCTCCCCTCCCCTCCTCCCAACGCCGCACGCCACTTTCATCAGCGCAGCAACTTCCCGTCCCAAAAAAGAGGACTAAGAAAAGCACTCCACTTTCCGCCGTCAGACGCTGCACGCCGCCTCCACCCAATACTAGGCCTTCATCAGTTGGGCGCCAATTGACTTCGGGCCAAAGCCAACAGCCCTCCTCCCCTCCTCCACACCAGCGCAACGTGCGTCCTCCACCCTCGACAGCAGATCGCTGCTCCGAACCTCCATCTCAAGACCGCCACTCACCGTCCTCAGACCGACGACCCTCGTCCTCTCCCGCCAATCAACATGCACCATCCTCAGACCGCCGCCTCGTGACTTCTCCACCTGGCCGCCGTCTCTTGCCCTCTCCATTAGCCCACCGCCTCGCGCCCTCACCACCTGGCCGCCACGCGCCTTCTCCACCTGGCCGCCACGCGCCTTTTCCACCTGGCCGCCACGCGCCTTCTCCACCTGGCCGCCACGCGCCTTCTCCACCTGGCCGCCGTTTCGTGCCCCCTCCATTAGCCCACCGCCTCGCGCCCTCACCACCTGGCCGCCGCGCGCCTTCTCCACCTGGCCGCCACGCGCCTTCTCTACCTGGCCGCCACGCGCCTTCTCCACCTGGCCGCCACGCGCCTTCTCCACCTGGCCGCCACGCGCCTTCTCCACCTGGCCGCCTCGCGCCCTCACCACCTGGCCGCCACGCGCCTTCTCCTCCGGGCCGCCGCCCCGGGTCCTCGCCGCCTGGTCGCGGCCACGGGCCTCCCCTGGCGGGTCGCCGCCGACCAGCTTCTCAACCCCCCCAGTCTCCTCCCCCCGCTCGACGTTCTCGCTCGGCACACCGGCAAGCGCCCCAGAACTCCCCGCCTCCACCTCCAGCTCAATGGCCTCCGACTCCTCCCCCCCCACGACGCTCCACACGTCGTAGCGCTCGGCACGCTCCCTCGTCTCATTCCGCAACTTCCTCCATGGTCTCAGCTCCCAACAGTGGGGTCGTGCACTCCCCTCAGGCAGCGCCTTCGTCAGCCGTCCCTCCTCCACCCTCGCAGCCCGCAGCTCCCAACCAGGCCTCACATTTGCCTGATGCAGCCCAGGTCTTCTCCATGCTGTCCTCCCTGTTCTCCCAGGCTGCGCAGGCACCCCCTCCCCCCCCCCTTCCCCGCATTTCATATGCCTAACGCCTCGTATGCCGTAGCTCCCTCCCACACTCTGGCTACGGCCTCAGCAGCCGTTCCTCCCCTGTCTGAAGCCACACGGCCTTCTCCAGTGTCAGCTTCACTACGCCAGCAAATACTCAATGGTACGTATTTAGATCTGGCCGAACTCGTGCAGCCATCCATATCCGACCCACTTCGCAATAGGGAGATAACTACTCCGTTTGGCCTTTTAGCTCAGCTTCGCCAATCCCTCCCTTCTCGATCTAGAGATCTGACCTCTACCGAATTTGCCTATGCATTTTCCTTATTCAGGGACGTAATATGTTCCGTTTACCCTGGCCGTCGGGCCGAATTGGACCATTACATGTCCCTGGTATTGGAACTATCCATTCGTTTCGGCGGCACAGGTTTTTATAATTATCATGTGCTCTTTGCCACACAAGCTGCAGCACGTATCCTTCAGTTTAACCTGGGTACTTACTGGGGGGCCCTGGACCATGAATTGTACTGCAGGGTGTTCGCGGCCAGGGCCGCCCTGTCCTGCAACTTGTGCGGTGCCCCCTCCCACCCAGCAGCCGCTTGCACCACAGCCATTCAAAATTCCCGCCCCACCAAAGCATCATCCACCATTTCCACCAATCCACCTCCTCTGTTACCCCGAAATCGTTCAGCAGCTCCACCCCCGCCCATAATGCCAAAACCATCTCCCAACACACGCATCATCGAACCTTCCAGCGCTAAAGACTGCAGGGGAAGACCCCTCCTCTTCCAGGCAGGCAGACAACTCTGCAACAATTACAATTTCCGCGGCTGTTCGTTGTCATCCTGTCGATTCCTGCACGTATGCTCATTCTGCGGGGGAGCCCACTCTCGCGCCTCCTGCCCCCACAACCCCACTTCATCTGCATGACTAGGCCGTTTCCTCAAGACACCCATCATCATCCCAGCCTTCGCCAACGCCCTCCGCAACCATCCCGACCGGCCATTTGTCAAATTCCTTATCAACGGATTTTCTCATGGTTTCCACCCCGGGTTAGTAACCACACCGTCCACCTCTCACATTTGCCATAATCTCCAGTCCGCCATCAACGACCCCGCCGCAGTCGACACACTCCTGGCCAAGGAGGTAGAGGAGGGGTTCATGATGGGGCCTTTCGACAGGCCACCTTTTCCGGTCTTCAGGATTAGCCCCATCGGAGTGGCCACAAGGAAATACTCTGGCAAGAAGCGCCTCATCTTGGACCTCTCCTCTCCCCACAACTCCGATATTCCTAGCATAAATAGCTTAATCCCCAGCCATGACTTTTCGATGAATTACTCTACCGTCACACATGCAATTAACTTGATCCACCTCGCCGGTCACGGAGCCATGTTATCTAAGGCAGACATCACAAACGCCTTTAAAGTTTTGCCCTTGTGTCCTGATTTTTGGCCTTTTTTCGGCGTGTCATGGAAGGGTTCCTTTTACTTCGCGGTCAGACTTACTTTCGGTTGCAAAAGTAGCCCAAAATTGTTTAATTCACTCTCCGAAGCACTCTGCTGGATTTTAACAAACAACCACCACATACCTCACCTCGTCCACCTCCTCGACGACTTTTTGGTCGTCGAGTCCCCGTCCACCCCTTTAGGGCACGGCCTTTCCATTCTTAGGAAAGTGTTTGCGGACATCGGAGTTCCCCTCTCCGAGGCTAAAACCATCGGCCCTTCCACCTCCCTCGAGTTCCTCGGAATCACACTGGACACAGTTGCCTTCAAGGCCTCACTCCCCCTGGAAAAGTTAAACCGAATCACTTTACTCCTCCAAAACTACCTTCTCGCCCCCCACTGCACTAAACGACAACTCCTGGCACTACTCGGTCACCTTAACTTCGCACTTCGCATTATTCCCCAAGGCCGTCCCTTCATCTCTCACCTCCTCACCACAGCTTCATCCGTACCCAACCTGCACGATAACGTCACCATAGATCACTCCTGCCACACAGACCTCCGCCTCTGGTGCCACCTCCTCGAACGGTGGAACGGAATTACCTTATTTTACGATAGGCTAATTTCCAACCCAGACGACATCCAGCTGTACACGGATGCAGCCCCATCCATCGGTTTTGGTGCCTACTACCAGGGTCGATGGTTCGCGTCAGAATGGTCACCTGAATTCCTCGCCTTCACCCCCCCCTCCGCTCACCCCTCATCTGCACTCCACGAAATCTATCCCATCGTCATTGCTGCGCTCATTTGGGGTCACGAATGGGCGCAGAAATCCATCCTCATTCACTCAGATAACCAAGCAACAGTAGAAATAATCAATAAAGGCCGCTCCAACTCACCCGAAATAATGCCATTCCTCCGTCGCCTCATCTGGACCTCAGTCACTCATCGGTTCATTATCCGTGCTGCCCACATACCCGGCCATCATAACCTAATCTCCGATTCTCTCTCCCGTCTCTCGTTTCAGAGGTTTCGTCTGCTAGCTCCGGACGCGGACCCTCACCCAACACTCATTCCTCAGTTTTCCGAGACCATATTCATCTGAACCCACAACTTCAGCAGCTCATCATACAATCACGCCATCACATCATCAGTGGGTTCGCACCCGGGACACTCACCAGCTATCTCACGGCCTGGAATGCCTTCAAGCGATTCCACACCAACTACGGCATCCCGTTCCCGTCCTCAGACGTCACCACTGTCGCAGCCTTCATCACACTCAGTCATTCTCAACTTCACCTCCGTACCTCTACCCTTCACGTCTACCTCAGCGGAATTAACTTTTTCTTCCGTTTGATCAGCGGGTCT
>NC_137814.1:27419459-27441959 GCF_963921795.1 Nannobrachium achirus | reverse complement strand
GAAACGTAACAGTTTTGGACATATGAGGTTTCCACCCGACAGAGATGAAATGATTGTTTGACATACTGTACAGTATAGTACCTGTACTGCAGCCTCTGTGTTTAGAAGATACTGAGTGAGGCTTTACTACACTTTCCAAAATGGTTATATTGTGTTTATGAGTTTGAGGTATTCATTTTTAGACTGTTTGTACAGCCTTTCCTCAGAAAAACAAACTGATATAGGCATCCAAACCATGAACTGCTGTAGCAGACAACACCTCCTCTGCGCCTCGCACATATACAGCGGTGGAAGAAAAGTGCTCAGATTAAAAGCAACACCACAATGTAGAAATACTCTATAAAGTAAGTTCAAGTAAAAGTCCTGTATTCAAAATTGGACCTAGAAGTAGACTACAACATTATTGGCATCAACTGAAACGTGTTTTGTGAGCTTAGATCGTCTATTTTCAGATAGATAAAGTATTTAATAGCCCTTAAGTTGTCTGTTAACGTGTGTTTTGTAATAATAATCCAAATCTACAAAGTAACTAGAGACGTACGTTTTCAAATTGTAGTGGAGTAAAAAGTACACTATTTGCTTCAAAAATGTAGCGTAGAATTATAAAGTATTGAACACATGGACATAGTCAAGTGAAGTAAAAGTGCTTAAAGTACAGTACTTGACTACTTTCCGCCACTGCACATAAATATAGAGTTGCTCACACATTTCTTCCTGACCATACCACCACAGGAGAAGCGATCCAGCGCTAACTCTCGACACTCTTCGCCTCTCTCTGTCCACATTCTCATGGCGTAGGTCTTAATTGTCACCACTTAGACCAGCGGGGCCCACCTCACAGGAAACCCACCAAACGAAACATGAAACATTCACTTAACCCCAAATAGGCCCCTACCTACCAATGCAACGCTGCAGCACTATCCCAACACTGAGCCCGATCCAAAAGTCGACCCTCTCAAGGCAAATTACTTTCTTTTTTTCCCCCTACATCAAGGTTTCCCTTTTATCCCACTAAATCCGTAGCCCCACTTCAAAGGCCTTTGGATGAGGAGGAAGTCTGCATTATTCCGAGAGTGGCGATTCTCCTTCATCCGTGGACTTTGGCCTGTGATTTCCTGTTCTGCCCGGAGAGATGCGTCACGCACTCGCACAGGGCCTTTCTCCTTTCTCCCCGCATCACCATAAACCCAGCGAACCCAATCATCTCTGTCTCTGCAAGCAATCTTTCACTAAAACCACAGATGAAATGTGAACTTATGACACAGGCTTCCATTCCACAGGAGACATGTTAAACACCGGCTACCTCAGATAAACAAGGGACAAGGGAAAAAAAAAAAAAAAAAAAAAAAAAAACAGAAACCAAACTGTTTGGCTCTTACAGTATACAGTAATACTTGCAGAAATACATTTACATTCATTGAAAAACTAAAGCACTTAAGTTAATTGATGGCAACATCAGTCCTTGTTGAATATTTGTACAGCCCCTCTGGGAACTATTTTACAGAGGGGAAAAGGGGCATTTGGTTGTAGATGATCAATCATGTGGATGGAGGTTTGCTCCCCCTGTCATTGGGAAATAAATACTTTATGGGGCACCAGTGCTCTCTACTAGAACGTGTAAATGCTCAGAGTTCTAAAACTGGAGACCACCAACTTCCTCAAGTCATGACCTGAACATGAGATGCAAAGCTTAGAAGTGCAAACTACCGGTAGGTGTAGGCTCTCTAGAGCAGTGCTTCTCAAAGTGGGGTCCAGGGACTCCTAGGTTCCTTTAGGGGGTTCCAAATGGACACTTACAGGTAACTCTGAGAGCGTACAGATGGAACCGACCCATAAGGGTCCATTTGATTCCATTCGTGCACTCTCAGAGTTATGGCGGTCCTTGAAATAAATATTTGAGTTTTGAGAGCTAGAGTTCCCTTACAGGTCAGTCTGTCGTGTCCATCTCTCTCACTCTGTGCGTCCATGTCCAAGCTGTCTGTCTCTAAAGCAGTGGTTCTCAAAGTGGGGTCCTTGAGGGACCCCCAGGGGTCTTTGAGGGAGCTCCAGAGGGTCCCCAGCTAAATGATAGTTAGGAACCAAATGGACCGTTATGGGTCTGTAACTCAGAGAGTGTACAAATTCCAACATTGATTTTACAATATAAATTGGTGTCCCAGAGATTAAAATGCCATTAAATGGGGGCCTATAATATAATATTATATAATAAGCCTATAATGAATGTCAAACTGGGGGTCCTTGAAATATAAATGGTTTGTGAATCTATGCTAGAGCCGTATAAATCTTCTCTTATGGGGGTCCCCTGAAATATATTTTCTGATGGGGGTCGGCGGGCATGTGTCAATTTGGGGGCCCTTGACATGAAAAAAGTTTGAGAACCACTGCTCTAAAGTATGTACGTATGTCCGTCCATATGGCTGTCATCTCTCTGCCCTGTTCTCAGAAAAGTGATTCCTTTCCAGCGTTGGCTGCACACACTGTGGTTTTCATTCCAGCACATAACTCTAAAACCTTGTCTTCTGTTTGGAGCCATGCAGTTACGGAGCCAAAGCCAACTACTTGTACTTTAATCTCTCTCTTTATTCTTATTCTTCTCTCTCCGAGACTCTCACACGTTTCTCTCACTCTCTCCATCCACACTTCCTAGAAATTCCCCAGGCTCTCTCTCTCTCTCTCTCTCTCTCTCTCTCTGTCTGGAGCATTCCTGTGTTCTTTGTCCAGAGAATTCTGACCATTTAGATAGATGTCCTGGTCGTCTTCCAGTAGCAGCAAGGCTATTGTTGCTCTGTGGCATCTAGAGTCTGAACCCGCGCGGTACGCAGAGCCAAAGCCCATAGGATGAAACAGCTGCCTGCCTGCCGGGGGATTCCAGCAAGGAAGAAAGGCATGGTATTTTAACCTGGCAAGGTTAAAATAGAAAGTGGGCTGCCAGTCAGCTTGCGTGCACGCACGCACGCGTGTGTGTGTGTGCACGTGAGCATGCATGTGTGCATTTTGTTGGGAGGTTCTGTTGGTGTTTTTTATTTTATTTCTAGATGTTTTCATGCAGTGATTTTTTTAAATAAATAATCAGACATTTATTGATCGATGAAAGTCAAAATGATTTGATTTGTATTCAACATCGGTATTCACCAGACATTTTAGTTAGATTAATGCGGTTGTTGTGTGGATTTTTCCTTCTGATTCTGACGTCAGATCAGACTGGCCAGGATCTCCAAGGTCAACATTCAACACAGAGACAATAATTCAGTTCAACAGGAGGTTTGTTCTTTCGTCACGCAGGGAGAGAGAGGGAGAGAAAAAAGAGTATTAAATCAAATCCTGTGCTTACCTTAGGATGTCTGTCCTCTACCTTGTCTCAGTCTTGTGTGTGAGTGTGTGTTTGTCAGAGAATCCTGAGGCTGAGTTCAGCCCTGTTGGTGTTCTCTGCCTGCCTGTCTGCCCATTCGTCTGTCTGTCTGTCTGTCTGTCTGTCTGTCTGTCTGTCTGTCTGTCTGTCTGTCTGTCTGTCTGTCTGTCTGTCTGTCTGACTGTCTGTCAGCCTATCTGTCTGACTGTCTGTCAGCCTATCTGTCTGTCTGTCTGTCTGTCTGTCTGACTGACTGACTGACTGACTGACTGACTGACTGACTGACTGTCAGCTATCTGTCTGTCTGTCTCTGGAGGGAGGTTCCGTCAGAGAGAGTGGCATGCCGAGGCTGTTTGGTCTAAATGCCAGTGTGAAGTCCTTGCCATAACACAGGCTGGGTTGTTGTGTGTAAAAAAGCGTGGGGTGGGGAGGGAGGGGCTTGTTGTCACGGACGAACACTCCCTCTCGACTCCTGGGCCAATGAGAGCGAGAAGTGGGAGCCTGCACTGCAACAACCCACGCCCAGCGCTGTAAGACACAGCCAGTAGGGCTTGGCAGAAGAACCAGCCACCCAGGGAGGAGGGGCAGTGGGTGGGCAGAGGCTCATTGAAGGCCCATGGTGATGGTGAGTGTGTTTTCAAAATAATACCTGTCCCGCTAACCTGAAGGTTATGGAGGCTGCGTTAACCACAGTCACTTTACAACACTCCAGCCGTACTGCACCACAACCCCATACCATGTTAACCAGTTCAATACTTACTCTCTGTCTCTGTCTCTCTCTCTCTCTCTCTCTCTCTCTCTCTCTCTCTCTCAATTTTCAATGTTTTTCTTTCAAAAGGGCTTTATTGGCATCAGAAAACATACGTTTACACTGTCAAAGCAAAAATGGAACAAAACAGAGAAAACTAAATGCATGCACAAAAAGAAATAGAGCGCAGGAAGAATGACGTAGCCAGTTCAGGGGGGAGATCTCAGAGGTTGGCGGCGCGCCCCAGGTGGGCGGAGTCTTATATTCCGCCCCCCCCTACTCAGAATATATCAAGGGTACTAACCTGTTCAGTGTTCAGTTGCCAAACTCAGCGCCCCACCTCCGTCCCCAACTTCCACCTCAGGATTAGGCTTTCCCTTGCGTGGGGTCTCGGATCATGTGACCGCGGAGAGCTTCAGTCACGATAATACGATAATAGCTTTATCATTTATCGTGGACGCGGCACTATGATCCGAAGGTCGAATCCATGGCCATCTTAATGTTCCGCATGTAGTCTAGTTTATGCTATATCCATTGCTGCTGCTTAGGCTATAGGATGCTCATTGTATGGCTCATCTATATTGCTTATATCTCTGCTGCTGTTATATTGTATGCTTCCATTCTTGTCAATAAAGTCTATTCAACCTTAATGATTTGCCCCCTGAAATGAAGAAATGTGTAAACAGAGCTGCATTGCAACTATAGTAAAAGTGCATGTGCTGTCAGAAATAGTTCTATGCATGTATAGGAAAGGTTAGCTTGGGATAAACTTGGAAACAAATGGTAACAATATTTACAGCGTTCACGTGACTTGGTATAAAACCCCCCTCTCTCTCTCTCTCTCTCTCTGTCTGTTAAGCGGCTGTCTCTCTCATCATGACACATGTTAGCGCACCCACCACACACACACACACACACACACACACACACACACACACACACACACACACACACACACACACACACACACACACACACACACACACACACTGTAACCCTACCCTGTGCTATGTGCTCTGCTCTCCCTGTCTGTCTGTCCCCTAGTAATCAAGCAGAGGGGTGGAGGGGCGCGGGGAGCGGGTGGCATCCATGGGGCTTCATTCTCTCAGGGCATAGCTTTCATTCTTCATGGATCCATTTCCAGACCCCCCAGGACCAGACCTCTGCTGCAGCGCTCTGATGTGATACTTGCGTTTGCATGACAGCCTGCCACTAGTTTCTATGGACGTCATGAGGGGCAGGAGGGGGACGCATACACGAGCAGTGGTTCTCAAGCGTTTCATTTTCAAGGGACCTCCCATAACGCTGAGTGTACGAATGGAACCATTTGGTTCCGTTCGTACATGCTCAGAGTTACAGTGTTACAGACTCCATTTGTCCATTTGGAACCCCTCTTTTAAGAACCACTTCTGTTAGAGTGTGTGTTTGTGTGTGTGTGTGTGTGTGTGTGTGTGTGTGTGTGTGTGTGTGTGTGTGTGTGTGTGTGTGTGTGTGTGTGTGTGTGTGTGTGTGCGTGCGTGCGTGCGTGCGTGCGTGCGTGCGTGCGTGCGTGCGTGCATGTGTACGTGTACGTGTACGTCTAGTTTTTTTTCCTGTAATAGCCGGGGAGCCACTGGGCCAAAATGAGAGAGGACCTGTGATGTCATGACATACTCCAAATTTTTGTTTGTCCTATCAATTTGGTCAATAAGGTACACAGAATGAGAGGCCTGCTCTGCCGGAAATCCTGCGAAAAAAAGTTTCCCATTGACTTCACTATACTGGAAAAAAACACACCAAAAAAAGTAGCATGTGAGGGGTCAAACTAAGGGTTCTTCATGATTCTGAATCCATTGCAAGCATTTGTTTTGCATGAAAAACATTCCTTGGGCTAGATTTCAGCCTCTCAAACCTGTGAAAAGTGATGAGTCATCACTTTTCACCGTTATTTTGGTCAGTTTTCTAGCCCAAGGAATGTTTTTCATGCAAAACAAATGCTTGCAATGGATTCAGAATCATCAAGAATCCCTAGTTTGACCCCTCACATGCTACTTAAAGCATATTTTTTTTGGTGTGTTTCTTTCCTTTATATTGAAGTCGATGGAGTGAATATACAAATGGCCATAACTTTTTTTCGCAGGATTTCCGGCAGAGCAGGCCTCTCATTCTGTGGACCTTGATGACCAAATTAATAGAAAAAACAAAAATTAAAAGTATGTCATGACATCACAGGTAACATCCTATTCTTTGAGCTTTTGGGCCTGTGGCTCCCCGGCTATAACAGGACTATTTCTAACCTGGTATGTTTCTTCCTCCATGGGTTCTCTCTCCAACTGTGTGTGTTTACACTCCTGCATCAGATTATTTCCCTTATATTTTCCTCTCTCCTTGCAGACTCTGTCTCATTTCCTCTGTGTGTGTTTGGGGGTTCTGTTTATACGCTCTGGCCAAGAGAAATACTACATTTCCCTGCAGTCAGAGACGAGATGCCCTCCTTAAATACGGCAGATCCAAAAAAACTCTCCAGCCCGCATTATTTATTTATTCTGCAAGCTCATGACTTTCACTCCGCTATATTTCAAATAGATATTTTGATTCAACTACATTTATAGGAAGGGACACTTGGGACCCAAACTTACAAAAATATGTAATTACGGTAATTAACCACTACATTTAAAGGTAGTGAAATAACTACAAACTCATAATGTGCTTGTACAGTAGATCTGCGTTTTGCACTATAGATATATATATATACACACACACACATACTTTTGGAAAGAAAACATAATCTGTAATTTGTAGTTTTGAATACTTCAGTATTTACTCAAGTAAATACTTTGTCCAACACTGCCGGCCCCGGCGGGAACACCCAAATGAGTTTACCGGCGCGACTGAGCCACATACAGTACAGTTACACGACGGCGGAAGATATTCATAGCAAATCCATTACGCACAGATTTGACTGCAAGTGAGCTGCAACCGCTGCCTTCTGCTTCCACCGTGTTCATAACACGGATGGAAAAGGAATTAGCCAGAAACGCTCCTTTTCCATTGCTGTGAGCAGAAAACTGACTCCGAGAGGGATTGTGGTTGAACCAGTGGGGAGGAAGAGGGGGAAAGAAATAGCCTTTATTGGACCAAAGGACTGCTGACTGACTGACCACACGCTGTTGCATAAAGACAGAACACTTGGCCAAACAGCTGAAAATCTGGTCAACTTGAAGCGGCAGATTTACTGTTATGAAATGAAAGTAATGAGGTTAAAGATGGAGGGGGTATTAATTTGGATTGTAATTTGCTAATAAGATCAACGTTGACCAGATAATGTGGGTTGTTATTAAGCTATAAAGATCATTTCTGAAGCCACACAAAGTGAAGTGAAGAGAGAGGCAGGTCCTGTGCAATGCACCTCATTCTATGCCACGCTCATATAGTGTCATTTGTGGAGGCCTCCTGCCTCCTTGTGGAAAATATAACCACTGTATACCGTAAGTAAGCCTTGCCAAGCCATGTGGCCCATAGCAGGGCTATGGCAACAGGTACATCCCCCAGCCATGATGTACACCCCCTGGACATGGAGCTTAGCCCTCAATCCAACCCTTGCCTAACCTCTGTAAGGTTAATATTGCTGATGACTACAGGCCTTCCTGTAACAAACGTTATATAGAGTCATAATGTTATCAGGAATTTGGGGGGAAAGAATGTGTGTTCCAATGGATCCTATGTAGTTATTATTTAGTCAAACAAGCTCTTCTTAATACTCTTCATTGGTTTAAAATGTATAAAAACCATAGACACACTTAACCACTTTCACTTTCAATTTAAATATCTAAGAAAAGTTGAAATACAGAGATCCAAGGTACATTAATTATTATTATCAAATGAGGGGTCATCACTTTATTTTGTGGCTCATTAAGAAATTGGACTTGAATTGAACATTCATGTTATAGTTGTCTCATACAAAACAAATGGAAAGATTTCTCTTATAATTACAGTTTACAGTTTAGGCATTTAGCAGACGCTCTTAATCCAGAGCGACTTACAATAAGCAAGGTAATACATCAATACAATAAGCAAGGTAATACATCAACATCAATTGCATAGAAAACAATAACGTAGGTAGATCAAGCACCTAATCAGTAAAACACTTTACATAAAACCTAATGTGTGGTCATTGAGGGTAGGCGAGTGCTATAAGTGCGACAGGGAGTTTATTCCACAGTTTGGGGGCCAGGATGGCGAATTGTCTCGGACGAGTGGATTTCTGTCCTGGGGTTTATTGTATCCAATAGCCCCTCACCGCAGACCTCTTCCCCATTCAATGTCTGTTATATAACACTAACTGCTAGCCATTTTGACTGTAGCCCGGGAGCCAATAGGCTACACACTACTATGTACTGTAGTCATGTAACATTGACCTATGAATCTAGAACCTCCTGTTGACCAGAAGGTCACAGACCTTTAACAACTGTGTTGACTCTATCTAATATCAGAAGCCTGAAACACTAAGCTGACGTATTTACACTGTACTTTTATTAAAACAAGACAACTATTGTGTGGTCCAACATATTTTTTCCTAAATAGCATTGTTGCGACAAGTTACGTGACCTGAAGAGAGACTACAGAATATCCTGTTACCCATTCAACTGAACCTTTACTGTAGGTCTGAACTTTATTTCTCTAGCCAGAATCAGACATTTACCGGTTGTTGATAATGGCAATGTCCTTTCGAGTATTAACAGGCAATAACGATTGGATAAATCTCCCTTGGCACAGATACAGCAAATAGCATAGTTGATTGACACTCATTCAAAGCAGATGACAAATTAAGGCACGTGTGATCACTTTTGCTGACACACACATACGCACACGCAAACAGTAGCCTACCATGCCATCCACCTTTGATTAAACACACACCCCCTTGTGCTCCATCCGGCCAAACACACGCCCCCATTGTCGCTCATCAAGGCCTCAATCGACCTAGATTAGAATGATGGTCCATTTTCACATTTGGCTTGATGAAAGCAGCAGTAGCACGCACATGACATGCAGACCATAGCCTCATGGGCCCCCAGCTGGAGACAGAGGTGAGGTGAGGGCTGTGTTTGCTGTGTCCACACTCGGAGGTTCATCTCAAGTATAGCCAGTTAAAATTTAACAGAGGAGAGAGTAGAGAAGTGCATCAACTCAACTCATGGATGAATACTTATACTTACTCACTTACTCCTCTTAACCTGGTCCTTGGCAGCATCAGTGGCGGCTCCAGGGGGGGGGCTAGAGGGGGCTAGAGGGGGCGAAAATTAGTATTGTCACAGCCTGTCACAGAACTGTGCCAGGCGATTCTGGAACCTCCAGGTTTTCTTTTGCCTGGTGGCACCCATCTTTTGTGATCATTCTCCATTCTCGGCATATGTCATATTCATCTCAAAACATCAGTGTGGGATTGCCTTGGGGATGCCTGTTTTCTTGTATATTTGATGGTTAGAGATTTTGGTAGGTCAAAAGATCTGGCATATTCGTCTGAGTAAGGCTGGGCAATATATCAAAAAATTACATTATCAACATGCGAGGTATACATATCGACAAAGACCGCTGGAAATGACGTATTGGTGTATGTGTCAAATTAATTAACAGACACACATGCACGTAGCACATGCAAAAAAAGCAGCCCGTCTGTAACCAGGTGTGGTTATTTCAATAAAACCATTGTTGGAAAATGGAAATAAGGCATTTAATTTCTTTATTCTATGTGTATGTGCAGTGTGCATGCATGGATATGCTATTCATTATCTGGGTTAGGCAGGCAGTGGACCTAAAGCAGAAAAACATTAAAAACTATATAATGGAATTGTTTTTACTAATATCGTGAGTAATATCGATATCGAGGTATTCAACAACGTTATCGAATATCGAAGGTTTTCCTAATATCGCCCAGCCTTACATCTGAGCCATCCATTGTGAACACTTCCATTTTTATGTCTGATTTGGCCACTTACCAGCTCTCTGAACCATACAGCAGAACAGATTTGACATTGCTGTTACCGGTATGTACCGTAGGAGCACCTTCATTTTTAAGGCTGAATGCTTAGACCTCCAGATGGAACGGGGTTGGTAGAAGGTATCCTGAGCCTTTCCCAACCTTGCTTTGATGTATTTTTGGGCTACACTGTCCTTACTGATGAGGCTGCCGAGGTGAATTAATTCTTAACCGGTGTTCACACCAAGAACAAATGCACGCAGTCTAATGCTGCGTTCAGATGGGCTCAGGCAAGCGGTAGACGGCAAACCGGAAGTCATTTTAGTGGACGGGAGTAGAACGGCAAACGGTACAGTAGTCCGGCAGTCGAAACCGGTGACGGTAAACGGCAGACGTGCCGTTCAAAGTTAAATTAATTTATCTTTTTACCGTGGTGCAGGACGGAATCTGGAACCGGATGTTACGTAGCTCCATCTCACGGGACAAATTCGAGCAGAGCGCCAACACACACAGAACACACATCAGCCAGCAGTAGCAGAGAGAGCAGCATGGAGCCACCTCAACCACCGCAGCGCGCGTTTTCATTTTGCGCGAGCGCTTTAAATAATTAATTAATGTTGCCGGACCGTTCCGTCGGGCATATTTTGTTCTACCTTGCCGTACCGTCCAGCAGGTGGTGCCGTTTGCCGTCTACCGCTTGCCTGAGCCCATCTGAACGCAGCATTAGACTGCGTGCATTTGTTCTTGGTGTGAACACCGGTTAAGAATTAATTCACCTCGGCAGCCTCATCAGTAAGGACAGTGTAGCCCAAAAATACATCAAAGCAAGGTTGGGAAAGGCTCAGGATACCTTCTACCAACCCCGTTCCATCTGGAGGTCTAAGCATTCAGCCTTAAAAACGAAGGTGCTCCTACGGTACATACCGGTAACAGCAATGTCAAATCTGTTCTGCTGTATGGTTCAGAGAGCTGGTAAGTGGCCAAATCAGACATAAAAATGGAAGTGTTCACAATGGATGGCTCAGATGTAAGGCTGGGCGATATTAGGAAAACCTTCGATATTCGAACACATTCTGTGCGTCTCCAGTTCGTCTCGGCTGTTGTTGATTGACAGTCACTCTGTTGAATCACTTCCCTGTCATTCCCCACAGCCATACCTACACACAGAGCCGCGCTGATTTTAGTGGCTTCAAGAGCTCACACACGCACAAGATTTGAATAATATTGGTTGAGATGAACTTCATTCAAATTAGATCTGTCCTTGTCAGCGTAAGTTCAGCCTGAATTTTGCTGTATCACGCTAGACGGGCTGCACGCAATTCTCCGTTGGAAATGAATGGGATGCGTGCGCTCACACACACAACACACACTGTGTCTGAATAGGGCTTTACACAAACTCCAGTGGCTCACCGTTAACCTTTAATGATATACATTTAGTACAGGAAAGTTAGCCTATTGCTAGACCAATCTGGGAACTAAATCTAAATCACTAGCTTTCTTCACAAATGTGTTCATAAAGGTGTCTACTATCACCTCTGAACTTTGCCAAACCCAACTCCCTTGACATACTTTGTGGGAGCCAATCAAAGTTATTGGGTATCCCGAGGGCCTGGGATTAAAGGGGAAAAAAATTAAAAATTGCCAATATATGAACATATGAGGTGTGTAATTTGGGTATTTTTGGGCTTCTGAATCCATTCCAACCATTAGTTTTCAGTTAAAATGACTCGTTGGCCATAAAATAGGCCACACCTACTTTTGTGTGTCCATGAGACATATAATATTTGCAATAAAAAAAAAGGTAGGGTTTGAATTCATGAAAACTATTCAAGATCAGGTGGGTATTGGGTAAGCACACATAATGACACACTCGGATAACATGATAAAATCTGACAAGGAACACTCAAACACAGGGTTTAAAACATGGGGACTAACGGGACACAGGTGAACTCGAATGACATGATTGGCTAAGCCTTAGCCAATTAGGCCTTTTTTATGGCCAAGGAGTCATTTTTACTGATAACTAATGGTTGAAATGGATTCAGCAGCCCAACAATACCCTAATTACACACCTCATACGTTCATATTGGCCATAGTTTTATTTTTCCCCCTTTAATCCCAGGCCCTGGGTATCCCGATACCCCCAACTTTGATTGGCTCCCACAAAGTATGTCAAGGGAGTTGGGTTTGACAAAGTTCAGAGGTGATAGTAGACACCTTTATGAACACATTTGTGAAGAAAGCTAGTGATTTAGATTTAGTTCCCAGATTGGTCTAGCAATATGCTAACTTTCCCTAACTAATTGGAAAGATCCAATGTATATCAATTCAGCCGGCTACACCAGGCTCACGGATAGCGTGAACCCCGGATACGCATTCCCTAAAATAGGATTGGTTCTATTTTGTACGTGCACGTATGCGTTTTGTATACAGACTCCCTGGTCTCCCGCACATATACTCCCTCCTTGGTGTAGCCAGGGGATTTTTGCATATGAACAGACAGCGCAAGCATACTGTACGAACACGTTTTCTGGTGTAGCCCGGCCGTTAGGATGCATGTTGTGTGAACAGAGTTCACATACATTACTGGTGTTTTGGAGGTGTTGATGCTGAGGCTGAGCCCAACCTGTCAGGCAAAGTTGTTGAGCCTGTCAGTTTTAGCCTGTGTAGTAATTGGTTGTCAGCGAAGTCAAGAGCCCACAAATGTGGCCACTTAACACACTGACAATGCTGCTGAATGCTTTCAACATTTTCAAGTTGGCTCTGATCCAGAATAGTTCAGGAAGAAGAAAGATTCCACCCCTCATGGATGAGTCCATGAGTCCATGCCTATTAATCCCACTAAGAAGAGCATGCAGGTGCATATCAGGGGGAAGAGAGAGAGATACAGAAAATACTTGAAAATGTGTGTTTTGCATACATCTTTGAAGGGGTGGAGTGAATGTGACTTGCATGCAGTGAGTTCCACAGAGGGTGGGAGGGCCTGTCACCCCAAGGTGCTTGGTCTTTGTCAGGGGTGAGGAGGTTGGCATAGTTCATTAGTTCTGAGGGTATGTAATATGTGAATGAGTGTGCTGTTTGTGGAATGAGGAAAGCAAGGACAGATTAACCTCAGCGCCAATCAAAGTTTTACCTCCTCGTCCCCCTGTTGTGTGCTACTCCACAACAGACAGTCAGGTGGGCACAGCACGCAAACACAGGCCCTCTGCGGCATGTCTAACCGCCTGGTTTGACTCCCGATCCCGGCGACCTTTGCTGCGTGTCACTCCCCATCTCTCTCTCCCCATTTCCTGTCAGACTACTGTTCACTATCAATAAAAAAGGCAGAAATAAATGTATATATGCCTTTATTGATAGGACAGTAGACTGACAGGAAACGGGGAGAGAGACAGGGAGTGACATGCAGCAAAGGTTGTCGGGATAGGTATTCAAACCTGCGACATGCTGTCAGGCATCAGAGCCTATATGGTATGCACCTGGACCGCTAGGCCAGCGGGCAGCCGGGCACCCTATACCTGTAGAGTCAGACATTTCATCATACAGGATTTACAGTCTGTAACCTAAAGTAACCTGTCCATGTATTTGCATGTCAAATCCAGCCCCTGGGTTTTTTGAACCACTGCTGAGGACAGAGGAGGGGCCCACATATTTTATATTTGATTAACCTATAGTAACATTTGACACACAATTGGTTCTTCTCTGACTAAAATAACAAATGAGACAAAAAGTTCAAAAGCAAGAAAGTTGTAACATCAAGTTTCCTAATCAATACTGATGTAAACTAGCCTAGTAGACGACCAACTTCCGTAATCCAGGAATGCTTTCCGGAAGAGTGCGGTTTATGAGGCGGATGTAAACTGGGTCATTGTTGAGTTTAAAAATAAACCAGTTACTATATAACTTGTGCACTGACTCCCAAACCACTGGATCGATCAGCGCCATTTCTTTCGCACACTGCCAGTAGTCCAAGTATATCCCGGAATATTTGTGAATACGATACTTGAAAATCTCCTATGTGTTCGCGGCCCACCCACTGATCACTTATATAACGGCAAGTGATCTGATGGTTGGACCACGTGCATTTGATTTTGCAACCCATTTTTTCACCCAGTGCCAATTGCCTAAGCTAGGCAATGCTCTCCCTCTGCCACGCCTGGGGAGGGCCCTGAACTGAGCTCATGCTTCCTTCAGTGCATGAGGAGTGAGCTGCTTATTATCGCCTGACAGGGGAGCTTCCCTGGGTTGATGTAGCGCGTGGAAGAACACGTTATTTCAACCAGTTCCTTTCCCCTCCATCAGGCGCACGGCTGTATAGGGGGAGGCATTTTAGAGACCAGGATTACTGCATGTTTTTGTGAGTGTATCTACCCTAGGAGACACGGGGAGAACATGCAAACTCCAAACAGAAAGGCCCTTTCACCAACCCCACCTAGGTGTGGGCGCTGATGACGCAGAGGAGAGAACACACCCCAATCACCCACAGCGTCCCCAGCGGGAATCGAACCCAGGACCTTCTAGCTGTGAGGCGACAGCACTACCGACTGTGCCACCCTGCCTCCTTTTGAATGATAATTGATTGTATTCCGGCTTTAAACAATGGAACTAATGCAGTATACTTTGAGTTCCTATTTATCCATATCACAACTAATTTGAAAGAAAGAATACAATTTATTTAAAAAAAAATATATATTATCAATAAAGTCTTTTTGGCAATTATTTGAGGGCCCACTTGCAATATCCTCACGGACCACCAGTGGGCCCCGGTGAGCCCAGTCAGTGTGTCATATTTTCAGCCACTAGGTCACTGGCAGGGCAGGCAGGAAGCAATATCCTAAAAACAGATGTGACCGATCGGACAGGTTAATGATTGAAATGGGTCCAGGCAGCTTATAAAAAGCCCAGGGTCTTTGTCCAGCGGTGTCCTTTACACCGAGAGGAACAGAGAGAGGACTGGCTGTCTTGACAACATCACAGAGCTTTTGAAGCAAAAGCTGAATTACAGCCAACAATGAAGCTGACTCTAACTCTCGTGTTTGTCACCATGGCTGTTTGGGCCTCTGTCCTCTGTGGCGGCTCAGCGGAGCCTCTTCCTCAGCCCGAGGCTCAGCCCGAGGCTCAGCCCGAGGCTCCCGTTGAATCTCGCTCCCGCTTCGCGGGCCTCGACGACGTGCGCCTGCTGGCGAACGGCCTCCTCCAGTTGGGCCAGAGCCTCCGGGAGTTTGTCCACAAGACCAAGGGGCAGATCAACGACATCTTTCAGAAGCTCAACAACTTTGACTACTACTTCAACCAGCTGTCCAACATGGCCAGCGAGATAAAAGAGGAGGAAGAGGAGCTGAAAAAGACCACGGTGGTGCTGAAGGCCAACAACGACCAGTTGAAGAACCAGTCTTTGGAGATCAGTTACAAGGTGGAGAACATCCTGCAGGAGCGCAGGCAGCTGCAGAGCACGGTGGGAGGACTGGAGCAGAGGGTGAGAAGCCTGTCTCAGGGCATGGTGAGCAGCCAACAGCTGGAAGAGATCACCGCCCTCCGGGTGAGTCACTGCCATCACCAGGAACAGCATTTACTGCAGAAAAGCAGAATGCCGCACACCCAAAGTTGTGACAGACTAGTGGAGCTTAAACACAAATAAAGATCAGGGCTGATGAAAACAGTTGTTGCCGATAAGTTGGTGAACTAAAGAGTCTGTGACTCTGATACCGTTTTGCCTCTGAAATAGCCAAAGGCTCTGTTGAAGCTCCTCTGCCTTTGCTTAAATAACAATACAATAAGCATTAAAAAAAGATGAGACAACAGGTTAAAATATGGATCATGATACACTTAAACCAAGTTGATTTATGTATTTATTTTATTTGGTTCATTTATTGTTAAAGGCAAATCTATAATTTATAAAATGTATACATTTATATAAATGTATACCTAAACATTTGTATAGGACTGTGATGTTGTTTTAATAACCATAGCATAATTACTGACCCTATTGCAATAGTCTTGCTAGAGTATTTATTAACATATTTCTTTGTGTATTGATCAGGAGTTGAGTCAAACTCAGGAGCAGAGCATCATTGACCTGCTGAGAGCAGTAAAGGAACAGAGTGAACAACTTAACCACCAGAGAATGAAAATCAAGATCCTGGAGGAGAAGGTACTCATTCATTGTTTTATTAAGCATTGTTGTGCTTATGCTTGATCTCTCAAGTCCTTCTTTATGCTTAAAACCTTATTCTAAAATGTTCCATAATAGCAAATAATAGCCGATCTATGAGCTCACAACATGTTGCAGGGTGAAAGTGGTTAAAGGACACTCCTTGTCAAAAAGAGGCTTCTGTGTTATCCAGCTATTTTATTTTATTTTTCACTTGTCATTATCATGTACGTGGCTTCTTAATATTATTACGGTAGATTCCAAATGCATGATTCACTTACAATTTAAGCCTTTAGCAGAACAAATTGCAGAAAAGATTTTTTTTGTCCAGCCACCTCAGACAATTGAATTAGGTTATATCGTAATAAAGATTAGCATTTTCCCCAAAGCTCAATGTAAAGAACTGTGAGAACGTTTGGAATGGTTTTGCTTTTGCTGAGCAACTTTAAAACTAAATGTTGAAACTCTGCTTTTAATTTAGAGAACTGTTGATGTCAATAAAAATGGCCATAAACTAAAGTGTTGTGGTCCTATAACGATTATCGTCTCCAGCTCCCTTCCAACACACTTGTCCAAGAGACGGTAGAGAGGATGACTGACATCTCTGTCTCTGAAACACCCACCCTGACTCCTTTTCTGTCAACAGAAATGAATGGTAAGTTCATTCAGAATGCATTCTCCAAAACAATAATAATAAAGAAAAAAAAACATTGAGTGACAACAGACGTTTAATCAATATCAAGAGGTCACAGTTAAAAAAAAAGGTATGGCTTATTTTGTGAGCTTTGTGTGTGTGTGTGTGTGTGTGTGTGTGTGTGTGTGTGTGTGTGTGTGTGTGTGTGTGTGTGTGTGTGTGTGTGTGTGTGTGTGTGTGTGTGTGTGTGTGTGTGTGTGTGTGTGTGTGTGTGTGTGTGTTACGTGTCTAGTGAGTCTGCCGTCAGACTGCAGCGATCTGTTCGACAGAGGTGAGCGACTGAGTGGTATCTATGCCATCAGGCCCAAGGGACATGAAGGGTTCATGGTCTACTGTGATATGACCCAAGGTGAAACCTCACAAAAACACATGCTTAAAATACAGTCAACATCACACTTTAACCACTGTTTTCTGTTATCGTGGGGAAAGCATTCGCTGAAAATGTGAGCTTGTAAATTGCCTATTTTTGTTGAAGAGATTTGATGTAGAGCAGGGGTCTGGGGATCCCGGTCAGTGAAGTACTGTATAGACCTGTGTATAATGATATTATGACACTCTGTTTAAGCTGGTCTGTCCTTTTTTTCTCTCCATTCAGATGGTGGTTCAACAGTCATTCAGAGGAGGAAGGACGGGTCAGTGAACTTTGATCAGACCTGGGAAGGATATGAAAACGGATTTGGGGACTTTCAAGGTCAATGGCCGGAAGATCAAAGTTTCATATGATTATTTTTAATGCTTACAGTACATGACACAAGATTCTTACCATAAATCAGTGGTATCTCAACCTGTGGGTCGGGAGTCTGGGGACACCCAGGAGGGTCCCCAAATCATTTTTTGGGGGGTCCCCAGATGATTAGCTTAATGTGCAATGTTGTTTTCTCACTCAACAGTAAACAAACATAAAGTTTAAGTGTATAGAAGGTATTTGCCAATGTTTTAAAAGGATCTTAAACTTCCATAAATGAGGAAAACAAAATCAACATTGGCCATATTGTCAAATATTAAAGGCAGAATATGTGAAGATAGCCAGCAATAGGACCGTGTTATACAAAATGTAATGCCTCAACTCTTAGTGCTCGTCAGGGTGGGGGGGTCGCCAGTTAAAATATGAATTTTTTGGGGATCGTGGCCTGATGATTTTGAGAACCACCGCCATAAATGATAAATAAATAAATGACAAGGAACCTTTTGTTATTCCAGGTGAGTTTTGGCTGGGTCTGAAGAAGATCTACTCCCTGGCGTCGGACGGAGATCGTCTTCTCCACATCCAGCTGGAGGACTGGAGACAAGGCAGACGCTTCATTGAGTACAGCTTCTCTCTGGAGGGCCCCGCCAGCGGCTACACCATCCACCTGACGCAGCCGTCCGGGGACCTGCCCGACGCCATGATCAACCACACGGGCATGAGGTTCTCCACCAAGGACAGGGACAACGACAACCACCAGGACTTCAACTGCGCACTCGACTACACAGGTAGAAGGACTTTTACTCTATTATCGTCACTGTCGGGCAGAAACCTTGCATCTCCAAGTTTAAAATGTGTACGTTTTCTCATGAAGTAAAGCCCTTCTTCACCATACAACTGTCGCACAAAACTAGTGAAAATAGACGATCTACAAGCACACAACTTTGTGCTAGCAGATCAGCTATTTTCACTTGTGTAAATGATTTTTAAAATGACAAATACAAAACGAACGGTTTTACACATACAAGGTTTTGTGAACCCTTAAACCCCTTGAAGCTTGTCTTACCACTTTGTCACTCACCAAAAATAATGCCAACTATTTTCACTATCAAATTATTTTCTTTTTTACATTTTTACCTTCAGACCCTTACTGAACACTGCAGTAAAAGTCATTTAATGTGATGCTTTGCTGTGAAGGTACTGTACAGTACGTGATACTGACCAAGCTTGTTCTCCAACTGCTTGTGCCTGTACTGCATGCACGGCATTTATGTCACTTCCCCAGGCGGCTGGTGGTTCAATGCCTGTGGAGACACTAACTTGAACGGGAGGTACACGCACATCAGGCCAAAGGGGCGCTCGGAGCGCAGGAGGGGCATCCAGTGGCGGCCGAGCCGGAGGACGTCCTACTCCCTTCGCCATACCCAGATGTCCATCGGCCCTGCGTCTGCCCGACGCCCCGCCGTTGCTACAACTCCAGCCTCCACTGACACAGGCAACTTTATCTGAACCGTCATCGCCGAAGATCAACGTAAATTACCCTAAGAAACTTGACTCGGTAGAGTCAAGTCAGGTTTTATCTAGACTACAAAGCACCAATCACAACATGATCACAGCATCTCATGACACTTATAGAGCAGGTCAAGACAATAGAAGAAAAGGAAAGAAAAAACTCAACCAGTTGGGTTGTTTGAGAGAGACAGGGAGAGAGACAGACAGACAGACAGACAGACAGACAGACAGACAGACAGACAGACAGACAGACAGAGATGTTCAGGAAGGACAATAACAACTATAATAACAGTCGGCATCCATAGACCATGGAAACCCTCGCAGCTGGGGAATCCATAATCATGATGCATGCAAGAAACACCCTAATTAACATGCACAGCACTGTCCCACCATGGCAGAGGGACACGTGGGCAGCTGTGATGTACGTACATACAGTATTAAGGCATGGAAAGATTGATAGGGAAGAGAACATTTTCCTGGCGCTGTCAAATCTCTGTAGGGCTAAGATTAAAGGCAGTCCACACAGAATATTGAGTCAGCTGTACGACTTCTTAGTGGAATTTCTGTCCTAAATACAAAGCCAGCAAGCCCAAGAGAACAAGCGAAAGGAAGGTTTGTCCCCGTGACCGCCGTAAAGCTCTCAGACGAACTCATCCGGATGAACGGAGACCTCAGAGAGATCTTTGAAAGATGTTGAAATGTGGTCGGAGGGATTAAGACGACTGAGTCCTCACATATTTCCACTCAGTTGAAGAGGTTATTTGTTGGAACAGAATGCACATGAGTCACATGGACTCTCTGCATACAAGCATTTGTTGTAAATATCATATTTTTGATACAATAATAAAAAGTTGAATTATTAACTTAATTATTTTTGAAATGCTAATGCTTACTTTGGTCACAAGAACTTAAAATGTTGCTATTTGAAGGCGGTGAATGCACGTTTTCGTCATTTAGTTTATTTTTTGGTTGTTGCAAAATCCATCAAAACTAACTGACATAACATGTCATTCATTAACTCTAGTCTTCTGTTATGAGATGTCAATTTACTGTGGACTTAGTGGGGTAGGATTGGTCAGGGACATGTTGTACCTTTGTCAGCACTGGAGCATTGACCGTGAATAGTAGCATGGCAGCATGTTATTCATCCTTGACCTGAAAACAACAAACACCACTTCATTTCTACGCCAAGGTCGTAAAAAAAAATCAATGGCAGTGTCTGGTTAATGAGTCATTGTGCTTACTATTACTACAGAGCAGACTTCCTATAGTAATAGTTAGCCCATTACTTCAGATTCCTGAGTGTAGCACTGAGCATTGTCAACATAAGATTGGTAATAGAATGAGTATTTTGCCTGGGTCATTATGTAGAAAATAGAAGTGTGATGCAAAATGTAAAAAGTGTTCTTATAAGCAATGCCCTTTAATATACTCTAGAGGGCAGCACTGTTCCATCTGGTTGATCTCATTGCTTTTTTGCAGTTTTGAAGACAGTAGGCCTATACATTATTATTCCTCACTTTCTATGGTAAGAAATCTGTATTAATTACAGATTCATCACTGACCCTCCGGTTTTACCCGATCTACCAGTCAATGTTGTTCTTTATTCAGACTTTCATCAGGTAGGTGTACAGATATGTTATAATATGATATACACAATACACATACGCTACAGTATATAATGACTAGTAAGGGTTCGTGTGGTTCCCCTGACATCACAGTGATGTCAGAGCGGCAAACCCATAAGTGCCTTCCAGACTGTACACGGTCACCGCGTCCTAGTCATTCATTTTCAATGAGAGGCAGGCGGATATTTTGGGCGCGCAGAGAAGTTTAGAGGCGGCGAGGCAAGCGCACGTGCTTGTTTGTGCATGCGCTCGCGGGTGGCAAGAGATGGATTGTGTTCATCTTTGTTGGATTGTGTTCATCTTTGTGAAATACTGCGCAGCGTTTACTCGCTGAGCGAGTGTGTTTGTGTATCACCGCAGCACAGTCCCCGCTGATCCTCCCGGGACTGGAGCCCCCGCGGCAACCACGTACCATCTGGAAGGCGCTAGACTGTAAAAAAGTGTACACGTCCGGACGGACGGAGACATGATGTGCCGTTTTACATACAAAACTGCGACCTTCGGTCGCAATAATCACTTGAACAGTGTCTTGTTCAAAAGGACACAACACTTCAAGACTACGTCCAAAGTTATGTTATCTTGTGTTTAGCCTAAAGTCCCCACGCCTTTGGGGAATCTTTTATCACTGTACATTTGCACATGCAGTACATTCAATTTGTCATCTGTATTTACCCATCCTAACTATTAGGAGCAATGGGCACTATTAATACAGAGCTCGGGGAGCAGTTATGTTTTGCCCAGGGACACTTTGACATAGACCTGGGCTTAGGGGGCTGGGTAGACTGGAGCCCAGACAGCCTTTATACCCATTCAGCTATGGCTGCCCAAAGTTTAACCACTTTCATCCTGGTATCCCTATTTTAGGAGAAGATAAATAAAGAAATCCTAACATTTCCAAAGACAGATGCTTCTGTCTCTACTGAGTATTAAGGGGCTGTCCACACCAAATACAAACCACATTTTTGGAGCTGTGTGAAACACAGGCTCCCTATACGTGGCTGTGTGGGTCTGTCTGTCTGTCTGTGTGTGTGTCTGTGTGTATGTAGCCTGAACTTCCTAAACTTCGGCACGCTACTAGTCCCACAGTTTTGCCACCACACACTCGCGCCATATGTCAAATCGACCGGCTTACTCGGGAATCGTGGGCTAGTAACTTGCTAAGAGAAAGGTTCAATAGTTTAATTGATATTAATTTATTAGTGAATTAATTTTCCCCATTGACTTATAATGGGAATCGCAAAAACTCACATTCAATTATTTGTCTCTCGCAAACCATAGGGGCTAGAGTTTCAAGACTTGGAGGGGAGGTTCATAATGATTTCAAGGATTAAATAAAAAATAATTGTGTCATTTGGCCGCATGGTGGCGCCATAACACCCCACTTTACGTTTTGGCCTGTAACTCTTGAACCGTAGGTCGGAAAATTAAAAATATTTTTTCCCTGGATTCCTTGGGTCATGACGCATCTCCCCATATAGGCCACGCCCATTTGCGCCATGATAGATTTTCCGCCATCTTGAATTTTCTCCAAAACACACTTTTTGCTCCTTTTCCTACATATTTTCTTCAAATGTCACAAAAATCGGTACACATGATCCACACACACACACACACACACACACACACACACACACACACACACACACACACACACAGCTCCACTTCACACGGGTGTGATTTTTAAATAAAGAAGAAAAAATCACACCCGTGTGAAGTGGAGCTGTGTGTGTGTGTGTGTGTGTGTGTGTGTGTGTGTGTGTGTGTGTATTGCAGTTGATGC
>NC_137814.1:27311959-27414459 GCF_963921795.1 Nannobrachium achirus | reverse complement strand
GATCTGTCAACACTGGGCAAGCAGCAGTTTGACCTGGAGAACAAGTTCAAACCCTTCACTGGTGAATTGCTCGCACACACAACATCCATCAGTAATTTATTGGAAACATCCATGGGCAGGATAAATAAGATACCATCAGGAAGCAGAAGGGTACAAATGTAACCACTTTAAACCTGGGATCACTATTTTTGGTCGTATGTGAAAACATTCAAAAACCTTTAGAAAATCTACAGGTTCACAACCTGTTTTGAGCCAAAAACTTTCAGTGTAACACCACAATACAATAAAGTAAAAAAAAAATAGGGATCTTTGTGGAGCAACATTGGCCCAGCGTTTAAGGTAGATACCACATATTGGCTCTAATGCAGCCTGACAGTGAGTCTCAGATTCAATTCCTGAGCCTGGCGACCTTTGCTGCGTGTCACTCTGTTTGTCTCCCTCTGTGTCTTGTCTCTGTCTACTGTGTACTTTCAATCTTTAAAATAGGGCTCTTTTTCGTGCTCAATTATAATTAATAGTTAAATGGTATCGAATGGAATAAGGCCTTGATTTCACCACTAACCCATAGGTCAAGCCCATACCTGCATGTGAGGCATGTCTCTATAACCTAAACACTCTATCAAGTGCAGAAAAGAGCCCAAGACGCACAGTACATATAAATCCCTCTTTTTGTTTGTGCTCATTCCAAGTGGAGATGGTGGACTCTGTGGAATCCTATGCCAATCTGATGAGAAACATCTTTGACTTTGCTGCTCTGAAGGAGCTGTTGTCTGGCCCGAACTACAAGATACGACTAGACGCCATGCATGGAGGTATTCAAACAATTGTCCAAACATTTCTGATATTTTTCAAAAATAGCAGATGTACTGTACAAGCTTGCAGTGTGCCACAAAGCATTCTCTCGAGACAGAGTCTGTAGCTGGCTACTGAAGAGGGACAACCCGAGTGGGCGTTCCCTTTTCTTTGACGATGGCTAGCCAGATTGGCCACAAAGTGACACACTGGTGAGCTTGTAGATCTGCTATTTTTGAATATCCCACATATAAATTAATAAAGTGGTTAAAAAATATTGTGATGCTATATTAACCACTTTTTAGCTGGGGACCCCCTGAAACCCCCCCAACTGTCTTAGATGGCTGCCCACGCCAAGCACCACAACTATAACTATAAATGTATGGCTTCTCAGGTGGATGGCAGAGCCCACAGCACAACTATAATGCTGACAGTGGTGATTTATAGTTATAGTTATACGGCGCTTGGTGTGGACAGCCCTTTACTTCATGTACTCAGTGCATCTTGCCAAGAAAATCCCTGAACAGAAGTGCTTATCTCATGCAGAGATTCTTTGGCGTGGTCTGAAAGAGGTAGCTATCTATAAGAGGGTGTGTCTGTCTGTGTGTCTGTGTGTCTGTCCCGAGCTAATCTCGCAAACAGCTGGACCAGAGTCGGCACCAGGTTACATGTGCACACAATAAACATATTTGTTAACATTATAGATTCTAAACCTTTTTGAAATATTTAACTTCAGTCAGTGGGGCTCTGATTGTCCAACGTGCATCGGCTGACTCTTTCAGAGACAAGCTGTCCGATAAGGAAGTGAACAACCATTGAATCTTCCTGAAACCTTGCCCAAATATGGAGCCATATGTCATAGAAACGTCATGGATGTCCGTCCATGGATGGGCCGCATACACAGGAGAGGACCGCATGAAATCCCAAAGCCACATGAAACCACTGACTTATAGGACCCCGTCTTGTTTTTCTGCCCTGTAGCCCCTAATAATCACACTTTGACATGGGGACACATCAAATTGTATGCAATCGAGGCAATTCCAATCCTTTCCAGAAAGCCAGACGTCACATTGTGTTGTTTTGTAGGTGAGGTGATTGATACCGGTAAGTCGCGGGTGTTCACGATTATAACATTCGTCACTTGTTTGCAGGGAATCTTTTCTAAGTCAAAGGCGAAGGTCAAGTCAGGGTGAAAACACGTTGTGTTTACCCAGTGGAAAAGTGCTAATCCATGCCACTCAAGCTCAATACGCAACATCCACTGCAACGATAAAGAGGAGAACATTGTGATATAGAAACCTAATAAGGTTTTCAGCTGTTGTAGTCCTGAGTGTTTGTTACTGTAGATGACCCAAGTCTTTGAGACGATTGGAGAATGTGGTAATAGAAGCCGTTGGAGGGAGTGATGAGGTTTTTGAATTCAAACTGTTCCCAGGGCCTTTTGAGTATCCCCTAGTGTGATAACACTGAAACCAGATGCGGGATGCCATCACAAACACACATGCCCACGCATGCATGCTTGCACACACACACAGGCACGCACGCACGCACGTACGCACGCACGCACGCACACACACACACACACACGCACACACGCACACACGCACACACGCACACACGCACACGCACACACACACACACACACACACACACACACACACACACACACACATACGATATCCACCTCCTGTGAAAAGTCGAGTCTTGACATTGGCATGTACCTTATTCTAACAAGACACCAAAAATTCCTATCAGTGAATCTCTCTCTCTCTCTCTCTCTCTCTCTCTCTCTCTCTCTCTCTCATTTGAGATTAGGTGAATTGCAGGTCAACATTGCCACACCAGTATGTTTTGGCTCTTGCAATATTTTGCCTTTGCATGCTGTCAATCAAGTTATTTCTGGTAACGTTATCATGTATCTTGGTCGTGATGTGATCAAATATTTCTTGACCTCTTTCAAAAAGTAGAACACGCACATCCGATCTAGTAAACAGGTGCAGGACAGACAACTCAAGGTATAATAAGACAGATGCAAGTAAGGACACTGTCTCCCTGTCTACTCTTTGGCAATCAATAGTCAGTTAGATAAATAACCAGGAGGTGCTTCAGTTTGAGAATGAAGCAACTAACTAATACTGTGTGTAGTTTGAGAAAAAGTAGCTCTCTCTTACTGTATGTAAAATATATACAGAACCATTCATATAGTATTTTAGCTGAGCAAATAGCATAAACTCAATAACTCATAAATTCAATCAGCTGTTAGACAACCAACTAGCAATTCTAGCACAATCCCTCCGGGATATGAGATATAAACAGCTGACGGGGCCTCCCTGGCTGCGTGTGCAACACACCTGACATTATTTCTTGATAAGATATGGATGATTCTTTTCTTTTTATGGATGTGTCTTATTATTGATATTTCACACGTCAGTGCTTTGTTGATTCTGCCATTCACATGAATATTACGCGACGATAAATCCACACGATTTGTATTCAGATAAAGGCCGTTTTTTCCTGAGCTGCCACACCGTGAAAAACGCTATCAACCTGTATTATTGAAGCATCAACTATATGAATAGGTCCCTGCGGCATACTAGCATCGTGTCCAGGGGATGCACTTGTACATCAAGCTGCCTCGCGCTATGAAAACAGGAGATTTGCTCAATAAGGCCTTAAAGTGTGACACAAATCTCCGCAGCGTAGTCCCACCCAGACAACTTTAAACCCTGGTACGAGGGGCTGGATAATCAATACAGTTTTGTGAAAGATCCCTGCATTGACAACCTGGCAGCTTGTGGGGATGTTGACTAATGTGGTTTCCTTTCGACAAATTGAAATAGCCATCTTTATACATACCATTTATACATATAATCACCAAAAGTACTTACGTACTACGACCCGACTTTCATGCTCCTCACTACCAGGCAGTGCAGGCTTTCACAGCTTGATGTGCTTCTGTTTCTTGATGTCACGCACAATTGTTCTACAATTGTTCATACATACAATTTAGACATTTAGCATGCTGTTGTATACTACATGACAAACCCTGTTCTAAAACAGATAGTCTGCACACTTAAAACTTAAAGTTGTGCCATGGCTCTGATGCCTGACAGAGAGTCCTCAGTTCGATTATCGGTCTGGCAGACCTTCGCTGCATGCCACTCCCTGACTCTCTAATTTCCTGTCTACACTGTGGACTATCAATAAAGGCAAGAAAAGCCCAAAAACAAAACAAAAACAAGGTCCTCTTCAAGGAAAAGTCTTAATAATCTCTGTCTTTTATTCCACAGTGTTGGGACCGTATGTGAGAAGGATCATTTGCGAGGAGCTGGGCTCCCCTGCTAACTCTGCGGTCAACTGTGTCCCCATGGAGGACTTTGGGGGCCTACATCCGGACCCCAACCTCACCTACGCTGTAGACCTGGTCGAAGCCATGAGGGAGGGACCATATGATTTTGGTGCAGCGTTTGATGGTGACGGGGTATATAAGCTCTATTTATCAAAAATCTAAAAGCTACAAAACATTTAAAAACAGTGTTGCATTTTTAAGCTTATATGTGATCCATAACGGTCGTACCCTGGACTCCTCATGAGTGCTGAAATCTTTACTATTGAGCTATAATGGAGAGCAGAGCACATTTGCGAAGACGAAATAATTCCATTGGATTTTCATGTAAAGTCAGAGTTATACAGATTGATTAAAATAATAATAATGACAAAATTATATATATATATATATACTGTATATATATATATATTGCAGTTTTATTTAACAAAACGAAATGACCTTAGACTAAACTGAAACGAGAACCCGCACTAAACTAAACATTTCCCTATGACTGTCTGGTAAAAGGTCAAAGGTCATGAACTGGGGTTGCACCGGGCCTTCTAATCGCTGTCTGCCTGGCTTTCTAGGACCGGAACATGATCCTGGGGAAGCATGGCTTCTTCGTCACCCCATCTGACTCGGTGGCTGTGATCGCTGCCAATATCTTCTGCATCCCTTACTTCCAGCAGACGGGGGTGAGAGGTTTCGCTCGCAGCATGCCCACCAGCGCAGCCTTAGACAAGTAAGGCCTCGGCCTGTCATCTCACATTATTGTCAAAGCTACACAGAGTGCTGTTATTTATTCATTTCTTTCTTTCTTTTACATTAATGTTATATTATCAATACAGTCTTAGTGTTCTGCCAATTATTTAGGGGCCCACTTGCAATATATACATGGTCCACCAGTGGGCCCACAGGGTGGGAACCGCTGCTATAGACCTTTTTCATGGCAGCCATATAATATTAAAAATCGCATCGGTGAGAAGTGAGCAACAACACGACACACGTTATAAGGCTCTGTTCCATTTCGTGGAGTCTTTCCAGTGACTCAACACTTACACTTGGACATAAATGTGTACTGTCGATGCCTCTTTGGCCACTGGGGCCGTACATCAATGCCACCGCATTGCGTTGTATAAGTACCTGGCTGAGACTAAAGCCCTTTTCTGTTTTATAACCGTTACTGCGTACGTATCTATCTATATAAGAGTTTTTGTATGAAAGCCCACATTTTTCATTTAACAAAGTATCCTTTAATTACATTACATTACATGTAATTTGTAACAAACCAAACAGCGTGAAAATCAGTTGTGAATTCAGCGAGCTATGATTATTGTAATGGTGGAGATGAGAGACCTCCTGCTTCCACAGACACATCGACCTGGATAATATGGCGGCCGCGATGACACATCGTTCCAAAGAACAGCAGCGGCCAATGAGATCTCACAGTGTATAGCCTATATCTGTGATCCAACCTGCATGACTCTGTTGACCTGGATCGAACAATAGTGTCTTAATTTGTATCAATGGGATCACCTGTGAAGGAAGTAACATTACACAACTTATGGCCTGTTGTGAAAAAGGCCTATTGGGTCAAATCTATTTTATCGATTTTATGTTGTTAAAGATGTATGATTTGATTGGTAAGGTTGTCCATTTGACAAATGTGTTTTATTGTTGTTAGTGTTGATATTTTGAGCTCTTCTTTGAATGCTTTTTCTGTGTATTTCCTGTAGAGTAGCCAAGGCAACAAAAATAGAGCTATATGAAACTCCCACTGGGTGGAAGTTCTTTGGGAGCCTAATGGATGCTGGCCGGCTGTCCTTGTGTGGAGAGGAGAGTTTCGGCACAGGTACCTCTTCAGTGAGTGAAGCGGTTTACAGAAATCACTTTTAAAAAAATACATTATTAGTTTTTATTGGTATTTATAAAAGACATAAGAATACAAACAATACATCAACAAGACAACAAGACAAACAGACACTATATTAAAATGCATAATAACATCAGAATTTAACCTATCATTATACCAGTAAGACACCTAAGGTCCATGTCTTGGCCATCTGGCCAGTGATGTATATCGGACCACTGTTACCCATATATAGTACCCATATATGGAGATCCATGTACTGTATATGGAGATATGCTGTGAGAGCCCAAACATGCTTACTCAGTTATTCGTTATGTGAAAGTCCTATGACATCTGACATCATACATAAAATTCATTTTATGCCCATACATGGAGATCCCTGTCTGTAGAACCAGCCACACAGATCTGGGCTGAAGGTCCTGTTAGATATGGGCTTAATGATGACATCAGGGATCTCCATATATGGGCATAAAAGGTATTCTGTTAGTGAGGTTCCCCTGACATCACAGTGATGTCAGAGCGGCAAACCCATAGACTGTAAAAAGGCGTACACAGACAGACGTCTGTCCGGACGGAGACATGATGTGCCGTTTCTCATACTAAACTGCGGCCTTCGGTCACAATTAAGCTAGTAAGTACAAAGTGGAGCAGTCACACAGAGTCGAGATGACCTGTGATGGAACCCCAGATGCATTCAGAAATCACTTTTTAATCGTAAATCATTTTAAAACCTGAAATCTCTTACTTTAACCAAGAGAGTCAAATCTCTTGGCTTTTCCTAAGTTAAAAGTAAAACAACTTAAAACCTAAATTAAAACCATAAGAAATTCAGCTCCATTTCTTTTTATATGGGACTTGAGGGTTCACCAAAACATTCTGCCTTCTCTTGGTTTGAATTCCCCGATAAGTCAGACACTGATTAAGGATGATGTTAAGTTGAGTTTACAGTCAACTTGATTACAAATCTGCCACTGCACCACCCTGACAGGTGGAGACCACATTCGTGAGAAGGATGGGCTTTGGGCCGTGCTGGCATGGCTGTCCATCCTGGCCACTAGGCGGCAGAGTGTGGAGGATATTGTGAGGGACCACTGGCAGAAGTACGGCAGAAATTACTACACCAGGTATTTAGAAGCATCACACACAGACAGGCCTGTTAAGCCTCAGTAACAGAAAAGCACAGAAAATAGCACATCTACAAGCTTGCGACACCTGACAGCGCATTAGGTTCCAATACTGCTACTCCAGGTGACAGACAGACAGAAATATGTTGTTGGTTGTAAGTTTAAAGAAAACAAACTTGTTAAACGTCGATGTGGCAAATATTTACTCAATGAACTTTATGGCACACATTCATAATTCTTCCCATCAAGTTTTTGTTTTTCTTACTACACATGGTTCCCCAAAGTATTTGTACTGCGTCTCTCACAGGCTCTGTGCGCGCGCGCGTGTGTTTAGGAAAGATTTGTTCCTTATAAACAGTTAAACACAGTTTGATAGATATGTCAAGACAATGCATTTTTATAGCAGATTCCATACACAGTGCTTTAGGCAGAAAATAATTCAAAGGCATGAAAGATAAGGATTTAATGGCACCTAGTGGCCAAACTATGCGGTTGCACATTGTTAAAACTATGGCACTGTTATTTACTTAAAGAAGCATTGTAAAAAATAATATTAGTTTTCTTGGAAAGCTCAATGTGAGTAAATGGCAAAATAAATTATTATGAAGTGAATATGATATGCTATCACAATAGTTCAATCTAATCTGAAAATAACACTAGCCTACTCTAATACAGAAATGATATACCCCCCCAAACACAGATATGACTACGAGGATGTAGACCTGGATGCAGCCTTCGAGATGATGGAATACTTGGAAAACACGATAGTGGACAAGTCCTTTGCAGGACAAAGGTTTGCTGTGGGGGACAAAATCTACCAGGTGGAGAAAGCAGACAATTTTGAATACACTGACCCAGTTGACAGCACCATCACAAGGAACCAGGTACAGGATGGACGGACAGACAGACATGAGGCTGTGGATCTTGTATTTGTGGTGAACAAAAAGAATATGAATGCTGGGGTTCAAGTGGTAACCATTATCAAAGGCGCTACTGGTTTCATCTGTCAATCCATGCTAGTTTTGTGCATTATCTTATATTGCACACTGAGGGAGGAACTTGCCCACAAGCCAATACAATGATAGGAAAGAGAACGAGTAGGGTATATTTTTATGTTTTCATTGTTAATGATAATAATTAACCTCGCCTACCAGGCTCTTTCACAACAGGCCGTTTGGTTTCCGCCTAAAGCGCGGAAACCACTAGAAGAAGCAGCGTCGCTTTGATTTGGTTCCCCACGTTTGTTTCCCCAATCCCTTTTAAAATGCTCGAGTAGCCTAGTGTAGTCTTGCCAGTCGCCAACAGTTGGACTAAAAGATGCATATACCAAACAAATTTTTCTAAAGCAAAACTACTCCACATCAAGGAGTTTATTAGGTAGGCCCTAAAAGTATGTCCTTGAGCGCAGGGGAATATTTTGGGTTAAAACTGAATCCGGTTTGATCTTTCTGGCAAATTGTAGTCCTTTGAGTACTACAATATGACGTGTTGTGGTTTCCGCTCCAGACCGGTTACAACCTCGAAAAGTGAAGTGATCCCAGAATAGATAATAATATAAAAACATTATTATTGTTGTTGTAGGGCCTTCGGATAATCTTCACAGATGGATCTCGAATCATCTACAGACTCAGTGGGACAGGAAGCGTCGGGGCAACTGTTCGGATCTACATTGACAGCTACGAGAAGGTGGACATCTCCCAAGACACACAGGTGGAGTGTCTAACTCAGTGAAGCTTTTTCATTTTAAGGAGTTTGGTATGCATTAGGCCATGGTTCTCAAGCTTTCACATTTGAAGGTCTCCCCTTAACTTTGACAGTGTACAAATGGAACCAAATGGACCCGTCCGAACGGGTCCATTTGGTTCCATTTGTACACTGTCAAAGTTACAGACTTGTAAGCCCCAGTGCCCGTGAATCTTTTTACTATTTTTACTATTTACAAATTTGTCTTCTCTTTGTTGTTGAAAGGAAAGTGGTAGAATTATACTTTAGTCGTTATTTTTGTCTCGGATCTGTTGAAATAGCGAGGGACAGATATTGATAATAAATCTGCTTGGAGGTCTGACTACAAAATGATGTCACGGCTTAAAAGCCCCATACTCTGTTAAGTAAAAGGCCTGTATTCAAATTACTTGAGTAAAAGTACTAAAGTATTGGCATCAACATAAGTGCCAAAGTAAAAGTACTCATCATGCAGAATGCCTCATTTCACATTATTTTCAAAAATATTATAAAATATATGTAGAAACTAATATTTTAAAAAGATCGCAGATCTACAGTATAAGCTGACAACGGATTGCATCACGCCGTGTCGTCAACTTGTAGATCAGCTATTTTTGACAGCCGAATAGACTATAGAATATAGAATATATTTCAATAGCAGAAGTATAACATAGGAGCTATAGTTAATTGATGTTTTGTAAAAGTAATCTGAATATGCAAAGTAACTAGTAACTAAAGCTGTCAAATAATTGTAGTAGAGTAAAAAGTACAACGTTTGCCTCTGGGATATAAGAAGATGAATAAATTATTTAAAAAAAAGTAAAAGTACACTCAAATATGTACTACTTTCCACCACTTCTTGGCCCCACCGCTGTGAATGTCTAACTCAGTGGTTGACTCAAACTTGGGGTCGGGACCCCAAGTGGGGTCCCCACATTATTTTGTGGGGTCCCCAGATGATTAGCTTGTGTATACAGTGTATCTGCACATTTATAAAGTGACAATTTAAGGACTTTCAAGGCCATTTTAATACCAAACTGTCAAATATTAAGTAAACAAGAGGCGAACATTGTGAAAATACCCGATCTACATGCTTACAACGCCTCGCGTTGCGAGGCGTTGTGAGCATGTAGATCAGCTATTTTCACAATATTTATCTGTGGATTCCAAGTGCTTGTCAGGGTGGGGGTCCCCAGTTCAAATATGTTTATTTTGGGGGTCAAGGCCTAAAAAAGTTTGAGAACCCCTGGGTCTAACTACAGTGTTGTGTATGTGTTTTTGGAACAGGTGATGCTGGCACCCCTGGCAACCATCGCTCTGAAGATCTCTCAGCTTCATGACAGGATGGGTCGAACAGGACCCTCAGTCATCACATGAGCTTTTGTCTTTTACCTACATTTCACTCCAATATCCCAACTCTTTTGTCCATTTCTCCCTCATACCTGTAAAAAGGCACCACAGTATTCAATATTCAAATCCACAACCTGTAGTTTGCAGTGCAGGACAATGTAGACAAACCCATTCACTGTACCATTGTACCACAATAAACATCTGCTTATTTTGTTGAGGTCTGGTTTATGAGTTGTCGGTGCTTTGTTTGTCATATTACAGTAGGCAACAGGTACAATTAAACGGTATACTGTATCTCACTCTGTTGGAACGCGGACATTATTTGTTGGCCGGCGGATCTCGCCGCGTCCTCCGACGTCTCAAAATGACGCGGAGGGACATGACTCCTGCTGCTGTCCGCTTTGAGTAAATGAGGAAGTGATCCGCGGTAGAAAACGACTGATAAATCATAGCGATTTTATCATTATAATGGATAAGCCTAAACAAACCAGTTCACGTGAACAATACTGATGTCAAATAAGATATCTGAACGGCTACATTTATTTTATACAATTAAAATGTCATGAGCCAGCACAATTATAGGGGGGTTTGCCCAGACTTCTTTTTCTTCCGATCACCAAAAGAAGTCTGGGTTTCCGAGGCTAACTGTATCTTGCAGGTCATTGAAATGTCTTGATAGTATTAGGGAGATACTTTGAAATAGGGCAGCAACTATCACTCATTGTATTGCCGATTATTCTATCTATTACTTTTTCAATTAATCAAATAATGGAGAAACTGTAGATCGGCAACGACATGCCCAAAATAGGGTTTGATTATCAATAGATTATTTTATTGAATGAAGAATGATTGATTATAAATTATTTTTTATAAATGGATTCAATCGAATAGTTCAATTAACTGTTGCAGCCATATTTTTACATTACAAAATGTGATAAATGTGTAGCAATTTGATTTCAATTTCAAATGCATGTGAAATACAGATATAATACTTTATATAATACAGATATAATACTTTATCTTGGCTTTCAGGCTCTGCTACATTTTATCTCCCTGCTCAGCACAATTAGACAACTATCATTAACCATTAAGTGTGGGGAGATAGATATGTTCCCCCCCCATGGGGAACAGAACTAATAGCAGAGCCCACTGGTCCACAAGTGCATAGCCAGGGACACATATGCAGAAGGAACGCAGGGTGAACACACAAGCTTAAATAACCTGCCCAATTATCGCAAAATTATTGCTTGAAAATGAATAAATAAATACATTTCTTTTACTCTTCCCCCCCCCCCCAAATGTCCATTTGTCTTCAAATATTTTTTAAACATTTTCCACTATCAATGTTTCGATCAATTGAGTACAAAGGACCCCATGGAAACAAGTCATACTTTTTTGGGAAAATTATTTTAGCAGATTTTGTACTGTACTGTAGCCTACTTCTCTGTACCTGTCTCTGCAAGCTGTAAGTAATCAATCAATCAATCAATCAAAACTGCAATTTAGAAATAATCTCACAAGTTAAACTCAGGAATTAAAAATTAAAGTTTTGGTATTAAAATATAATTAAAGTACCAAAAGTAGAAAGTGCTCATTATGCAGAATGTCCCATTTGACAAGTTATCAAATGTAAAAAAATATTTTGAAAATGCAGATCTAATAGCTTGTTGATGGTTATTTTCAATACAGCAGTAAGTGCTCATAAAAGCCTTTAGTGCCTGGCCCTAGTTGGTTCTTTTGGGCTTGTTTCCTGGTTGCTTATTTCTCAGAACCTGGCAACACTACCAGAAACGATACATGACGCTGTTTAGATGCCTGCCTCAATAAAATTATACAGTGTGCAAAAAAAACAAAAAAAAAAACAAACAAACAACAACTATTGATTGGAAAACAACCTGTGATATGCATTTTTTTTATTCCTGGACCGACTAACTGACAAAGGACACAATCGTTCAGAAATAATTTATTCACAAGCATGGTCCAGCTGGCTGCCATCAGGCTCCAATGCATTTCACACAACTTCCGGTTCCAGTTTATGGCTCCCATGAGTGTCAATGGCGCATGCCTGGCCAGTTCGCCGACCATACCTTGTTTATAATTTATCTTGTTTGATGCCATGCCTGATGAAGACCCATATGGGGTCGAAACGTTGCAAAATAAAACTTACCTGGGAGCGTAAGACGGTGTGCGAGCCTCTTCCTCTTAATAAGGACCCCCAAACTGACATGACAAAACAAAACAATTTGTTCCCATGCAGGGTCCTTCAGAAGCAAAGATTGGAGTTAAAAATGTTCACATTTATCATAGACATCTATGACATCAGACATTTATCTATGACATAGATGAATGCTCTGATGCCAGTCATCTCCATATTTGAGCAAAATGTCACCCACAATCCTAGACCTCCATTGATTTTGAATAACATTTGCCTCCTTGGCAAACATTCAGTGAATAACTTCCTTGGTCTACTGGCAGCATAGATATTAAAACACACACACACACAGTGTAACATCACAATGCATTGTGAGCTTCATATCAGTTTTTCTATCTTCAGTCATTATCATCATCCACATTGTGCCACATTGACCTTACCGGGTAACATCTTTAGAGGGAGGTCATGAGCAGTGTGCAAATGCAAGGAAATAGTGTAACCATAGAATGTCAGCTTTCCTCCATTCCAGTCCAGCCGAACTGTGATCCCCTGAGGTGTATGCTTTGAATATAACCTACGCATTAATGTGTATTGCATGATTGGCCTGCTACAATTCCTTTCTTCTGAAAAGACTCAAATGGCAGGAGTGCATCAACAGGTTGATATACATCTGTTTAGACCATTCTGCTGCTCTTCTCAGCACTTAGAGAATAAAGAAACTGTTCCCTTATTCTGCTTCACTTATTGTGTTCTGGACCTTGATGTGTTCTGCTGTCAGCACAAATCCTCTGCCAGAGGAGTGGTGATGTGGAAATCCTTGTTTATAAAATGGACTCAAGTCTAGAAATCTAACAATTTAAACACTCAAAGATCAGAAAATACTGGGACTCAGATTATGGTAATACAAATCTTTATTTACAGTTGTAACAATCTGACAACATACACATACATCAAAATACACCATATCAGAGGACACAGATGGATTAGTTGCTGGCAGCTGTGTGGCCTGCGATCTGTACTTCTTGCATTCTGGCCCTATATCAGCCCTAGTTCACAGCTTTTGGTAAACAAGATCATCATAATAAAAACCTGATACAATTTCTCAGTAGCCACTGCTTCCACCGCCGCTACCACCCCCCTCCACCACCACCATAGCTCCTGTCACTTCCATATCCTCCACCACCTAGACAAATACAAGAGGGGGAAGATAAATAATACATTTAACATGCCATCGATCAAGAATAAATGTGTCAGAGATGAGAAAGCCCAATTAAAGAGAATTACAATTTGTAAGACACACACCTCTTCCGCCACCTCCATATCCTCCCCTTGAGCCACCTCCACCTCCAGAACGTCCATTTCCAGCATCATCCACACGGATCGTCCTGCCATCCAGACTCTGAAATGATATTGATAAATTAGAACAGTTGTCATTGTCAAATGTGTTGTATTCGGAGCAGTAACGTGTTGCGTCACCATGTGCCTTACAAAATGGCCACCAGCAAGCCATCTGTGATAATCATCAACTCACCTGTCCATTCATTGCTTCCATTGCCTCCTTTGCATCGTCTACTCTGTCGTACTTCACAAAGCCAAATCCACGTGACCTGCCCGTCTCCCTGTCTCTGATGACATCAACTGTTGACACACACACACACCAAAAGAAAAATACATTGAAGTAGAATTACATCATGAATGAGAATGAATGCGTTGTTGCTCAATAGATTTCAAGTTGTTTACCTTTGGCAATGTTTCCGTATTTGGAGAAGGCTGCCCCCAACGTGTCCTCGTCCGTGTCGTAGCTCAGCCCACCGATGAACAGCTTACCCTCGTCCGACATGTTTGATCTAATGAACACAAAAGAACATTTTTGAATCAACCCCTTCCCTGCAAAATATGTATTACATGAGCCGATGAAAGTCTGTTGTATAACCAAGCATTATATAAATTCAACACAGTTTATCAAATAAGTAGGTCAAATATCCACGTCACAGAACCATAAAAAAAAAATCACCAACATGCATGGATGTGGTCTTTGCCAGGCCCACAGCCTGGGCTTGGTTAGCTTAGCATCAGCTGTGCCAGCATGATGATTTTGTCTTGTCCAAAGTCAAATTAAACACAACACTTTCTCCAACATTGCGTTTGTTAAACAAGTCCGACACCAATGGGTTTTGTCAAATAAAGCTCAGGGTCTGTTGCTAAATAAATACGGTAGACCTAGTAAAAGCCAACACACACCATGAATGCTTTTGTTTTGCTTCAACAAAGCTGCTAGGCCAGTTTTTGCCAAATAGGCCTACACCAAAAACACATTATAAATATCTATAAGCAGTTGAAGTGAAATTACCTTTGGTTCGACGATCAAGTCTTGTTGCTCGGTTGAGTGAAAGGGAACTGTGAGAGATGAAAGTAATGTGGTGTGCTTTGTGCTCTGCTTCCTGTTCTGTTCTGTCCTGTTTAAATAGCGTGATTCCTAAACCCACCAGGATTGAGTTAAAACCCGCCTCCTCTCGATAATCTTAAATATGAAAGTGCCCATGAATGTTAGTGCTGCTCGCTCAAGTGCAAAGTACCTATACCTACTGATCCATTACAATAATACACGCAGCATAATAGGCCCAAAGCCATATCCAAACCATAACAATTTAACTGATAATCAGGAAGAGTTTTTATTTTGAGCACAGTAGTGACAAATTAATAGCTTTCTCAGTACGTTTTTCTCTTTAACAAAGTTACAAAGTTTTCCCTTTATTACGCACAGTACAATTGAGTCAATTTCAAGATTTTTTTTTTAGCACAGTTTATTTTGAGCACTGTAGTGAGAAATTAATAGTTGTGCATTGTGCAAATGCAGGCTTTTCTCAAGTACAAGTCTTCATGCCTCTGACTTTATCCACCCTCCATGTGTCAGACAGCAGGGATTTCAGCCACTCCTGGAAGTCCTCACGTTTCCGCGAGGCGGGTCTTAACTCAATCCTGGTGGGTTTAGGAATCACACGTTTAAATACTACACAGTGGGAGGGGCCAGTGCTCTGCTTTTGACTGTGACCTGTTTAAATATGTCTCAGTGGGAGGGGCCAGTGCTATGCATTCCATTAGGCCTTTAAACTTAAAGGCCCAGTTCACCTCTGGGACAACCCAATCTTATTTTATTGTTGTTTGGGACACGATCAACACAATCCTGAGTTATGTTTTGTGTTCAGTCTGTGTTTTTAGATATTTTAGTATTTCAGCATGTACTAGTGATCACTAGTACATGCCGAAATACTAAAATATCTCAATATCTCGTGTCCCAAACAACAATAAAATAAGATCGGTTGTCCCAGAGGTGAAATGGCCCTTTAATTAGCAAATTACATGTTATTTTTCAAATGCTCCATGTCAAACATGAATATACAATGGAATGAAAAAACACAATAAAGAAAATTAATACAATAACTCATTTTTAAATGATTAAATGATTTCCCCAAGTAGAGCATAATTTATGATAGGCCTAATGCACATGACGTCAAACCCATGCTTGTTTGCTATATTTATTTTTTTCCTCAACTTTATTGTTTAGTATGTGAACAGACACAGCTTGTCCGTATGCATCTCTGTCTATAACACCTTCAATACGCTTTGGAAACAGCAGATGTACAAGCTCATAAAGACTTGCAGTGTGACACGTTGTGAGCTTGTAGATCAGATTTCTTTTTTTAACAACCAAAGTATAGGGTTAGTATAGGGGCCCCCTGGAAAGCCCCCAATGGACCAATTTCAGAGCTAAGACTATGATCTTTAAACCATTAACAGTTAAGGCGTAACCCTTAGTTGTAATTTAATAGCAAAAATATTCGATCTACAAGCACACTAACACACCGCAACCCGACACGTTGTGAGCTATTATGAAATTGACCTTCAGTAACAAGAATGTGAGAAAGTGTGTAAAATGGAACAGCAGTTTGTTTTGTCTCACAAAACGGTCCATATTTACTCTGATAAAACCACAATGACCCTCTTATTGGAGTGTTATTTAATCAGTCTTGTGCCACTCTTATATGTCTCTGCAAAAGAACATTTCTCTAAACCAAGTGTTGAGTGGCCTAGTAAGGTTATCTTTAGGCCTAGGTATACAAAAGCACTTTTTTGATGTTTGTATGTGCGTGCGTGCGTGCGTGCGTGCGTGCGTGCGTGCGTGCGTGCGTGAGTGCGTGCGTGCGCGCCAAGCCATCGTCTGTTCCATTCTGGTGAAACAGAGTCAGGGTGCTGATATTGTGAATGTTGGCTCACTGGAAACACTCTGCTACACCAGTGGGTCTCAAAGTGTCCTTGAGTGGGTTCCAAATGTCCCCATACAGGTGTGTAACTCTGAGAATGTACACATTTGAGAAAATGGACCTGCAAGGGTCCATTTGCTTCCATTTGTTGATTCCATTTGTACAGAGTTTATGGCAGTCCTTGAAATTAAAGAACCACTGTACAATAAATCAAACAGAGCTTTAATTAGTATCATCAGTAACACCTGTGAAGGAAGTCGAAAGACACCCGAAGTAGAACAAAATGGCGTATATGCATATACCCAATTGACTTGATGGAGAGGCACAATGGTGAAGATCCTTAAAGGGCCAGTTCGCCTCTGGGACAACCAGATCTTATTTTATTGTTGGTTGGGACACGATCAACACAATCCTGAGTTATTTTTTGTGTTCAATCTGTGTTTTGAGATATTTTAGTATTTCAGCATGAATGATGATGCATTTTGCATCACATGATGCAGCATGATGACTCATATGATGCAATATGCATCATCATTCATGCTGAAATACTAAAAAATCTCAAAACACAGATTGAACACAAAAAATAACCCAGGATTGTGTTGATGTTGTCCCAAACAACAATACAATAAGATCTGGTTGTCCCAGAGGTGAACTGGCCCTTTAAGGCCTGTGGTGTCCATCCCAATTTGTAGAGACCACATGTGTAGGCCTATGCAGGGCCAAGGGCCATGGTGGGTACCCCAGATGGCAACAATGAGGAGTTTGACATCCTGGCTGGGGTAGTACTGCAAGGAGACACCCTAGCCCCCTTCTTCTTTGTCATAGTCCTGGACTACAAGCTCCGGAAGGCCATCAGTAGACAAGAGCAGGATCATGGCCTCACTCTTACTCTAGTGGTGGCGTTCAAATGAGGTAACAGTGTGTGTGTGTGTGTGTGTGTGTGTGTGTGTGTGTGTGTGTGTGTGTGTGTGTGTGTGTGTGTGTGTGTGTGTGTGTGTGTGTGTGTGTGTGTGTGTGTGTATGTGTGTGTGTGTTGGGTCCCTCCATGAATTAGAGATCAAGCTACAAGTGAGTGTGGAACGTGTAGCATGTTCATCAACATGTTTCATCCATAGAGGTATAAGGTTTCACCTCTTTCACTCAGACATTCAGCTCCACAGCTCCACCCGGTGGGGGAGGGGAGGCATTGTTCCATTGTGTTGAACTCTGATGGGACACTAGATTATTCATAGTAGAACTATGAGAGAGGAGAGACATTTGCCATCCCTGTAGGAAGCTCTGAAACAAATCTCACAAACCACTGGAGTAATCAGTGCCAAATGTACGGTAGGCAAAATAAATAGCCTATAACTCCCAGGTTGCTGTTCATAGCATTGATGTTAGCAGAGGTCAGTAATTAAAATATAAAATGTTTTTATGAAAGCAAACATGATAACATGTTAAATGACACCTTGGATGCTATATTCTATATTAAATCCAATGAGTGTTTCTCTAATCCTTTGAGTGAATGTATCTGATTGACCAGACCCAAAATGAGGGAATGAGGAGTGACAACCTTGTTGGCCCTAGATATTTGGGTAAACATTCAAAGCTTTTCCCATAAGATTTGTCTAAATTAGTGAAAATAGATGATCTACAAGTTCACGGCACTTCATAAGGCATTTTAAATTGCTCTATACCCACCAGTTTTAGCCAAATCTTTCATGCCAACATAATATAGCCTATTAACATCATGTTCCAAAGTAGCAAAATATCACAGTATCAAATGCATGGAAGGATTGTGCCAGTGAAAGTGTATGGGCGTCATAATCACATACATAATACCACAGTTGATTGAAGATTTGAACACATTTCGTTCGCTGTAGGTTGATCACAGTTAGTTATTTGTCCATAAATCCATCTAATGTTGCAACGGTTTTCATCTGTCATTGGAAGTCGGGACGACTCGGGATCAACTCCACCATCATGCTGCCGTCAACTGGAGTGTGTTTACTGGGGTCAGAAAACCTTCTATATACAGCAAAACGGATGGAAAAACAAGAGTATAGTTTATGGTATTGCGTCGCCAGGTACGTCTGCTAAGACGACTGTGAGTTTTGTTGTTAATTTAACATAGTTTAAAATGTTTTAGAAGACAAATGACAGAGGAAACACTGTGCTCTGACTGTGCAAGGGTGATGTTTTGAGCGTATCACTTAAAAACGAGAGTGCTTTTTTCATCTCAGTTATATTGATAACAAAAAGCCACATGTGTGCTAACTGGTCAGCTCTTTGTTTCATTTCATAACATACACCGTAGTTTGTTATAACTTGTTTTAATCGAGGAGAAAACACAAGTGGCACACTATGCCACCTAGACAAGAGGAGCTGTGTGCATGTTGTCTCTATATGGTTCTCATGTGGTGTTTAAGTCCAGCCCCTTCAGAGCGTTCAGTACCAGTCTGTCAGACTTTATTCTAAAGAAGGAAGGAAGACCTACTAGCTGAGAAAACTATGGCAGAAGTAGCACCAGCACCCGCCCCAGCTCCGGCCAAGGCCGCCAAGAAGAAGGCGGCTCCCCGACCCAAGAAGACCGGTCCCAGCGTCGCTGAGCTGGTCGTCAAGGCCGTGTCCGCCTCCAAGGAGCGGAGCGGTGTGTCTCTGGCTGCGGTCAAGAAGGCTCTGGCTGCCGGCGGCTACGATGTGGATAAGAACAAGGCTCGCGTCAAGATCGCCGTCAAGAGCCTGGTCGCTAAAGGCACCCTGGTCCAGCTCAAAGGCACCGGCGCGTCCGGCTCTTTCAAGATGAACAAGAAGGCAGAAGCGGTGAAGGCGAAGAAGCCTGCTGCTGCAAAGAAGGCAGTTAAAGCAAAGAAGCCCGCTGCCGCCAAGAAACCTGCAGCGGCTAAGAAGCCCAAGAAGGCGGCGGCAAAGAAGCCCGCAGCCGCCAAGAAATCGCCCAAGAAAGCCAAGAAGCCCGCCACCAAGAAAGTAGTAGCTAAAAGCCCGAAGAAGGCCGCCAAGAGCCCCAAGAAAGTGGCTAAGAAGCCCGCAGCAGCCAAGAAAACTCCAGCCAAGAAGGTTGCCAAACCCAAGGCCGCAAAGAAGGCAGCCCCCAAAAAGAAGTAAACCCTCTGTTCCATCTATACCCATCAAAGGCTCTTTTAAGAGCCAACCACTTCATTTGTATAAGAGTATCCTCATTTATTATTATATACCATGGTCATATGTGAGCACTGGACTGGAATAATAACCAGTCTGTTTTAATAGACATGTGTGTTAATGGTCCAATACCAATAATGAGTGACACAACAGTCTAATATACATTTATTTATGGCCAAGTTAATACACATTAACGCTGCCAATACAGCCATTTCTCTCACTTTATCTATCGAGCTATCAAACCCACCCACCTCCCTTATGACCTATTGTGAATCCATAAATCACTGTTCGATTCGCCATTGTCCTGACATTAATATTGAATATTTGCCTGCTACTACCATTGTTATAGTTCAAAATCATACACCCAACAGACGGCAAATGTCACATTGCTCAAATAAGCGAGACACGAAGTCCGTATTGATACTTAATTATTGATGGATTAGGCTGCTATACCTATATTTAGGTTATGTGACAATACAAACGTAGAGTAGAAAGAAATGCTATGGCCCAGACCCAGAGGGTGTATTACGCATGTATTCAGTAACACCAAATGTACACATTGACAAGAATATGAATAGGGGAGAATAAATAATAATAAAAATAACAATTATTATGGTATAGAGGACTTGACTAGCAACTATTATAAACTAAGGGGTGATGTGACCAAAATGAACAAGGGGGTGTGGTGGGGGAGGGGTAGGGGGTAGGGCAGTCTGCCTGTCCTCCCTTACGTCCTCAGAACACAGATAAAACGAGGGGCACCCAGGCGCAGACTCCTGCAACTCATGGATGTCCATGGTAGACAGGATGTCCATCAGTGGCAGGAAGTGACCTCACACATCCACCGGGCAGAGACGACGCACCTTTTCTTTTATGTTCTGCTCAAAATGTGTATTTTACAGCGTGGATGGGGTGCTGAGAGGTTTGCCACTCTCGAGAATACACTTTCAACAACACAAAACAAACTTTGTTTTTGTGAGTTGCGACGTAGTCTAGTTTATTTTGACTAGAGTGTAGCGCTGGTAGGGCAGTGGAATTCCTGGCCCTGTGTTAGAGGCTGCTTCCTTGCAGAGCGCGAGGGAGACCCTGGACGGACCAGTCCAGAGCTGCTAACCCTGCAGCGTTGTTCGTCTTCATGTTTCGAAGTAACACATGGATTTAAAAGGCTTTACACCAGGGGTCTTCAACAGGGGGTCCGCGACTCCTAGGGGGTCCGTGGGGATACTGGGGTCCCCGAAATTGTTGAATAATAATAATAATAATTATATTAATAATATTATTCGTTCCCTTTCCTGTTGTACCTTGCTCTTACTGTACTTACTGCACTCTGTACTGTTCTTGTTTTTTCTTTTTATCTTTTTCATACTTCTCTGTAACTTTGTAAATAACCTTTACTGCTGTGCTGCCTCTGGGCAACACATTTTCCCCCTTGGGATAATAAAGGTATCTATCTATCTATAATAATAATTATTAAAAAAATCCATATCTGTATTGTATTTTTTAAAAGAAAGAAAAAATATTATTTTGTCTTTAAATATAAAATATCTGCCTCTTTTGAATAGCTTGTATGTATGAATATTGTGTTATTGGCAGATTGTTAGTGATAGATTGATAGTATTGACATTGGTTGTCAGTTATAAATGGCAGTGGTACATGCATGTTTAAAATAAAAGCATGAATATATTAATCTATTCTTTTAATAGCATATTATTGAATGCACAATATGTTTATACACATGAAACACAATGGTATATGTAAAATTAAGAGAACACTCAGGAGAACAAGGCTGCAGTTCTGTTCAGTTTAATCCAAACTTGTGCACAGATGAAATATACAGCAGTATGACTGACGGCTAGTCTCTGAGCTACTGCCATCTGCTGGTAGAATACTAATGCAGTATGTGTCACATCTGTCTACATTACAGTATAGTATACAATATGTTAGCCCCACGGTTTGGGGGTCCCTGGCCTGAAAACGTTGAAGACCCCTGCTTTACACAATACGGAGAAGTTAGCAGTTAAAGATCTAACTATAAGTGACAGAATCACACACACACACACACACACACACACACCTACATAGCCATCAAAAACATTATCAGAACAATATTGGACCCTTCAGAATTTCTTTTCACAATCATTAATTCACAATCATATTTAACTAACATTAACTGAATTAACATACGTTTATTACACACCTTTCTAAAATCTCAGTGCATGTTTTTTTTTTTTATATTACGTTTACATAAGTGTTAGCCACAGCACCTTCCTGTGGGGGGGGGGGGGGACCACACACAATGTTTTTGATGAGAAATGAATGATTGCCAGTCCAAACACAGTAAAGTCATAGTCAAAACTTTATTTAAAGTTCTCCTCAGAAAATGTAAAAGAAAAATTATAATTATAATAAAAAATATAATTACATCACATTGACTTGTCCAGGATTAAAGCAAGAATAGATTTGTGGCCCTGAAAGATTGTCTGTGAGGAAATGTGTACTATGTATTGAATTAAGTAATAAATGGATTTCAAACGGTTGTGTCCGATCAGGCATTGTGCTTGAGAACTATAAGCACTGTTTACAGCTTCCAAGACTTAATACTAAAGCCTGTTTTCATGCTCCCATACATTGAAACAGCTTCCCTGTCTCATCTTTGATAAGTCGTCATGAAGCCAAAGACAGCTAATGATGAAAATGTAATTATTGATAGAGAATTTAATTACGTAACAGCACAATTGATTTTAAAGTTACCTTGATCTGATACTTTGAAAACAATGTTCACAACTCAACAGCCTCTGTGATCCTGCAGATGAAGGTGAAAGGGCTCACAACTAAGTAGAAGTGGATTTAGACAATTTTCAACATTGCCTGGGGTACCAAACAACTTTGTGCCCTATTCTCCATCGTTGAAAACCTCTTCCACAGAAACCTTCCCAAGTAAAATAGCCAGTGTCAAGACAAAGATTACTTTATGGCAGTCATTAAGTATCTTAAGGAAGTGCCATTAAAGTATGTCAATAAGCTGTCCTAAGTGTACATCTGTTTTGTTTTCTGTGCTTTGTCTATAATTTTTGTTTACTACTAGAGACACTGTACCTACTGTACAAAACCTTTTTCAGTGGTGCACCATGAAAGTATGCTCATCCAGGTTTAGCATGAGGTGTACCACCAAAACTGTCTTACCTCTGGGAGCATGACAACGAAGACAAAATCCAGCAGTAGCACTGCTCTTTCCCATTGCAATTACTATAGATTTAAAATCTGTTACTTGGGGCTATATCACCTTGGTAATAAAGCAAAACATATATTCGAGGGGCCATAACTTTATTTAGTAAGTCATTGTAGAGTATTAATTTCACCTATTTGTCATATGATTTTGAAGGAAAACTATTGTTCCCTTACAGATACAATCATCTGCAGGTGCAAGGACACAGGACATTACTTTGCCCATCTTGTACTAAAACTATAGTGCCTAAAGAGGACATGGTATTACATTTGACTGCATGTTGTAATAACCAAACTATCGTGCCACGTGACTCAAGTTCAGTGGTCCAACCCACATCAGTGCCACCTTCACCTGCATCAGTATTAACTTTGGACCATCAATATACACTCAATTCCTCAGTGTCTCCCCAGTCCACCAATCACACCTTCAGAGTTGATACCCACATCAGTGCCTCCTTCCTCATCATCCTCATATTTGCATCAGTATTGAGTTTGGAATATCAATATACAGGCCACGGGATTGGTCCACACATACACATTTCAGATGAGATTCAGTTGTAATGTCTTGTCCTCTCATGCTTTCTTTGTATTGTACTCCTAAGTTCTTTTTGTACAGAACAATGGAGCAAAGGGGACACTTCACTGATTTTAAAAGATCTCACACGTGAAGATGGCAACTCTGAAGGTGTAATTGTGGTGGACTGGGGAATCGAGTATACGCTGTCAATAAATGTAGTCGTGGTTTATCTGTGCCGATACATGTACTGTGTAAAGCATGGGGAAAACAACATGTGACGAAATGTGAATTGGAGGACTGTCCTCAGTGTTAGTTGCTTTGCACAACGGAGTGGCCAGTACAGTACGTGACCATATCTGGTCACGTGTTTACTGCAGCAACACTATTACTGAGGAACCACAATGTCCTTGAGGAAAAGCTGGAATGCTGGTTCTGCCGTTTCTAAGGTCTACAGTAGTTCTCCAGCAGCAAACTTGCCACTCATCAGCCGGCGCCGAGCTTGAGCTGGCGTTTAATGGTCTTCACACTCGTGAAACAGAAGCCCCAGTTCTTCTTCTTGTCATCCGGTTGGTGGTAAAGGATGACATCAGTGAGACCCTCTGTGTTTAAGAAAGGGTGGGATGGAGAAAGGATTTGCAACAGTATGAATGAATTAAATATCATGGTATATGACCAATAATTCTAATACATAGCCGTGTGTGGAGGAGCAAAATGCCTGAATCAATATAAAGTGCCATATGTTAATTATTTATTTTTGTGTCTGGCTGCATCACAGCCCATCCCTTACGGGATTATTCAGATCATTTAAATAACAGTTTTTCCAGTGCCAACATGCTGACACAAAAATAAATAAACAAAATAAATAAATACTGCATACTTCTGTTCAAATGTACATAAATAGTACATTAATAGTCCCATTAACATTAACGAGAGTGTGTGTTGTGTATGGTGAATTGGACTGATGCGTTAGAAACCAGTTGGCTCTTTACCTGCAACATAGATCTGGTCTAGTTTCTCAGCAACCTTCTGAGGCAGCCCAGCCTCCAACAGAGCGGATTACTACAACAGCTTGGGTGTCTCCATTAGTTCCTGCTCCTCTGTGCCCCCCTTCCTGTTAACATGCTCTGTAGCCATGTCGTCACATCTGTGTGGAGAGGATGAGATTAGAAGAAACAGAGGGAAACAAAGATTTGACGCAAATAAACACTCATTACAAACCAAGCAGAGGGGTTCCACAACACAGTGGTTTAACCAGTGGTCCTTGAGGGGGTTCCAGGTGGTCCCCAGCTAAATGATGGAGAGTTAGTAACTAAATGGACCCTTGTAGATCTATTAGGGACCGTACCTATGTTCCCCAGGTTCTATGTTCCCCACTTTCTTACCACCTAACCTTACCCCTAACCATAACCTCACTAAACTAATGCTGTGAGGTGGGGAACATAGAACCTGGGGAACATAGAACCTGGGGAACATAGGTTGGACCCCGATCTATTATATTTGCAACGCTTTCATTTTATGCTTTAAAGAGTAAAAAATATTGTATAATTGATTTACAAGAAGTCCACACAATTAGAAAATGTTGAATAATTTTGATCAACATTTGTCTGTTATCTCTCCTATGGCACATCGATACAGAATGGAATTGTGGACAAAATCTTATCCAACAACAAATATTCTAAGTTTTGGTTCCGAGAGGCAACATCTCATCAAACGGGTGTCCGTGGCTCAAATCAAATTCTGAATAAATAATGGACCCTGATGTGAAAAGGGTTGAAAACCAATGCCACAACAGATAAGCCTGCACACCCAAAGTGTGCAGATTGGCACCACTGATCTTATTCAGTTTTTGAAGCAGGATGATCCACGTTCAAATACAGTATCATTCATGAGTCTGGATCGATCGATATGTGAATAATGAACACAGTACAAGCTAACGCTAGCCTAGCTCTAGAGCTAACGCTAGCCTAGCTTGCTAACAGAGCTAACAGAGCTACCCTAGACCGTTAATAAATTCACCCGGTGTTGGTGTGAACCATAGAGTATGGTGTGAACAGCAGATCAAGTTACGCGGCCGTTTCCTTCCTCAAAAAAAGATAATTAATAGACTATTTATGTTGTCTTACCGTCGGGGTTATCTCCCTCCATTCATTCTGCTCGCTGCTGGATGCTTGATGGTGAAATGGGAGTGTTTACAACTTAAGTGTTCGGTGCTTAACCCAGTTGCTTTTTTGATACACTCGGACTGAAAGACCTGCCCGCGAAAAATACTCTTACACCCATAGAGTTATAATAAGTATAAATATAATAAGGGTAATAAGCATAATAACTAAGCAATAAGTATAATAAGCAAGTATAAATATAATTATTATAATAAATATAATAAAATCCAGACGCTTGTTGTGAGGTCACTTCCTGCCACTGATGGACATCCTGTCTACCATGGATATCCATGAGTTGCAGGAGTCTGCGCCTGGGTGCTCTCGGATAAAACGGCATGGCTTAGAGCTCCGGAATCATTCACTTCTGGATCTTCTGCTGAACTGAAGCTTGAAAATGAGTGGGCGTGGCAAAGGAGGAAAAGGACTGGGAAAAGGAGGCGCCAAGCGTCATCGCAAGGTTCTTCGTGATAACATCCAGGGCATCACCAAGATAACTATAAAGAAGGTAGAGTCGCCAAAATGGCTGGGCATCCGCCATTGACGCTCATGGGAGCCAAAACTGGGACCGGAAGTTGTGTGAACTGCAATGGAGTCCATGGCAGAAGGATGACAGCCAGCTGGACCATGCTTGTGAATAAATTATTTCTGAACGTTTGTGTCTTTTGTCAGTTAATCGGTCCAGGAATATAAAAGAATGCATATCACAGGTTGTTTTCCAATCAATTGTTTTTTTATGTGCACACTGTATAATTTTATTGAGGCATCTAAACAGCGTCATCCTCCGTCATGTATCGTTTCTGGTAGTGTTGCCAGGTTCTGAGAAATAAGCAACCAGGCCTAGGAAAACAAGACCAAAATAACCAACCAGGGCCAGGCAGGTACTAGGCTTTTATGAGCACTTACTGCTGTATTGAAAATAACCATCAACAAGCTAATAGATCTGCTAAGAATTTGATAACTTTCTGCATAATGAGCACTTTCTATATTGGTACTTTTTAAATATTTTATTTTAATATCATTCATTTTTAATTCCTGAGTTTAACTTGTGAGATTATTTCTAAATTGCTGTATTGATTGATTACTTACAGTTTGCAGAGACAGGTACAGAGAAGTAGGCTACAGTAGGCTACAGTACAAGTTCTGCTAAAATTATTTTTCCAAAAAAGTACAAGTAGGCTATGGCTTGTTTCCATGGGGTCCTTTGTACTCAATTGATCGAAACGTTGATAATATTGATGATACTTTTACTCAAGTAAAAAACGTTGGTACCACCACCACCACTTAGAACCACTGGTTAAAACAATAAAAATCCCATTCCCTTGTTACTGCATATCCTATGCAAAGTAGCCTACTGTGCTCCATCGGTCTCTTTCAATGTTATGAGATACATAAAGTGGCTTAAAATAAGACGAAAAGCTTACTAGGATCTCCTTTTAGCTGACCTTGTACCAATGATTAGGCTACAAGTAGGCCTACTGTCATAAAACTGTACGTTTTCTATGGGATTAGATTCATGCCAATAGTCCAAACCTTGAAAGTAGTATTTCAAGACTGTAAAATGTTTTTGAATCTCTGAAAAAAAAGATTGAATCTCTGAAAAATATTTTTGAGTCTCTGAAAAATGATTTCGAAACTCTGTACAATGTCTTGGCAGAATTTCTTCAGATATACAACACATTTTTTCAGAGATTCAAATCGGTTTTCAGAGTTTCGCCAACACATTTTCAGAGTGTCAACTTCATCAGAAACACAGTTTCAGAATATGCATTTTGGCACTTTTCTCCCTCTGTGTTTCATGTTTGAAACCTTGTAAACTCCTAAGGTTTCAAAACCTTGAGAGTTATTTTCAATCTCTGAAAATATTTTTTGCAAGACTGAAAAATGATTTAGAAACTGAAAAAATGTGTTGTATCTCTGAAGAAATTCTTCCAAGACATTGTGCAGTGTTTCACTTTTTTTTTTCAGGTATTATTTTCTGAGATCTTATTTTTACAGATTCAAATAATTTTTTTTCGGTTTCAGATTATTATTTTTTTTTTGTGCTTCTTACTTTTTCAGTTTCAACATGAAAAGTTTCAAGTCTCAAGTTTCAAGGTCCAGTTCTGGCAGTGTTTATGGCAACCATGCAGGGTTGCCATGTTTGCTCTTACTTTTTCAGTTTCAACTTGAAAAGTTTCAGAGTCTCAAATCTCAAAGTGCACTTCTGGCAGTGTTGGCATGGCAACCAGCTAGGGTTGCCATGTTTGCTAGAAGTGAGTTCTCTGGGCTTTCCTATCCATAAGTTTAGCTAAATCCATCACCAGTCCCTGTCCCTATGGAAGAGATATACATGTTCTATAGATCTATGGAGTCATCATATGTTTTACAGATCTACAGGCCCATCCCCATGTTCTATAGATCCATGTTTCTAAGGTCCCATCCATATGTTTCACAGATCTATGGGCTCATTCCTAGGCCCATCCCTATATCCTACAGATCTACAGATTTACTAATACATTCTATAGATCTATGGAGTCTTCCCTATGTTTTACATATGTTTTACAGATCTACAGGCCCAACACCATGTTCTATAGATCTATGGAGTCATCATATGTTTTACAGATACAGGCCCATCCTTATGTTCTATAGATATATTGAGTCATCCATGTTTTCAGATCTACAGGGCCATCCCCATGTTCTATAGATCTATGGAGTCATCTTTTTGTTTTCAGATCTACATGCCCATCCCCATGTTCTATAGATCTATGGAGTCATCCATATGTTTTCAGATCTACAGATCCATCCCCATGTTCTATAGGGCCAATCCATGTTTCTAAGGTCCCATCCATATGTTTTTTAGATCTATGAGCTCATTCCAAGGCCCATCCGTCCCTATATGCTACAGATCTACAAATGTACCCATACATTCTTTAGATCTATGGAGTCATCCATATGTTTTCAGATCTAAAGGCCCATCCCCATGTTCTATAGATCTATGGAGTGTAATAAGTGCAATAGTGTAATAAGTGTAATAGTGTAATAGGTGTAAAAGTGTAATAGTGTAATAGGGCAATAAGTGTAATAGTGCATTAAGTGTAATAGTGTAATAAGTGTAATAGGTGACAAATGTAATAGTGTAATAAGTGTAATAGCGTAATAGTGTAATTGCGACCGTCAGGTCGCAATTACACTCAAAACCTCCACCGCCTGTCTATCCGTCAGTGTGTCTGTCACGTCACGTCACACTTTTGCCCTGCTCATATCTCCGCAACCGTTGCCCCGATCCATGCCAAATTTTGCACACACACTCCTTGCCTGCCAAACCACAACCTCCACCAATTCTCACATGGCCCTCTTCTAGCGCCACCATGAGGTCGATTCTTGCAAAACACATTTTTGGACACTGCTCCTACAATTTTTGCCCTAAAATCACACAAATCGGTACACAGTAAGTCTACACTCATCTCATCAACATGGATCTGTCCCATTTAGCGCCACCTTCAGGCCATTTTTTAAAACACATTTTTGGACATTACTCCTACAGATTTTGACCTAAAATCACGCAAATCGCTACACAGTATGTTTACACTCATGTCATCAACATGGATCTGTCCCATATAGCTCCACCATCAGGCCGATTTATTCAAACACATTTTTGGACACTGCTCCTACAAATTTTGCCCTAAAATCACGCAAATCGCTACACAGTATGTCTATACTCATGTCATCAACATGGATCTGTCCCATATAGCGCCACCATCAGGCAGATTTTTTCAAACACATTTTTGGACACTGCTCCTACACATTTTGGCCTAAAATCACGCTGCGACCTGACGGTCGCTTATCTCCCGATTAGGGAGTCTTACTGGTAGGTGTAAAAGTGTAATAGTGTAATAGGGCAATAAGTGTAATAGTGTAATAAGTGTAATAGTGTAATTATTAAAGCTGCTATTACACTTATTACACTATTACGCTTATTACACTATTACGCTTATTACACTATTAAACTTTTACACAATTACACTATTACACTTATTACACTATTACACTTATTACACTATTACACTTATTGCCCTATTACACTATTACACTTATTACACTATTACACTATTACACTATTACACTATTACACTTATGACACTATTACATTATTACACGTATTCCACTATTACACGTATTGCCCTATTACACTATTACACTTATTACACTATTACACTATTACACTTATTACACAATTACATTTGTTACACATATTACACTATTACACTTATTACACTATTACACTTATTACACTATTACACTTATTACACTTTTACATTTGTTACACTATTACACTTATTACACTATTACACTTATTACATTATTACATTGTTACACTTATTGCGCTATTACACTATTACACTTATTACACTATTACACTTATTGCCCTATTACACTATTACACTTTTACACCTACCAGTAAGACTCCCTAATCGGGAGATAAGCGACCGTCAGGTCGCAGCGTGATTTTAGGCCAAAATGTGTAGGAGCAGTGTCCATAAATGTGTTTTAAAAAATCGGCCTGAAGGTGGCGCTAAATGGGACAGATCCATGTTGATGACATGAGTGTAGTGCAAGTGTGTACCGATTTGCGTGATTTTAGGGCAAAATTTGTAGGAGCAGTGTCCAAAAATGTGTTTGAATAAATCGGCCTGATGGTGGCGCTATATGGGACAGATCCATGTTGATGACATGAGTGTAAACATACTGTGTAGCGATTTGCGTGATTTTAGGTCAAAATCTGTAGGAGTAATGTCCGAAAATGTGTTTTAAAAAATGGCCTGAAGGTGGCGCTAAATGGGACAGATCCATGTTGATGAGATGAGTGTAGACTTACTGTGTACCGATTTGCGTGATTTTAGGGCAAAAATTGTAGGAGCAGTGTCCAAAAATGTGTTTTGCAAGAATCGGCCTCATGGTGGCGCTAGAAGAGGGCCATGTGAGAATTGGTGGAGGTTGTGGTTTGGCAGGCAAGGAGTGTGTGTGCAAAATTTGGATCGGGGGCAACGGTTGCGGAGATATGAGCAGGGCAAAAGTGTGACGTGACGTGACAGACACACTGACGGACAGACAGGCGGTGGAGGTTTTGATAGTAAATGCGACCTGACGGTCGCAATTACACTATTACGCTATTACACTTATTACACTATTACATTTGTCACCTATTACACTATTACACTATTACACTTAATGCCTGTAGATCTGTAAAACATATGATGACTCCATAGATCTATAGAACAGGGGTCTTCAACGTTTTCAGGCCGGGGACCCCCAAACTGATGGGGAGATGGAGCAGGGACCCCCTACCACCTCGTAGGGTGGGGGGGTCGGGGCTACGACATATTTTTTTATTTTAAACATGTACAAGTTACAGCGAGCAGGGTGGGCCGTACCACTACCAACATACTACTTATTAACTGAGAACCAATGTCAATAATATCAACAATCTGTCAATTGCATAGTAATCATGTATTCAAGCTATTCAAAATGGATAGAATCATGATTTATAAAAAAAAAAGAAGAAAAAAAAACATTTTTTGAAATCTTTTTTTTTTTAAACAATAATTTCGCGGACCCCCTGCAGTACCTCCGCGGACCCCCTAGGGGTCGCGGACCCCCTGTTGAAGACACCTGCTATAGAACATGTAGATCTCTTCCATAGGGACAGGGACTGGTGATGGATTTAGCTAAACTTATGGATAGGAAAGCCCAGAGAACTCACTTCTAGCAAACATGGCAACCCTAGCTGGTTGCCATGCCAACACTGCCAGAAGTGCACTTTGAGATTTGAGACTCTGAAACTTTTCAAGTTGAAACTGAAAAAGTAAGAGCAAACATGGCAACCCTGCATGGTTGCCATAAACACTGCCAGAACTGCACCTTGAAACTTGAGACTTGAAACTTTTCATGTTGAAACTGAAAAAGTAAGAAGCGCAACAAAATAATAATAATCTGAAACCGAAAAAAAATTATTTGAATCTGTAAAAATAAGATCTGAGAAAATAATACCTGAAAAAAAAAAAGTGAAACTCTGAAAATATGTTGGCGAAACACTGCACAATGTCTTGGAAGAATTTCTTCAGAGATACAACAAATTTTTTCAGTTTCAAAATCATTTTTCAGTCTTGCAAAAAATATTTTCAGAGATTGAAAATAACTCTCAAGGTTTTGAAACCTTAGGAGTTTACAAGGTTTCAAACATGAAACACAGAGGGAGAAAAGTGCCAAAATGCATATTCTGAAACTGTGTTTCTGATGAAGTTGACACTCTGAAAATGTGTTGGCGAAACTCTGAAAAGTGATTTGAATCTCTGAAAAAATTTGTTGTATCTCTGAAGAAATTCTGCCAAGACATTGTACAGAGTTTCGAAATCATTTTTCAGAGACTCAAAAATATTTTTCAGAGATTCAATTTTTTTTTTCAGAGATTCAAAAACATTTTACAGTCTTGAAATACTACTTTCAAGGTTTGGACTATTGGCATGAATCTAATCCCATAGTTTTCCAGGCTGTTAATACATTCTTCAATCAATAAAAAATAAATAAATAAGCAACTTGTTCACTTTAGAACAGAGGTCTTCAATCTGCTCCATCAGATGGAGCAGATTGAACATTCGGGTAGGCTATATTCATGTATGACATTGTGTTTCATATGTATTTTTTTTAAACATGAATACATAGGCATACCTTATTGAGAACAATGTCAATAATACTATCAACAATGTCAACCTCCGCGGACCCCCTGGGGGTCGTCGACCCCCCCCCCCCCACACACACACACACACACTCCCAAGACGCCACCTGCAATAACCAATATTTACAAGCAACTTCACAGACAAATAAGTCCAAAGTCGCTTATAATAAGCACACATGGCAACACTAAATCCTTGGCACGTTCAGAACGTACATTGTACTCTTTAGATACCTCTATAAAATTGCACAGTGTGCACATTGAAAAGTAACATAGCAGAAAAAAAGTTTTATATGATGTCTTTTATTTTCCAGAAGTGATTATTTGACAAAGGTCTAAGACAGTCAGAATAATTGTTTGTTGTTGGTTTGTTCATGAGCTTCTCCACGGACTTCCATGGAATCCAATGCAGGCCACCAAACTTCCGGCCGCAGGCAGGGGCGTCACTAGCAATTCTGGGCCCCTAGGCCAGAAATCTGTATGGGCCCCCCCATGCAAGCGGAGAACCGGCCAACCGGGAACACTTTGTTACTGTTTGAATGACATGTCTCACAATGATACGGTAGCCGTGATCGCCTCAGCAATCATGTTCACCTTATTTGTCAAATTGTAACACCATTTACCATTTTTGTCTACTTTTAGTGTTACTCTTGTAGCCTAAGCAGGATATAAACAAACATGTAGTGTCTGGTGTAACAATTTGACAATGCTAGCTCTTGAAACAAAGTCCAGGAATTTTAACTTGATCTAACCATGATCACTACACATAATCATCCATTACATGCACACTCAGATACAGCTACTGTATTATTAATACAGTATAATCCACAACAGTCCCATGAAATAAAAAGTGCAGACCACCATCATCACCAGCAAGTGAATGAGACACCAGAACTCTGACTTGAGCCCAGCCTCCCATGCAAGCCAATATAAAACAGTATAACAATAAAACACTACATTGTATTTTTAGTAGCAGCTTAAATATGTGCAGGTGTTGTGCAGAATATACAATCACTAATCAATAGCAGCAGTGCTCAAGCAAATGCACATGAGGAGTGAAGCATATAGACTATACATAGGAAGTAGAATAGGAGAAAAAATAAGCAGTATAGGACTATTCAGATTGGGTGAAGTATGAACATGATTAGCCTACATGCAAAAATGAGTCTGCATGCAATCAGAACTTTGGCTAGTTAGCTAAACTATGGAAAACAAGGGTTGGATATAATGATCTGAGAATACATCTACTGTATAACAGGCTAGATCATATAAGGCTATATGAGAATGGCATAACAAGACATTATTGTGTGTACTGTGTCTGTGTGTATGCACATACATTGTTTTAACAGCAAAGTCAGTCAGTGTGTTTAATCTACAGCAAGATCCTGTGAACATTTTGGGAGTTCACAAAACAATAATAGCCTACTGTGACTGACTGAAACAAAAATATTGTGATGCCTAGATTGTTATTTTTGTATGACATAATCATATGACTACTAGATAGATGATGGGATATTATACAATTATTGTTATTACTAGGGACATCCAGCAGTTTGTCTTGTTTCTCCAGCAGAGTTTCTAGTGTCTCCATCTATCTCTCTGGAAGAGGTTGCACATGAACTCTGCAGCGGCCGCACTGAGGCGCTCAAACACAAACACTCTGACATTAATCCTCACACTACTTGACACTATTACCATACTTTAGATAACTAGTCATTGTTGCAACAAACCAAACCATTTTTCACTTTGATTTGGGAACCTACATACATTCATAACATGATGCGATTGTGATCAACTGATCATGTCACTAGTTTGGGAGTGCTTCCTTCCAGAACTTAGCAAACAGGTGTTTCGTTCGAAACACTTGCGTTTGTGCTTAAAACGTTATCCATGCTTATTGCTTAATGGTGTTGGATGAAGAAGGAAGAGGGGAGAAGATTTTCTGTTGCATGCTTACCCACAGACATCAGCTGCTTCCTTGAGTGTAAACAGTCAAGCTCTCCTCTCAGTTTACAGTAATGAAACATGCTGCTCTATGTCACATTACGTCTTTTTTTCTCTCTCTCCCTGTCTCTGTTCAATGCGTGTTGTGTGTGGAAGAAGCCGGGGGAGGGTGGAGCGAACAGAACCTGAAAGTTGATCTTATGTTTGCAGTCTTTTTTTTTCTTTTTCTCCCTCTCCCTGTCTCTGTTCAATGCATGCTGTTGTGTGCTGAAGAAGCTGCTTTACAGTCAGGACCGGGGGAGGGTGGGGCGAACAGAACGTGAGAGTTGATCTTATGTTTGCAGGGCCAATGAAAAGACTTTTCCATTTACTTCAGATGATCATACTTATCCTGTAGAGCACACCTAAGTTTCACAACCATAACATGATGCAAGCGGACGCACAAACCGCAAAGCTACTATAGGTCTCAAAACAACGTGAAAGCAGGAGAAACCATTTTAGCTTTGTAAGGGGTGAGTATATAATATAGGGACCCTCAATTATTTAAATTGTATCGCTCATTGGTTTTATTCCAGCAGTAATTTTAAGTTTTTAGACACAAATGATAAACATCATAATAATAATTATTATTATTGGGGGAAAAAGAGTTTTAATCCAGACTTTTCGAGGGCCTCTGGCACCTTGGGCCCCCTTACCTCAGTCTAACTTTCCTACCCCTAGCTACGCCACTGGCCGCAGGTCTGGCTCCCATGGTGAGACGAATCTGCCGTCTGGAATTGCATGATAGCGAAAATGACGTATATGTCCCTACCTTGTTTTTAATTTCCTTGGGCATCACCAAGCCCGCTATCCGCCGTCTGGCTCGCCGTGGCGGTGTGAAGCGTATCTCCGGTCTGATTTACGAGGAGACCCGCGGTGTCCTCAAGGTATTCCTGGAGAACGTGATCCGTGATGCCGTCACCTACACCGAGCACGCCAAGAGAAAGACCGTGACCGCCATGGATGTTGTCTATGCTCTGAAGAGACAGGGACGCACTCTGTACGGCTTCGGAGGTTAATAATGCTGACTTGATCTACCAACAACCCAAAGGCTCTTTTAAGAGCCACCCACACGTTATGTAACGAGTTTATTCCCACTTTTGTGCATGACTACAGCTTTTAAAGTGTACATGTGAATATACACTGTGATCAGTTGATAAGTCAAAAAAGGAATATACTGTGCTGCTACACAATGGTGTAATTCGACACGCACGACCAGGCAGAAACGTCTATTTCCACATTTGCCCAATTTAAACCTGGCTTTGCTTCATAATCACATTTTAAGCAGCCCAGGACTTAATTGGAGCCTCGCAAACAATCCTTGATCTAAAACGTAACCTGTCTTTACAACTGGGTTTAAACAAGCGTTTGTGACTCTGCCATTAATAGTCTATGAACATGTAGAGGCGGGAAAACACACTGAGTTCATTATCTTACTTTGAAGTACTCAGAATACAGAGTTTAAATTAGAATGTCCCAACTGAAGTTAACTGGAGTGATGGAACAACATCGATTCTGCTTTCCTTATCTTGAAGTAATAAACGGGCTAGGAATGGAGAAAATATAGTAACACACACACACACACACACACACACACACACACACACACACACACACACACACACACACACACACACACACACACACAATAACTCTTTCTTATATTATAGACTAATATTGGGAATAATGCCATTGTCCCAGAGACAGATTTATATAGTCTATACCTTTTGTTAGTCAAGAAAGCACTATGGCTCATTGGGGACCTTCATGGACATTAAAATATACATTTACCCTAAGTGCATGTTTAGCCGCTCAAAATATTACAGGGACAATAGAGCGCACGAGCGGGAGAAATAATACAGAAATAAAGACACCGCCCTCTTTGTGGCAGGATCAGCCAATCATATGCTGGGAGTCACATACAACATTTGCGTTGGCTGTGTATAAATAATGGTGCGACTGCGCTCTCTCAACACATTCTTCACTGCTAGCCACTGATAGAACACAGTCAGGATGCCGGAAGTTGCCAAGCCAGCGCCCAAGAAGGGCTCCAAGAAAGCCGTCTCCAAGACCGCCGCCAAGGGCGGCAAGAAGCGCAGAAAGTCCAGGAAGGAGAGCTACGCCATCTACGTGTACAAGGTCCTGAAGCAGGTCCACCCTGACACCGGTATCTCCTCCAAGGCCATGGGCATCATGAACTCCTTTGTCAACGACATCTTTGAGCGCATCGCCGGTGAAGCCTCTAAACTGGCTCACTACAACAAGCGCTCCACCATCTCATCCAGGGAGATCCAGACCGCCGTCCGCCTGCTGCTCCCCGGTGAGCTGGCCAAGCACGCCGTGTCTGAGGGCACCAAGGCTGTCACCAAGTACACCAGCTCCAAGTAAACTGAATATTCTACTGTACTAAACCAACGGTCCTTTTAAGGACCACCCATATTTTCCAAGAAAGAGTTGATCCAAATGCTAACCATATGTCTAAAATCATTATCAGCTATTGTGATGACATGAGACTTCAAACAACTAGATACACAATCAAACATGGCAAATTAAGTAACGCTGGCTACTAGTTTACAAAGGAAAGACAAACATGGCATAACAGTCTTTACAGTAGCATAGATGTATTATTTAATCCATACACCTAAAATAATGGGTGCATCGCTATGCTTGTAAAAAATAATATATATTCACATTTGAGATGTGTGTCCTTGCCTCATGATTTTATTTTGGCAGCCAAGTATGTCGTGTAGATGGTTATACTAAACTGTTATAAAAGTTGTCGTACGTGAAACTTCTGAGTAATGAGTCCATTCTGAAACAGTTTTTGTGTTTAAGTTGTAAAATACATTACATAAGTGAAACTAGTGTAGAATATGACCAGTAACATTGCGATACACAGTGCTTATTTCATCACTTTGAGATATTACAATAAGGCATCGTGGGCACTTATACAATTTTCTCCTCATAGGTCATTAGGAGCAACTCTTTGTTGAATTAGTGGGTGGCTCTTAAAAGAGCCTTTGTGAGGTTTATTCAGACGAATGAAGCAGGTTTATTTCTTGGCGGCTTTCTCGGTCTTCTTGGGGAGCAGGACGGCCTGGATGTTGGGTAGCACACCGCCCTGAGCGATGGTCACTCCGCCAAGCAGTTTGTTGAGCTCTTCGTCGTTGCGGACGGCCAGCTGGAGGTGACGGGGGATGATACGAGTCTTCTTGTTGTCACGGGCGGCGTTTCCAGCCAACTCCAAGATCTCAGCGGTCAGGTACTCGAGGACAGCCGCCAGATAGACCGGGGCGCCGGCACCGACTCTCTGGGCATAGTTGCCTTTACGCAGCAGCCTGTGGACACGACCCACGGGGAACTGGAGCCCGGCACGGGATGAGCGAGTCTTGGCCTTCGCCCTGGCCTTTCCGCCGGTTTTGCTTTTTAAATAAACTTTATTGAAAATTGGCAGTTTACAATTATTTAAGCATTTGCATTCATCCATACAATTCAAAGGCATGTAAGTACATTATAATTAACACAAATAATATATGTAAGGGCATTACTTTCCGTTTTAAACCCCCCCTTTTCACTCTCAAGTCCAAGTCTTTAGATACACAAAATATAATAGAAAATAGAAATATAATAAATATAAGAGCCAAACAAATTACAAAGTCAAAAGGTGCCACGGCTTCAGTACGTTTTGTTTAGAGTCCATAGTTCTTTGTCTCTTCAGCTCAGTGTATCTGCTTAAAGACCATCTCTCCAGAGATGGCCTCCTGCTTAATAGTCATTGCACAGCGTGTATTCCACAGTTTGTTCACTGTGGTACATACAACAGACCAAAAGAAGTCCTGGTCCATGGGTGAAAGCTTCTCGTCAAAAACACCATACATTACCGCGTTATAACTCAATTTTGCGGGCCATTCTCCCCCACACATACTGCGATCTGGAACAATCAACCAGCAGGTGCTCTATCGTTTCATCTTCGTCACGATTAACAAAGGGGCATTTAACTGTTGTTACAAAACAACTCCATTTGACAACTGCCCTAACGGCTAGTCGTCTTACAGACACGAGCCACATGACGTCTCTCTTTTTTTCAGACAAGTTTTTACTCCAAATATTTTTTAGACACACCTGCTTCTGGTTGTCATCCAGATCTCTGTAGGGGAAAACGCCACCATACATATCATCACATATAACACCATAGATTTTCTTGCTCGACATTTCAGTCCAATCAATATTCAGATGTGCAGAAATACACAATAAATCACCATACATGATTTTAAAATAAGGCAAAGAGCTCCGTGCTCGGCCCTTCTTCTTGGTCCAGCTTAAAGCCTCGCCAATCCATACTGCACTTCTTTTAAAGCCAGAAGCTACATTTTTACAGAAGGCAATTTTTAGTTTTAATCCCAGGTCAACAGCTCCAAGACCTCCAAAACGCTTACTTTTATATAAAAGGTTTCTTTTGGTCACCTCCCTGGTGGTTCCCCAAATAAAGTTGACCAATAATTTATTTAACTTTTTAAGTGTCTGGTCCTTGGGAGGAAAAATGGTTGCGAGAAATAATAGTTTTGATACAATACATGATTTTATAATTATAATCTTCGTTTTATAGCGACATGATTTATTTTCCCATTTATCTAATTCTTCTTTTATCATTTTTTCCTTGTCATCCCAGTTTTTCCCATAACTATCACTGCTGCTGAACTTGATACCCAGTACTGTCATTGTTTCACTGTCTTTTATATTTACTGTTGGCCGCGCCTCCCTCCTCCCGAACCAGACACCCTCCGTTTTATCTGGGTTCAGTTTAGAACCGGAGACCTCTTCATAAAGTGACAGGTGCTCTTTTATAACGTCTAGCTCATACTGATTTTTAATTATAATGATCACGTCGTCAGCGTAGGCCAGGACGACCACCCTCTCACCACTACTAGTTTTTATACCTGAGAGTCTTTTATCATTTTTAATTCGTTTTAATAAAGGGTTAATAGCCAGGATATATAGGGCTGCCGATAGGGGGCACCCTTGCTTCACCCCCCTCTTAATTTCAAAAGCCTCTGTTAAAACACCATTTACATTTACCTGAACCGTTTAAAACCATATACTTTTAAAACTTCCCACAAATACTCTCTAGAGATGAAATCAAACGCTTTTTTTTGGTCTAAACTTACAATAAAAAAGTCCTCCTTTACATCACCACCAGTAATATCTCTCAAGATACCCAGATTATCCCACATGAGTCGTCCCTTAATAGCACATGTCTGTTCTTTTTCTATAATTTTTTCCAGGTCGTTATTTAATCTATTGACTACTATCTTTGCCAATATTTTATAATCAACATTCATAAGTGTAACATGTCTCCAGTTATCTAAATTATGCGAAGGCCCCTTTTTATATATAAGCGATATAACACCATGATAGAACGAAGGGTGCATTTTGCCTGTCTTGATTCCATCGTTAAGAGCAGAAGTCAGCAGGTCAACTAGCTCCTCTGTGCATGAGAGAAAAAGCTCATTAGGCAGGCCGTCTGGACCTGGACTCTTGCCTTTACGTAAATGTGAGATTGCTTCCCTCACCTCATTTTTAGTTATTTCCCCACCTGCTGAATTAAGTCCAACCTCGCTTAGATCGATGAAGTCGAGAAAGCTATGCAAAACTGCCTCATTAATAGTAATTTTCTCATACATTTTTTTACAGAGTTCTCTAATGGTTTCCCTTTTTATTTTTTCATCCTCAATGAATTGGCCATTGTCATTTAGAATTGGACCAAAATGTTTATTTTCCAAATCCTTCTTGTGTATATTCATTAGACTATGTATATTACTGGAGCAATCTGTGTCCCCCATACCAGCCTGTAGGCGGAGGCAATAAGACACGTCATTTAATTTAGCCAATTGAGTTTCCATTTCACTTAAGAGCTCAATATCAGCCTCCGATTTATCTACTTTCGTTCGGAGATTCACATAATCAACCATTAAAGCATTATACTTTTCGTTTTGCTCCTTATTTAAAAGTTTAGACTTAAATTTAAAGAAAAACCGAAGTCGCTCTTTCAATACCTCCCATAATTCAATGTATGATTCAGTTAACACATGTAACGACCTGGTAATAGCCACCTCTTTTTTTAGTTCTGTAAATACATCATTATTTCTTAAACAGCTCACATTCAACTTCCAAAAACCCTTCTTTTCTGTTTTGCCGAGTCTTAAAACGACAACTACGGCCAGATGATCAGACTTAACCAACACACAGGTTTTATAATTTAAAGGAGTAATATTTTCATTTATATAAATATGGTCTATTCTCGTCTTGACATTTTTGTCAAAACGAGTATAGCCCACGTCTGTTGGATGCAACACTCTAAAAACATCCTTGACACCACAGAACTCATACATTTTTTTCAATTCATTTCCTTCTCTATTGCGGACCCGGGGATTCACGTGCACAGCAGAAATTCTGTCTAATTCCTCAGTGTACGCATTAAAGTCACCACATAATATAGTGTAGTAACCAACAGTCAATAGCTCGTATAACTTTTTAAACATCCTTACTTTAGTTGCAGAGTCTGGTGTAGTATACACATTTATAATTCTCATTTTTAAATTTAAATAAAAACAGTCAACTAGTAAAATTCTGCCTGGTATAATTTCTCTTTTCTTAATAATTTCTGCTTTACTCTTAAAAAATACACCCACTCCATCAGCTTTATCAAAACCTAAAGAAATAATAGAAGTGCCTTTTCTCCACATAGCAGCTACATCAGCAATATCACTGTGTGTCGTCAGCCTCAGTTCTTGTGCACATATAATATCATACCTTGTGCTGTGGAGAATGCTCATCTTGGACTGTCTGTTCTCCAGAGATTTGATTCCTCTCATGTTACATGTAACGATTGAGAGTGTAGCCATGACGAAAAGGTGTGAATGTTAATCATTTCTTCCTATGCTTCTTTTCTTCATTCGCCAGCGGCGACGTATAACGTTTGTTGTTAACACTCACGTGAGCTCCGTCTCCTTGTGTCCCTTCTGCAGCAGCGGGGAGAAGCCCCTCTCCTCCGCCAGAAAAAAGGCTGCTGCTTGAGCTGTTGTCGCTCCGTTCACTCGGCTCCTCGCTTGCTGAGTCGTAATCAGACTCCTCGCCCTGCTCCTCATCGCGTTGCTCATCATCCTCATCTCCCTTCTCCTCCTCGACGCCAGAAGAGTCGGACCAGGGAGGCAGGATGTTTTTCACAGCTTTCTCCAGCTGTCTGACCGCCTCCTCCGTCTCCTCAGCAGCGGCTGCCTCTGGGCACGAGGATGGCGGCGACTGCTGTCCCACCATCTGAACGATCGCCCCTCCGGAGCGCGCGGCTGCTCTCATGTTGGCGGCTGAGAAAGAACTTCTCCCACGGCCTCTCCCTCTGCCTGGCACCAGCTGCTGGTTCACCTTCGTCTCAGCTGTCGTCCCAGCTTCACCGCGCTCCCCACTCGGAGTTGGTGTTGTAGCGCCGGGTTCCAGCTGAGTACGACCTCTCCCAGGCACCAGTTTAGAGAGGGAACTCAGGATTGCGATAGTCCTGTAGTTGCCAGGGTCAGGCTCCTTCCTCCCCGTCCCCGCTGTCATCCCAGCTTCACCGCGCTCCTCAATCGGAGTTGATGTTGTAGCGCTGGGTTCCAGCTGCGGACGGCTCTGCTGCCCACTGTCAGCCGACTGTGGGGTGCTGGCATCCTCTGATGGCGGCACCATAGAGTTATAGTAAGAGGGCAGCACCTGCTGTCTGCTGCTCCTTAGTAGCTCCACGACCTGTCTCTGCTGTTCCGCTGCTTGTTCTTTGCGCTGTTCTTTAGCCTTGTTGCTGTAAGACTTAGGGCACTGGAAATACGAGTGCCCGAGCTCTCCACACAGGCTGCATACCGCGCTGTTCTGGCAGTCCTTCGCCTTGTGTCCTAAGCCCGAACACTTCCAGCACTTGACCTCCTTGCACTCCCGGACCTGGTGCTCCGTACTGCTACACACGAAGCACCTGGTCTCCTGGCCCGGGTAGAACACACGGCCGTTGTATGGGCCCAGAGAGATGGAACTGGGCAAAGACACCCGCTGGCCGTTGAAGTCACGCTTCATTTCCACCTTGTATTTGCGTATTCCATACCAGATCCCAAAGGCATCGACAGGCTTATACGGCTTCTCCAGGATGTTGCAGTACCTTTTCAGGTACAGCTCGACGTCATCGTCTGAGACCCGTCCGGTCCAGAACTTAACCACCACATTCACGATGTTGATGCTGACTGAGGACTCTATGGACCAGTCCTTCCATTTCTCTTCCTCGATATCAAAGGCATACTGCTCTAAAAAGCGACGTAGAATCGGTTCTTGATAGAAACAGAGCTCGAACTCACGCCTGTTAGGCAATGCTATAAACGAATAGATATCCTTAGCACACACACGTTTGTTTTTAAACAACAGCTCTTTGCCAACAAACTCCCGTGTGGGGAGGTCTGCCTCGCCCGTATACTTTAGACGAGCCCAGTTATGGACGAAACGGGACGCAAACGTAGTAGACATTATTACTACATTATAACGCCTGTCTTGCCTCGCCCGCTCATTCTGAAGGTTTATTTCTAGAGTATAAATTCGACGAAATGTCCGCCGGACCGCCGGTTTTGCCTCTTCCGCTCATGGTGTAGGGTTATTTCTAGAGTATTTGCTCGAAGAAATGTGCTGGAAGTGAGGAGCACGAGCCCTTTTATACGTTTGACTTTGTAACACACTTTTTGTGATTGGTGGGACAGACTCTGTGTGCGCCCCACCAATCACAAGACCTAGTGTGTGCGCGGGCCGAGTGTGTATGAGCTCCCCACCAATCACTAGTGGCGTGATCGGCTCCTCCCAGACTAAACTCTGGTTCCTCCCAAAGAAGGAGGTTCCTGACCACAGACCAATCGGAGAAAGACGGCGCCTCGGAGCCGTTGAGATAAACAGAACGAGTCTTAGCTCTTTTTATCACAACTTCTTTGTTCACGCAGCAGAGAGAGAGAAATGGCAAGAACCAAGCAGACCGCCCGTAAATCCACCGGAGGCAAAGCCCCCAGGAAGCAGCTCGCCACCAAGGCAGCTCGTAAGAGCGCGCCGGCAACCGGTGGAGTGAAGAAGCCTCACCGTTACCGTCCCGGTACAGTGGCTCTGAGGGAGATCCGTCGTTACCAGAAATCCACCGAGCTGCTGATCCGCAAGCTGCCCTTCCAGCGCCTAGTGAGGGAGATCGCCCAGGACTTCAAGACTGACCTGCGCTTCCAGAGCTCCGCCGTCATGGCTCTGCAGGAGTCAGCCGAGGCTTATCTGGTCGGTCTGTTTGAGGACACCAACCTGTGCGCCATCCACGCCAAGAGGGTGACCATCATGCCCAAAGACATCCAGCTGGCCCGTCGTATCCGTGGAGAACGTGCATAAACTATCCGTCACTGTCTGAACCCCAAAACGGCTCTTTTAAGAGCCACCCATCTACTTGTCTAAAGATGACATTCCTCCCTTGTGCAATCGTGTACTTTTTATGAACAATGCACAACCATTTGGTGGAAATGCAATGAAGCTACTTTTTGTTTCACCTGCAGTCCCCCCCCCCCCCCCATACAGCAACGTTTATTGGCATCATAAATCAAAATAATATATTTTATTTCTATTGCACTTTTCATTCAATGAATCTCAGAGTGCTACATTTGCAAGGAGAACACATACTAAAAGAATAAAAGATTATCCAAGTCAATAATATAACGTTAGCAGGTGCATACAATAATCAATAATATATATGTATTCCGCTCAAAACTACGAAAGCACACCAGCATTAAAATCTACTTTATGTGCCCAGTGTTTTCTTGCAAAGGTTTTAATATTGTATTTGTGTGCCATAACGTATGTCGGTGGTCCAGTTGTCACATGTTCTGTTTTGGCGTGTGGGCCTCATACAACATGTTCACGTGCGGTGTAACTATTAGGCCTGAATACAATGTCCACGTGTGGAAACTGTGATTATGGGAGATATTATGGCAACCTTGCAAGTTCTGCTCATGCGTGAACTACGGTCTGTGCCATTGTGCTCTGAGGACGTAAGGGAGGACAGGCACCTCCCCACCCCACCCCCCCCCCCCCCCACACCACCCACACACACACACACACACACACACACACACACACACACACTCATTATTGCTGGTCCACTTCTCTATTTCATTGTTTGCTGTTTTGTTATTTTTCGACATTTGTAACATCATTTGCTCTGGTCCACAATAATTACGTATTTTAAATAATAGGTTACATAATTATGACTAAAAAAGCTGATAAACTAATAGAGGAATGCAGTCATGCAAAATGCATAGCCTACTACATTTCCCCCTGGAGTCATATATAGGGTTGGGACTCGTTTGGTTTGAACCGATTCCGATTCTTTTTCGGTTCCCCCTTATCGGTTCCGGGTAGAACCGGTTCCTAAAACGGTTCTGGAAGATCTCATATATATATATATATATATATATATATATATATATATATATATATATATATATATACACACACACACACACACACACACACACACACACACACACACACACACACACACACACACACACACACACACAATATAGATATAGATATAGATCATTATTATTATTATAATAAAGTGATTCCCTGATTACTATAGCAACTTGTAGGCTATAACTACTATTTCAACTTAACCACAATAACAATGGGTGGACTGGACGTTCAAACAGTGGAGAATACATGGTTATTTAACGGCACGATGAATAGCCGATCTGCAAGCTCACAACGCGTCGCACCGTCGCAACGTGCTGTGAGCTTGTAGATCGGCTAGTCTTTCGTTGTCATCCTCCCAGCTGCTACCACCAGTGTGAAAGCTGAAAGGAGTGACTTGCTCACTGTTGCTAGTAGTTCTAGTATTCATAAAACCTCAGACAAACGTCGTGTCCGTCATATGGGACACCATGAATGCAGGGGCGTACCCAGGAATGAGAGTCAGGGTAGGCGAGATGCCAGCCGAAATGCCCCCCCCCCCCCCCCCCATAAAATTAATAAAAAAAAATATAAAAAAAAAAAAAAAAAATCACACATTTTAAAATAGTTATAATAAAAACAATATTCAAGTAGGCCTATATTCAATGTAAGGGACAGGTCGAAAATGCCATGACCCCTCCTAAAATCTAAGTTTATGCCTAACCTCAAAGTGAGAAAATAAAATGAAAATGTTGGAATTTGGCTGTATTGTTAGACAGGATCAAAAATAAATAAAAGGCGAGCGCCTTTTCGCCTTAATGAGTTGTCCGCGCCTGCATGAATGAACTGTACAAGCCAAGTGAAATGGATATTAGCTCTGTGGATACTCCGTGGTTAGTAGCAGCTAGCTGCTAGGCTACTGAAGAAAGAGAAGCGGCAGGCGGCAGATGCAGTCACTGGTACAGATTTTAGGAGACTGCACATTTGCACAAACGGATTGCACTGCCTTTTGTGCACTTTGCATGCTTTTTTCCTCTCTTGTAGCGCTAACGTTAGCTCCGTCTGTCTAGAAGGACGCTAGTAGCATTCTGAGCCTAGTTCAGCAGGCGTAGGGTCTGCTCTGTGAGTGGGCGTATCCACCTCACTCACACACACATGTAGCGAGACGTCACCACAGTTGCTTGTAATGCGCACAGCTGGGCCAAATGAACGCTCATGAGAAATTCCAGGAACCGTTATAGGAACTGGTCATAAAAATATGATGGAACCGGCTCCGGTTCTTCAATTTCGGAACCGGGTACCCTAAAGAACCGGTTCCGGGTCCCAACCCTAGTCATATAGTCCATGGGCCATACGAGATGTCGGTATCTGAAAGGTGGCAAAGATTACCATGTTACCATGCATTTTTGAAAAGCTCTATATCTGTAGATTATATTTTGGTATGATAACCCTTTCTGAGACACAGCTAAATTTGTGTTATCAGCCGATAGAGTCGGTGTCCCATTAAAGGACAACTTTAGTTTTTTTCAACAAGGGTTCATATTTTAGATTGTAATTAAAGAATTTAAAATATGAGTGTTCAAATTATTTCATTTACTTCTTTCTATTGTTTTAGAGATTCTTATTTCAGATGTTGGGGGCATGCGTACAAGTGGCTAAATACGTCATTTTACACAGAATAAGCCCATTCCCAAGATAGAACGCAACCTTTCATGGTTGGATGTGACTTATGGGGGTTAGAAGTGTTACGTTAAATATAGCAATAAAGAAACTGCTGGCTTATTGTGTCTAAAAAGACACATTTAGCCACATACGCATGCCCCACATTTTAGCACTGGTAAACGCGATAAAACAATAGAACGAAGCAAATGAAAATATTTCAACACTCACCTTTTCTTCTCTCTAATTACAATCTAAAATATGAACCCTTGTTGTAAAAAAACAAAGTTGTCCTTTAACTTTACTATACAGGGGGGAAAAGTAGCATATGAGGGGTCAAACTAGGGTTTTTTTCATGAGTCTGAATCCATTGCAAGCATCTGTTTTGCACAAAAAACATTCCCTGGGCTACAAACGGCCCCACAAGACTATGGTTTAGTGATGAAAAGTGAGTCATCACTTTTCACACAATATGGCTTTTGGCTTTGTCGTACTATTGCGCGCAGAAAACAGCAGACCTACAACGCATCGCAAGCGCAACGCTTTGTGGGCTTGTAGATCGTCTGTTTTCTGCCACCAGTGCCCAGTCATTTTTAGAGACAGCTACATGGCGACGGACCACCCGTGAGTCGGCCGCCCTGCAGGAGTCCCACGGCACCTCTCGTGGACCTCCGCTGCAGTCGCCCCGTGGTCGGCGGCCATGTGTCGGCCTCTACCGGGGTCGCACACTCCCACGGCAACTCTCGCCCCATGGTAGGCGTCGAGGGACGCCACAGGGCGGCCGACTCACGGCCACCATGCGGGGGTCCGTCGCCGACGACCCTCCACCGGGGTGTCTCTGGCGGACCACCGGTCGTCGGGGGGGGGGGGGGGGGGGGGATTATTTTTGTAATGTTATTTTCCAGTGTTGAATAATGGTTTGAATATAATCAATAAGAATTAATGCAATACTGTTATTTATCATTAAAAGTTACTTTTCATTATTAAGAAACGTTTTATTTTTTGGGAATGTTAGTTTCCGTGTTCAATAAAGGTTTGAAGAGGAATTCAAAGCCAAAAGAAAATCACAACATCATATTGTGTTACGTCAGTCGAAACCGCCGGATGTCCAAAAAAAAAGGCAGACGAGCCAAAGTGGTACCGACAGCGGGATGTGCCACCTTGGGTGCCACCCTGGGTGCCAGAGCAGAACCTCTGACCCAAATTTGTCCTGTTCTAGTGCCAGGAGGCATAATTACGGATGAGAATCGAAAACCGGTTCTTGTTGAGAACCGGTTCCCGGTGTATCGATGTCTTGGAATCGTTAGCCAAATCCTTAACGATTCCGCTATCGATGCCTGTACATGCTCGATGACATCACACACTCGACACGCTGCCTTGCTTTGTCAGGGTCGATTCAGACTCTTATAAGGAGCCTAACTTATTTTGGTTCGGCACTGTCCAGACCCAAATATGGTTCACCCGACTAAACTCGGCTCCTTGGTGATGAAATGTTGTGACCTATTAACTTAATTTCGGTGCTCAGCGGTGTCTTCTCATTCATTCAGCCCGGCTTCAAGTTCATATTTTCGGCTGTGAGGCCAAGGAAACAGTGGTCGTTTGGGAGGGAGACACGCCGACTTCCAAATGCTTGTGTGGTAGGGTATTAATGAAAACGTCGACTGAGTCGACTTCATTACACAAGTCGACTCCCACCAGATTGCTCTATGTGTGCGTCTGTACAGCATTCAAACAGTAGGATTGCTTAATGTCAAGGATGAAATGATCCAATATTACAGTGCTACATTACATTTGGTATAATATGGTTCTATTGTGAAAATAGCAGATCTACATGCTCACCTCCCGACTTAATTTCGGTACTCAGCGGTGTATTCTCATTAATTCAGCCCGGCTCCAATTTAATATTTTCGTCTATGAAGCCAAGGAAACAGCGGTCGTTTGGGAGGGAGACACGCCGACTTCAAATGCTTGTGTGGCCGTGTATTGAGCGGGAAAATCCCAGTTGGGTGGTGTCCCAGTTGGGCGGTGTCCAAGTTGGGCGTCGGTGTAGCGTTAGGCGGCAAGCGTACAGCTATGAGACCCCATTGATTTCTCGCCGAAAGTTTGATGAGCAATACAATGGTTATATGTGACAGTTATTGTCCACGACATTGCAAGTGGCGCGAAGGCCAGCGGACCTTGGTCCTGCTCTTCGCGCCCGAGCGCCGCGTGAATGCAGCCGTGGTGAATGCAGCCGTGGTGAATGCAATCGTTTACGGCCTGGGCAAGCGCACGATAAACGCATGAATGGGATGAAGATCGCTTGCTTTACAGTCTGTTGGAAAGGCTCCCCCACCGCCTTATCGCTGCACCGCCCAATTGGGACACCGCCCAACTGGGACTTGCCCGTATTGAGAGTCGCAGAGCTGTTACATTAGCCAGTTTAAGCAACGCTACGGCAACGGCAGATGACAACGGTAATCGGAAATGATCCGCGCTCGATAGATGAACCTGCCGTCGCCGCGGCCGTCTCTACTACGGCAGGAGGTACCTTCCCACGTAGTGCCTGCTCCGTCTGCTGCGTGTGCGCGTCGCCATGGGAACCAAAGCGTTCAATGAAAGGGGTGGGAACCCGTCCCGCCGAGGCTTTGCTTAACCATTTCGATCGCTACGGCGATTACGTCATAGCAGCCGTAGTCCGCCTGGCGTTGCCGTCCTGAAAATCGCCGAGCTTAAGGTCGCTATTGTCAGCTGGTTCTCGCTCTGGCTGGAGACGAGAGTGATGGGCTGGGAGGCGCGCGCGACACACACGCACACACACGCACACGCACACACACGCACACGCACACGCACACGCACACACACACACACACACACACACACACAGTATTATTATTATTATTTTACAAATTGCCAATATACAACATGCTCCAAAGTTACATCTTCACAGTATTGTCATCAGTGGTAATGAATGGATTGTGACAGTGACAGACTAGTGTATGCGTGTCATAATCACTTAGATAATACCACAGTTGATTGAAGATTTTAACACATGTTGCTGTATGTTGATCACAGTAAGTTATTTGTCCATAAATCCATCTAGTGTTGCAACAGTTTTCATCTGTCATTGGAAGTCGGGATCAACTCCACCATCATGCTGCTGTCAACAGGAGTGTGTTTACTGGGGTCAGAAAACCTTCTATTTATAGCAAAACGGATGGGAAAACAGTATAGTATATGGTATTGCGTCGCCAGGTATGTCTGCTAAGAGTATTGTGAGTATTGTTGTTAATTTAACATAGTTTAAAATGTTTTAGACGCAAAATGACAGAGGAAACACTATGCTCTGACTGTGCAAGGGTGATGTTTAGAGCGTATCACTTAAAAACGAGAGTGCTTTTTTCATCGCAGTTATATTGATAACAAAAAGGCACATGTGTGCTAACTGGTCAGCTCTTTGCTTCATTTCATAACATGCACCGCAGTTTGTTTTAATCGAGGAGAAAACACAAGTGGCACATAAAGCCACCTAGACAAGAGGAGCTGTGTGTATGTTGTCTCTATATGGTTCTCATGTGGTGTTTAAGTCCAGCCCCTTCAGAGCGTGCAGCACCCGTCTGTCAGACTTATAGAAGGAAGGACGAACTACTACTATCCGAGACAACTATGGCAGAAGTAGCACCAGCACCCGCCCCAGCTCCGGCCAAGGCCGCAAAGAAGAAGGCGGCTCCCCGACCCAAGAAGACCGGCCCCAGCGTCGCTGAACTGGTCGTCAAGGCCGTGTCCGCCTCCAAGGAGCGAAGCGGTGTGTCTCTGGCTGCGGTCAAGAAAGCTCTGGCTGCCGGCGGCTACGATGTGGAGAAGAACAAGGCCCGCGTCAAGATCGCCGTCAAGAGCCTGGTCGCTAAAGGCACCCTGGTTCAGCTCAAAGGCACCGGCGCGTCCGGCTCTTTCAAGTTGAACAAGAAGGCAGAGACGGTGAAGGCGAAGAAGCCTGCTGCAAAGAAGGCAGTTAAAGCAAAGAAACCCGCTGCCGCCAAGAAACCCGCAGCGGCTAAGAAGCCCAAGAAGGCGGCAGCAAAGAAGCCCGCAGCCGCGAAGAAATCACCCAAGAAAGCCAAGAAGCCCGCCGCCAAGAAAGTAGCAGCTAAAAGCCCCAAGAAGGCCGCCAAGAGCCCCAAGAAAGTGGCTAAGAAGCCCGCAGCAGCCAAGAAGGCTCCAGCCAAGAAGGTTGCCAAACCCAAGGCAGCAAAGAAGGCAGCCCCCAAAAAGAAGTAAACCGTCTGTTCAATCTCTATACCCACAAAAGGCTCTTTTAAGAGCCAACCACTTCGTTTATAAGAGTATCCACGTTCATTATACCATGGTCATCATGTGCGAGTTACTGGAATAATAACCAGTCTGTTTAAAATACGTGTTAATAGTCTAATGCCACTTACAACTAATAACGAGTAGAGGAATAATTTTTACATACAGTTAAGACAAAGTTTATGAACATGATCACCCACGTATCCCCTATGGCGTCATTTTGTTAATCCATAAATCACTGTTTGACAAAACATTAATATCTAATATAGTAGCCTGCTACCATTGTTAGATCAAAATCATATACGCAATTATAAATAGTAACCCGGTTTGATTGATCGAAGACATCTACATCCACCTCTACATCATGTGCAACACATGGCAAATGTGACATTATTGCTCAAATAAGCGAGACAAGAAGTCAGTATTAAAACGTAAATATTGACTATACCTTTATCCACCTCTACATCATGTGCAACACATGGCAAATGTGACATTGCTCAAATAAGCGAGACAAGAAGTCAGTATTAAAATGTAAATATTGACTATACCTTTATTATAAAACGTTTAAACTTGAGAGTCGAAAACAAATGATATGGCAGAGGGTGTGCTTGCTACGCATGTATTAAGTAACACCAACTGAATACATGAATACATTGACTAGAATATTAATAGGGGAGTTTAAAAACAATGAACAACAATCATGATATAGAGGACTTGACGAGCAATATTACTATAAACTAAGGGGTGATGTGACGCCCACAAAGTCTGCCTGTCCTCCCTTACGTCCTCAGAACACAGATAAAAAGGCATGGCTTTGAGCTCTGGAACCATTCACTTCTGCATCTTCAACTGATTGAAGCTTAAAAATGAGTGGGCGTGGCAAAGGCGGAAAGGGACTGGGAAAAGGAGGCGCCAAGCGTCATCGCAAGGTTCTCCGTGATAACATCCAGGGAATCACCAAGCCCGCTATCCGCCGTCTGGCGCGCCGTGGCGGTGTGAAGCGTATCTCCGGTCTGATCTATGAGGAGACCCGCGGTGTCCTCAAGGTCTTCCTGGAGAACGTGATCCGTGATGCCGTCACCTACACCGAGCACGCCAAGAGAAAGACCGTGACCGCCATGGATGTTGTCTATGCTCTGAAGAGACAGGGACGCACTCTGTACGGCTTCGGAGGCTAATAATGCTGACTTGATCTACCAACAACCCAAAGGCTCTTTTAAGAGCCACCCACACGTTATGTAACGAGTTTATTCCCAATATACAGCCTCTATATAAATACAATATGATCAGTTAATAATCCATAACATGAATATGCTGTGCTGCTAGAGATACAGTTGTAATTCGACACGCACGACCAGGCAGAGACGTCTTATTTCCAAATTAAACCTCGCTTTGCTTCATAAACCCATTTTAAGCAGCATGGGGCTTGGAGCCTCGCAAACAATCCTTGATCTAAGACGTAACCTGTCTTTACTTGTGGAGTAAGTTGTGATTTAAATATTAACGTGAAACAGTATAGGGCCTATATCACGCTCTGCGATGAACCATAGTACAACTGGGTTTAAACAAGCGCTTGTGACTGCCATTATTAGTCTATAAACATGTAGAGGCGGGAAAACACACTGAGTTCATTATCTTACTTTGAAATACTCAGAATACAGAGTTTACATTACATTGTCCCAACTGAAGTTAACTGGAGTGATGTAACTAAATCAATTCTGCTTTCATTGTCTTGAATTAATAAATAAACGGGCTAGGAATGGAGAAAAATAAAGTACACACACACACACACACACACACACACACACACACACACACACACACACACACACACACACACACACACACACACACACACACACACACAGAGAGAGAGAGAGAGAGAGAGACACTGCTGGAAATGGAACCCAAACCCAACCCAGCTCTGCCTGCACGTTACCGTGATGCATGAAAACTGTTTTCACCTGTACTTTTGTTCTCATTGTATTGTATTGTGTACACTTCTGCTTTGGCAATGTAAACGTATGTTTTCTCATGCCAATAAAGCCCTTTGAATTGAAATTGAATTGAATTGACTGCTGCCAGTGCACCCGGTTCTCTATTTTGTTTTTATTTACACATTATAATACTTAATTAACTTATTAATATTGGGAATAATGTCATTGTCTCAATGAATAGACAGATTGATATAGTCTATACCTTTTGTTAGTCAAGAAAGCACTATGGCTTGTTTCCATTTGGGGACCTTTATGGACATTAAAATATACATTTAGGGGAGAACCGGGTCCAACGGCGCACGTTTTTCTAATTCCCTCCCTGCACCGAGATTAATTAATCTTAAACAACCTTACTTTCTTGTGAACAAGATACACTTGTCTTCTAACATTATCCGCTGTTTTTTTCAATTTTGGTGAAACAAAACAGGCGCAATCAGCAAATAACGCGACCTCGCGCCGACTTCCTCATCTCAAGTCTTGCGGGGCAAGAAGCGCACCCAGGATGGACATACGGCGCACTGCGTCCCCTAGCGACGCTATCTATGCTGCATGCTTGGATACAACCTCCTAATAAGCCACGAGGTCATCTAACGCTTATTGATGCATGAGGAAATTACCATATCTATTGTCAAATAGCCTACAGTTATCATGTTAATGTCATCATTGTCTGAAATTACCATAATTCTCACCTTTGAGAAGGGTTTCACATCATGTCCACTCCACCACTCCATATCCAGATGGTTCATTAGCCTACATCAATGTCAGCTGTGGTTCCTTATCATTACATCATTGTCAGCTGTAACTTAAGTCAGTGTTTCTCAACATGAGGTCCGGGGACCACCAATGGCTATTGAGGGGGCTCCAGGGGGTCCCCATCAAATATTAGGCTTAAACATCTCAGAAGATTAGAAAAATTATTCTAGATAGGCTAAGCAGAATGACTGTTCTGATTATAGTTCTCTCTACCAGCATTGATTAAGCAATAAAACATTCTCTTAGGCAGAGACAACATGTAGGCCTAATAAAAAGGACCAGACCAGACTTGATATGAATACAAAAATGTTCACATTTTGATTTTATTCACAGATATAGGCAACTGGACATTTAATGATTGTCAAAAGTGCAGTTTAAACCCCCAAACCTTTTGCAAACAAACAAGATAAGAACAACACTATATCCTGTTATGAGGTAACTTTGCATGGCTTAGGCCTATAGGCCACAACTTCATGTAAACAATAAACTGGTGGTCCCCACCATCAGTGTGTGTAGTAAAAGGTGCCACTTAAATGGTTTTTTATGTCCATGTGACAGTGCAAATATTCTGCTGATAAACATAGCAGTCTGACCCACTCCATCCCCCTATTGGCCGGTCATTTTAGACCAGGGGTCTTCGTTTTCAGGTCACAGACCTCTTAGTTGAGAGAGAGATGGAGCAGGGACCCCTACAACCCATATATTCCATATAGTTTCGTTTGACAGCACAGTCATCAATGTATTTTGGGTTCATGTAAATTTGTATTTTCAGATATTTAACCACTTGAACAGTCAATTCTTAATGAACTTGAACTTTCACTCTGTAGGCTACTTGGTCTGCTCTTTTCCCCCCCTTTTCCATCAAAAAAGCTGGACAACATAGCCTACCATGTAACAAGAAACAATGTAGGCTATTAAACTGTCTAATTTTTAATTAGTAGTTAGTAGGGTTAGTAGGGTTACACCAGTGATTGTTGTTCAGGGTTAGTAGGGTTAGTAGGGTTAGTTAGGGTTAGTTAGGGTTAGTAGGGTTAGACCAGAGTGATTGTTGTTCAGGGTTAGGGTTAGTAGGGTTTAGAAAAATTAGAAAAATTAGCCTAGATAGGCTAAGCAGAATGACTGTTCTGATTATATGCTCAGAATGACTGTTCTGAGCATTAATGTGTCCATGTGACAGTGCAAAAAATAAATAAAAGTTATACAAATTCAAGGACAACATTCTAAATTGCCATGTGTCAAAGACACAGCAAACAGTAACTCGAAAGGCTTATACAAAAGTGTGTGTGGTGTGTGTGTGTGTGCGTGCGTGCATGCGGGCTTGCGTGTGTGGTGTGTGTGTGTGTGTGTGTGTGTGTGCGTGCGTGCATGCGGGCGTGCATGTGTGCGTGTGCGTGTAGGCCTAAAGCACAATCTCCTGAATCGCCTTGGATAAAGGCACTATATAAAAGCACCTTTTAAACATTGTAACAACTGAACAACTGAACATTCAACTCACACCTGTGTTAAGTGAGCGGTGCTGATGCTGACAATGGACCCAAATGAAATCACAGGTTAGGGTTAGAACGGAAACAGCAGCTTAATCAAAGTCCTCACATTTGAGACAGACATAACGCTGCTCCTGGTCGGTGCATACTTCATGGGCCCACTCCCCACAGACAGTGCAGGCTACCCAAGTCTGTGGCCTACTCAAGTAGTCCTGTTCGCCACACACAGGACATTCTGTATCATCACCCTCCTCTTCCTCTTCATCATCATGGGCAGGCGTAGCGGCAGCAGCAGACCTTTTTCTTACCTTTGAAGGCACTGCAGACTGCTTGCCTACAGTAGACCTTTTGCCAGCCTTGCCAGTAGACTTGGGGGCAGCCGTAGGCTTGGACGGGTTCAGCTTTCGCTTAGCTTTCGACATCGAGACCCGTTTTTCCTCCTCCAAGGCTGCTTTCACAGGGGTGTCTGTTAGAATGGCAGAAGACCTTTTTCTTCCTCTTGTCTGCTGCTTCCTCGGTCCAGCCTTCGGTAGAGGTCTGAGTAACTCCGGACTGAAACCGGTTGCCTCTGGACTAGCGTTGCGTTGGGCTGAGTGATCCTGAGGCGCAGCGTGGACCTGAGCAGTGACAACCAGACGAGCTCCATGGACTTGAGTAGGAGCCTGAGACTGCTCTACAGCCTCAGGGCTCAGAGCCACAAACTCCTCCCGATCAGGTGGTGCTGTGGTTTGGTGAAGTTGAGCCGTTGCTTCCTGCAAAGCTAGAAGTTGGGAGGAGATGGCCAGCAGTGTAGCGTGGAGCTGTGCAGTGGCATTTAGCTGCTGGGTAGCATGAGGTTGACTGGTACTGGCTTGTAGAGTGGCTTGGATCTGCTCGTTGGTGGCTAGCAGCACAGCGTGGACTTGAGCAGCGGTGAGAGAAGCAGAGTGGGCAGCGGTGGCAGGGTGGACAGGTGTGCCAGCAGAGTGGGCAGCGGTGGCAGGGTGGACAGGTGTGCCAGCAGAGTGGGCAGCGGTGGCAGGGTGGACAGGTGTGCCAGCAGAGTGGGCAGCGGTGGCAGCAGAGTGGGCACCGGTGGTACGGTGGACATTGGTGGCAGCGGAGTGGGCAGCGGTGGCAGCAGAGTGGGCACCGGTGGTACGGTGGACATTGGTGGCAGCGGAGTGGGCAGCGGTGGCAGCAGAGTGGGCACCGGTGGTACGGTGGACATTGGTGGCAGCGGAGTGGGCAGCGGTGGCAGCAGAGTGGGCACCGGTGGTACGGTGGACATTGGTGGCAGCGGAGTGGGCAGCGGTGGCAGCAGAGTGGGCACCGGTGGTACGGTGGACATTGGTGGCAGCGGAGTGGGCAGCGGTGGCAGCAGAGTGGGCACCGGTGGTACGGTGGACATTGGTGGCAGCGGAGTGGGCAGCGGTGGCAGCAGAGTGGGCACCGGTGGTACAGTGGACATTGGTGGCAGCGGAGTGGGCAGCGGTGGCAGCAGAGTGGGCACCGGTGGTACGGTGGACATTGGTGGCAGCGGAGTGGGCAGCGGTGGCAGCAGAGTGGGCACCGGTGGTACGGTGGACATTGGTGGCAGCGGAGTGGGCAGCGGTGGCAGCAGAGTGGACAGCGGTGGCAGCGTGGACAGGAGACTGCTCGTCCTGAGCATCCTCAGTCTGAGCCTCAAAAGCCACAGGCGTCAGCACCAGCCAGTCGTCGTCCGGAGCAGGTGGAGCGTCGTCCGGAGCAGGTGGAGCGTCGTCCGGAGCAGGTGGAGCGTCGTCCGGAGCAGGTGGAGCTGGTCTGTCTGTAACATAGGCCGGGGCAAAATCTCTGTCAACAAAAATGTCTGGGTTAAATGGCCAAATCCCGGTGCACTTGAAGCCAGCCACGATGTTTGACGGTGTCGCAGCGGACGGGAGCGCTGTTCTTACGATCCCTGAGACAAACAAACATACAAACAGAAAGAAAACGATTTTGAATTAGCCTGGTTTGATATGCATTCCACCCCCATCTGAAAATGTTTGATGCCAGGGACTAATAGGCCTATGTCCTTATGTTGTGGGTTTTGAGTTAAGTTGTGTGTCATTGTAGCTACTTTGTGTTCATTTAGTTTTGTACCATGTTGCTTTATGATTGTGAATTGTGTGTTTGTGTTGGCTTTGTAGGCTATATTTCAGACTAATCAGGTCAGTAGCCAACACCTACATTACAAATCATAGGCCCTACCTGGTAAATCATAGATGGTCATGGTTTTGCCAGGATTTCTCATCATCCACTGGTCCATGGCAGTGTTGATGTAGCGCTTCAGCGGGCCGTAGACGCTGCGATCCAATGGCTGCAGCTTGTGGGAGCAGTGAGGGGGGAAGGACAGCAGCACCACACCGTTGCTTTTGCAATAATCGATGCCTTCCACTGAAAGGTGGGAGGCATGATTATCGAGCAGGAGAAGGATTTTCGAGTCCTTGGTAGCCCTTGTGTGATGGACAAAGTGCTTAAGGAAAACAAGAAAATCCTTCTCCTGCATCCATCCAGAACCACTGCAGGTGCCAATGCAGCCATCAGGCCCATCACGCACAAAGTGGTCCTTAAAGTTCTTTCTGGGGAATACAAAGTGGGGTGGGATGCTGTTGCCTTGGGCATTGACAGCGAACGCCATGGTGACCAGGGTCCCCCTCTCTGCAGATGTCATGGCCCCAACCTGTTTCCTCCCTCTGCTGGCGATGACCTTGTCGGGTACCTTTTCGATCAACCAGACAGAAATGTCAGATTACAGTGTGAAATATTTTGTTATAATGTTGATGAGGATCGAAATAAACAAAAAATACCTGCACAGTGACAGTGCTGGTCTCGTCCATGTTCCAGATATCCTTAGCCTGGAAATGGTGTAGAGTGAGGACCTTGGAGTAGGGACGGAAGCATAATCATTATTATCGTTAATTGTGATAAACACTCACAATAATCGTATCGTGGAGATTTAGATTTATTGTGAAATGCACATCATGCACTAGGATCAATTCACTTTCTATTTGCCGAGCTGCATATCCGGTACCATTTAAACTCTGACCTGGAAATAACCTAGGCTACTTGATAGTCTTTGTTCACACTCTACTCTATCTCTTTGCCAAGAAATAGCCGATCTACAGTAGCCTAGCCTACAAGCTCATCATGAGTCACGGCACATTGTGAGCTTGTAGAGCGGCTAATTTTTTACATTTTGCCCCCAGAATAACAGCTCATTATTTGATTGTTGCGATATAGCAAATCAAATTTTTCTTTTTATCAGAATAATCGTGACATGACATTTTCATATTGTCCCATACCCTACCTTGGAGAGGTTCTCAAAGAACTTGCCCACGTTGACTGGGTTAAAGCTGGTGGCTCTGGAGAGGCTGGTCGGCTGAGGACGTCTGATGGACAGAGCACTGTTTCTCTCCATAAAGCCCGTCATCCAGTCCTTCCCAGCCATCTCTCTGGCAGCCCAGACCTCCGGGTATTTACAGCCATGCGCCCTAGCGAGCTGAAAGGCAAGCCTTCGGACCTGATGACATAGAAGATGAATTATTAAAAGTAGGCTAAATGTCAGTGATAGTCATAAATAAAGGTAAAGGTATCTATCTATCTAAATGTTAAATAAAGGCCTAATGAGTTTGAAAGTAAAGTGAGTTGAAAAAAATAAATAATAATAATAGGCTAATTTAATACACATTTTACACCAAACCCAACCTCTTTGCCAAAAACAGCCGATCTACAAGCTCACAACGCCTCGCAGCGCGGTGCATTGCAAGCTTGTAGATCTGCTAATTTTGGCAAGTGGTTGATATAAAAAAGGAGAAAAAAGGTTTCTATCACAGAACGATTTGCAGGACCCCCTGTAGTAGCCAACTCTGAGGACCCCCTAGAGGCCCTGGACCCCCTGTTGAAGACCCTTCAACTAGGCTATTATAGGCCAAGCCTAAATTATATTTATATTATTCATTAGACACCAAGCCTATAACGCTGTGTTATAATAGCCTAATGCATAACTTAACATGGTTACCTAGACCAATGGCCCTATAAATGATAGTCCTAATATAATTTATAAGTGCTGTTCATCATGCATGATAAACCATAGTGATAAACCCAGTGGAACAGCACATTATTACTAGCTTAACAGGTCACACTTTAGACAAGCCTAAAATAGGCCTATTGTGCTGTTTCACTGAGCTACTGGCCACATGCATTATGACAAGCACTTATATCATCTAATCTTACCTCCCTAGGACTCAGGCCATAATATATGTCAGCTGCCTTGAGAAGGTAGTCTCTCAGGACAGCTTCTTTCTCTGTGGAGAAAACTTTATTATGGGCTCTATAGCCTGGGAGGGGCGCATCAGGGTCCTGGCTCTTCCTCTGAATATAACGCCTCAGTGTCGACTCTGAGATGCCATGTAGCCTAGCTGCACCACGGATGGTCTGGCCATCCTGCACTGCTTGATAGGCTAGGGGGAAGGCATCAGGTGGGTAGATACCCCTGGTGGTCTTTCTCACCCTGATCCGGGGCATCTCCTGTAAGCAGTGGCAAGTGGCAACATACATGCTTTACGCATCTACCATGCGTTTTGCGCGGAACGCCCCGAGCGTGTCTCCCGCTACGTTTAGCCCCCTAGCACAAAAGCTAATGAATATTTTTCAATGAAACCTTCACTGGGAGTTAGCCAACACATTAGCCTAAAAGACGATATCCATTAACATTCGGCACCAAATACACACAGCCCTACAAACGGAAAACACTCAGATGGGATATATTGTACTTACAGTGTGTAAAAACTCCTTAAAGATGATATCTCCGTCAATTCTTTGCCAACGTGGATGAAACTTGGTCTCCAGTGGTTTCGCGCGAAGAGGAAGAGAATGACGTCGGCGGAAATTACGTCACTTCATGTGAAGCATGTTAAATGGGCCGACGTGCAACAGTCCCGCTGCGCTATTAGTACCGGCTCTCCCCTACCCTAAGTACATGTTTAGCCGCTCAAAATATTACAGGGACAATAGAGCGCACGAGCGGGAGAAATAATACAGAAATAAAGACACCGCCCTCTTTGTAGGAGGATCAGCCAATCATCTGCTGGGAGTCACACAACCACATTGGCATTGGCTGTGTATAAATAATGGTGCGACAGCGCTTTCTCATCACATTGGTCACTACAAGCCTCTGACAGAACACAGTCAAAATGCCCGAAGTTTCCAAGCCAGCGCCCAAGAAGGGCTCCAAGAAAGCCGTCAGCAAGACCGCCGCCAAGGGCGGCAAGAAGCGCAGAAAGTCCAGGAAGGAGAGCTACGCCATCTACGTGTACAAGGTCCTGAAGCAGGTCCACCCTGACACCGGCATCTCTTCCAAGGCCATGGCATCATGAACTCCTTTGTCAACGACATATTTGAGCGCATCGCCGGTGAAGCCTCTCGTCTGGGTCACTACAACAAACGCCGCACCATCTCATCCAGGGAGATCCAGACCGCTGTCCGCCTGCTGCTCCCCGGTGAGCTGGCCAAGCACGCCGTGTCTGAGGGCACCAAGGCTGTCACCAAGTACACCAGCTCCAAGTAGACTGAATCGTCTGCTATTCAAAACAAAACGGTCCTTTTAAGGACCACACATATTTTCAAGAGAGGGTTTATTCGAATACTAGCAAGAGCACTTGATGAAACCTTACCACGGGGCCTTCCTTGCACATTTTTCTTCTTTCCTCCTTACTGTTACATCAGACACTCTAGGAGTGACCTAAAGCTGTCATCCTAGTAAATTAAATAATGAACTACATGATAAAAACACTAATGATAGTGCTTAAACATGTTAAGATCAAACTAGATATGTAACTAACGTGCATTCCACACAGTGGACGATTTGATGGATATGAATAAATGGCCACATATTGTAGAATACAGGGGTTATTTTTAATTCATAATTTTGTGTATCGGGTCCATGTAATGCGTATGAACTGGGACTTTAGAGAAGCTTGTGAAAATGTAGGTTCCTAAATGTCCTTTATGAGATCAATGTGTTGTGAAGTGGATGGTTTCGTTCCTTACTTTACATGAACAAATAGTTATTCCTCCTGTTGTGCACCATATTTGTCAATTCAATCTTTATTTCAGAGCCAGGGAGATCCATATCACGGTTACAATACTACATGTCATGGAGTCATGTTTCATTTTGTCCCTAAAGTAGAAATATATATGCCATACTCCATTGTATTTGAAGTCTGCTGGAAATGACCCACGTAGCCAGCCCTGTAAAGGGGATGTGCACAATCGCTATCGTTGCCTACCGTGTAAGTCCAGATCGCTTTTATGCTGGAATTTACATTAGATACTAGCATGATTTAAATAGATTTTCCCTACATTAGCATTAGAATTGACTCTTTGTTGATACGGTGGGTGGCTCTTAAAAGAGCCTTTGTGGGGTTTGTTTTACTTCTTGGCGGCTTTCTCGGTCTTCTTGGGGAGCAGGACAGCCTGGATGTTGGGCAGCACACCGCCCTGAGCGATGGTCACTCCGCCCAGGAGTTTGTTGAGCTCCTCGTCGTTGCGGACGGCCAGTTGGAGGTGACGGGGGATGATACGAGTCTTCTTGTTGTCACGGGCAGCGTTTCCAGCCAACTCCAGGATCTCAGCGGTCAGGTACTCGAGGACAGCCGCCAGATAGACCGGGGCGCCGGCACCGACTCTCTGGGCATAGTTGCCTTTACGCAGCAGCCTGTGGACCCACGGGGAACTGGAGCCCGGCACGGGATGAGCGGGTCTTAGCCTTCGCCCTCATAGATATATATAAGAAGGCTAGATGGCGCAAGGCGGAGTCGGCGGCGTCGTTCACTGGCGGCCATCTTAGGACAGGACCATCCCCCGCGTCCTGCCGTTGTATTGTGCCTGTAAGGTGAGTGATCTGCACACTTAAATACTCTTTACTCTCTGAAATCTTGACCGATTTACTAACGGTTTGGATTATTACAAACATTATTAGCGTGGCTATGAGCTCAGGCTGGTTGACATGTTGAAATTGAAGCTTTTCATTTCGAAAAAAGAGCATGCAGCATAGTTAAGTGACATGGCTGCTTGCACAAGTTCATCAAGACAACAACAATCGAGATTTTCAAATATTATCAGGTTTTCCTGAGACCAATAACGATTTCATGACAACTAATCTTTTGTCTAAATTACATTTCTTTGTGTGGATATTGTTGTATTTTTTAGCTGCAGGCTAAGAGACAAGAAAGAGGCTGTGAGTGTGAGCTAGACCTATATCTTATTACAAAGTTGACAGCAAAGTTACAATGTTGGGAGAGGCAGAATTACATGATTTCCAAGCGGTTTGGTTTGTTAAAAATATCTTACATTTAGATACATTGATACAGGGAATTGCTGGCTTTTTGTTTACAGAAATAGGCCTAGGCTACTGTATGTGAACTTAAGTCTGTTGTGAAGATGCCTGATTGTTTTGCTGCCTAATGCCTATGGCTGCTCCAATGAAAGGAGTAGGCCTATCCAAATGGAACCTGTGGGATCACCTGCCACAAATATGACAATATTATATTATAATTAGGATAATCATTATGTACAATACAAGTTCTGCTTCACAGGAACAACAGGGCTGTGAGATAATAACATTGCAAGAGTGTTGACCCTGGCTTTTAGAAATATTTCTACCACCTGTTTACACACTTTTTAACTCTTTTATTGTGGTTGTCTTATTCTCAAAGTTTGCATAGGCTAATGCATACATGCATACATACATAGTGTACATAGGCCTACATACATCCTACATAAATCCTTAAAGGAGTAGTTCACCCCCAAAACGACTTTTTTTATATAGATTATTCACACCATGGAGACTTGAGTTCAATAATTTCTTTTTGTGTTTGTCACATTCTTCACAAAAAAATGATTATAGTAAATTTACCTCCATTGATTCCGGATGGGGACGAATGCATTTGGGTCCCCTTCCGGAATCAATGGGGGTAAATTTATTGGGGTAATAATAATATTAATAATATTATAATAATCTGTCTACTGCTAATTTCAGGATTTGTTGTGCGACGCTCTTTGAAGAAGCTGTCCTGTGATGTCTGCCGGGCCAGCCTTGTGACCGATGCTGAATCTGCCTGTAAGGACAAGAGCTACCACCTGCTGACCCTGAAAAGCAATGGAGGTCTGGTGATACCATCTGTTCTGAAGGCATGGTGAAGGCAGCAGAGTGGGTCGTTCGCCAGGCATCTGCAGAATCCAGATGAAAACAGCCCATAGGATAGGAGGATAGGTTCAGAGGATGTGTTTTTGCTCAGGCATTGACAGTCACCACCATACACTGATGAAGTTAGTTATGTCCCTGTTTTTTAAGCTGAGGCTGCACCATATTGCTGACTACCCAAAACAGTCCTTTTTAAAGGCCATTCGCTCAAACTCTGTGTGCACATACGGAAGCCTAATTTTGGCTTCGAGCCAATGTTCCTCAGTGGTTTATACTGTATATATATATATATATATATATATATATATATATATATATATATATATATATATATATATATATGTGTGTATATATATATATATATATATATATATGTGTGTATATATATATATATATATATATATATATATGTGTGTATATATATATATATATATATATATATATATATGTATATATATATATATATATATATATATATATATATATATATATATATATGTATGGAAACATTTCATCCACAATTCCATGCTGTATTGATCTGGTACCATAGGAGAGATAACAGGCAAACAATGATCAAATAAAACATTCTTCTACATTCTATAATTGTGTAGTCTTCTTGTAAGTAATGCAGATGTTAAATAATGGGTAATTTTTCCCCCAATGAATGTATTTGAGTCTGGTTTACCTCCTTTTTAGGCTTTACATTTAAAGTTGACTCCAAGCAAGAACGTATGAGCCCATGAGTAGTGCACTGAATGCCATCTGAGAAAAGGAACCCACTGTGATTTTGCTATTCAGTTAATGCTACAGGTATACTTGATGATGGTAAATCCTGTCTGTCTCTCTACACTGCCACACCACCGCCCTCTCAACAGCCCCCAACAGTTCCAGTCTAACCCCCAACCTCATTGATCATTGTTGAGCTGTTCAATACAATATTGGTCCATTGAACCTTCAAACAGGTGTACTGCATGTAGCCTACTTCAATATCAATAATAATATTAATAATATTATAATAATCTGTCTACTGCTAATTTCAGGATTTGTTGTGCGACGCTCTTTGAAGAAGCTGTCCTGTGATGTCTGCCGGGCCAGCCTTGTGACCGATGCTGAATCTGCCTGTAAGGACAAGAGCTACCACCTGCTGACCCTGAAAAGCAATGGAGGTCTGGTGATACCATCTGTTCTGAAGGCATGGTGAAGGCAGCAGAGTGGGTCGTTCGCCAGGCATCTGCAGAATCCAGATGAAAACAGCCCATAGGATAGGAGGATAGGTTCAGAGGATGTGTTTTTGCTCAGGCATTGACAGTCACCACCATACACTGATGAAGTTAGTTATGTCCCTGTTTTTTAAGCTGAGGCTGCACCATATTGCTAAAATGACTACCCAAAACAGTCCTTTTTAAAGGCCATTCGCTCAAACTCTGTGTGCACATACGGAAGCCTAATTTTGGCTTCGAGCCAATGTTCCTCAGTGGTTTATACTGTATAAATATATATATATATATATATATATATATATATATATATATATATATATATGTATGGAAACATTTCATCCACAATTCCATGCTGTATTGATCTGGTACCATAGGAGAGATAACAGGCAAACAATGATCAAATAAAACATTCTTCTACATTCTATAATTGTGTAGTCTTCTTGTAAGTAATGCAGATGTTAAATAATGGGTAATTTTTCCCCCAATGAATGTATTTGAGTCTGGTTTACCTCCTTTTTAGGCTTTACATTTAAAGTTGACTCCAAGCAAGAACGTATGAGCCCATGAGTAGTGCACTGAATGCCATCTGAGAAAAGGAACCCACTGTGATTTTGCTATTCAGTTAATGCTACAGGTATACTTGATGATGGTAAATCCTGTCTGTCTCTCTACACTGCCACACCACCGCCCTCTCAACAGCCCCCAACAGTTCCAGTCTAACCCCCAACCTCATTGATCATTGTTGAGCTGTTCAATACAATATTGGTCCATTGAACCTTCAAACAGGTGTACTGCATGTAGCCTACTTCAATATCAAGGGCCACCAAAAGCTACCTGTGCAGCATGGGGTTTAACACAAAAAAAAAAAGATTATTATATATCATGATTATTGCTGTTATGACTATAGTTGGTATATATTATGTATGTACTCGTCTAGCTGTTAGTGGTCTGATTTCAGAGGGAGGGGAGGATTGGTCATGTTACTGATTGGGAAATGACTTGCAGTTGCAGTGCTGAAATAAAATGTATTATTTTAGTTAAAAAAGAGGTTTATTTGGTTTTGTTATGTCCTTAATAAAATAACCTTGAAGCCCCATCTCTAATCTCATATTTTACAGAATGGCAACATGAGACTATTTTATATGAACTAAATATAAGCCAAATGAGACAGTTTTTTATATTAAATAAATACATTGATACATTTAATACATAATGTATTAAATAATATAAATATTACTAATAATGGAACTATTACATGTTATATTTACAATATAAATACAGTGTGTATAGCTAATTGCTTTACTTTACCTATATACTTAATGTTATTTCATATGGAAATCCATGGTTATAATTATTCTAAGTATACAGTAACGTAGCTACGTTTCTTAGGTTTATAACAAACCAATCCGTTTCAAAATAGGTTGAAAATTGAGCAAGCTCTGGTCATTTAAATAGTTCATGCACTATAGAAATGAATGTTAAACTGGGCGATCGGTCCTGTCCCAAGATGGCCGACCTGTAGCGTCGTCAGTCCCCATTGGCCAACAGCGGGCGTGAGCTATCTAGCCTTCTTATATATATCTACTTTTTTTTTTTTTTTAAATAAACTTTATTGAAAATTGGCAGTTTACAATTATTTAAGCATTTGCATTCATACATACAAATCAAAGTCATGTAAGTACATTATAATAAACACAGACAATGTAAGGGCATTACTTTTCGTTTTAAACCCCCCTTTTTCAGTCTCAAGTCCAAGTCTTTAGATACACAAATATAATAGAAAATAGAAATATAATAAATAGAAGGGGGAAAAAAAATTACAAGGTCAAGAGATGCCACGGTTTCAGTACGTTTTGTTTAGAGTCCAGAGTTCTTTGTCTCTTCAGCTCAGTGATTATCTGCTTGAAGACCATCTCTCCAGAGATGGCCTCCTGCTTAATAGACATTGCACAGCGTGTATTCCACAGTTTGTTCACTGTGGTACATACAACAGACCAATAGAAGTCCTGGTCCATGGGTGAAAGATTCTCGTCAAATACACCATACATTACCGCGTTATAACTTAATTTTACGGTGAAGCCAATGCGGGCCATTCTCCCCCACACATACTGCGATCTGGAACAATCAACCAGTAGGTGCTCTATAGTTTAATCTTCGTCACAATTAACAAAAGGGCATTTAACTGTTGTTACAAAACAACTCCATTTGACAACTGCCCTAACGGCTAGTCGTCTTACAGACACGAGCCACATGACGTCTCTCTTTTTTTCAGACAAGTTTTTACTCCAAATATTTTTTAGACACACCTGCTTCTGGTTGTCGTCCAGATCTCTGTAGGGGAAAACGCCACCATACATGTCATCACATATAACACCATAGATTTTCTTGCTCGTCATTTCAGTCCAATCAATATTCATATGTGCAGAATTACACAATAAATCACCATACATGATTTTAAAATAAGGAAAAGAGCTCCTTGCTCGGCCCTTCTTTTTGGTCCAACTTAAAGCCTCGCCAATCCATACTGCACTTCTTTTAAAGCCAGAAGCTACATTTTTACAAAAGGCAATTTTTAGTTTTAATCCCAGGTCAACAGCTCCAAGACCTCCAAAACGCTTACTTTTATATAAAAGGTTTCTTTTGGTCACCTCCCTGGTGGTTCCCCAAATAAAGTTGACCAATAATTTATTTAACTTTTTAAGTGTCTGGTCCTTAGGAGGAAAAATGGTTGCGAGAAATAATAACTTTGATACAATACATGATTTTATAATTATAATCTTTGTTTTAAAGCGACATGATTTATTCTCCCATTTATCTAATTCGTCTTTTATCTCTTTGTCCTTGTTATCCCAATTTTTCCCATAACTGTCACTGCTGCTGAACTTGATACCCAGGACCTTCATTGTTTCACTGTCTTTTATATTTACTGTTGGCCGTGCCTCCCTCCTCCCAAACCAGACACCTTCTGTTTTGTCCTGATTCAGCTTAGAACCCGAAACCTCTTCATAAAGTGACAAGTGCTCATTTATAACATCTAACTCATACTGGTTTTTAATTATGATGGTCACGTCGTCAGCGTAGGCCAGGACGACCACCCTCTCACCGCTACTGGTTTTTATCCCTGAGAGTCTTCTGTCATTTTTAATTCGTTTTAATAAAGGGTTAATAGCTAAGATATAGAGAGCTGCCGATAGGGGGCACCCTTGCTTCACTCCCCTCTTAATTCCAAATGCCTCTGTTAAAACACCATTTACATTGACCTGAACCGTGGACTCTGCATATAGCAACTTGATCAAATTAATGAAATCCTGATTAAAACCATATACTTTTAAAACTTCCCACAGATACTCTCTAGAAATGAAATCGAAGGCCTTTTTTTGGTCTAAACTCACAATGAAGAATTCTTCCTTTACTTCTCCACCAGTGATATCTCTCAAAATACCCAGATTATCCCACATGAGTCGTCCCTTAATAGCACATGTCTGTTCTTTTTCTATAATTTTTTCCAGGTCGTTATTTAATCTATTGACCACTATCTTTGCCAGTATTTTATAATCCACATTCATAAGTGTAACGTGTCTCCAGTTATCTAAATTATGCGCAGGCCCCTTTTTATATATAAGCGATATGACACCATGATAAAACGAAGAGTGCATTTTGCCTGTCTTGATTCCATCGTTAAGAGCAGAAGTTAGCAGGTCAACTAGCTCCTCTGTGCATGAGAGAAATAGCTCATTAGACAGGCCGTCTGGGCCTGGACTCTTGCCCTTACTTAGATGTGAGATTGCTTCCCTCACCTCATTTTTGGTAATATCACCACCTGCAGAAATAAGGCCAACTTCACTTAAATCAACAGAATCAAGAAATGCACGCAGTCTTGGCTCATTAATAGATATTTTCTGGTACATTGTTTCACATAGTTCTCTGATGGTTTCCCTTTTTGTTTTTTCATCCTCTATCAAAAGGCCGCTGTCATTAAGAATAGAACCAACATGTTTATTTTGCAAATTCTTTTTGTGTAGATGTAACAGGTTTTTAGGGGAGAGTTGTTACGACTCTATGTTCGGACACCTCTTTGCACCAATACAGAGTGAATGACAGACAACGACTGTATAAAATATATTCCTTTTTATTACAATATCTAATTCATAAACAATACAACCAACTCATATGCAATAAAGGGTACCCTTTTCAAAACAATAAAATGCAAGCAACCTATTCAATTCATCAATGCAACAACAATAAAACCACAAGCAACATTTGGTATAAAATGGTGGGAGGAAAGGGGCAAGGCAAAGTTAAGAATACCGACAGTTCAGTCCGGTCCGGTGATGACTCCTGTCCGTGTTTTGTGTCTCGCCACGGCAGTGACGAGGCGCACACGCACAGTAGGCCTATAGTTCAGTCCGATCCGTAAAGTCCAGTGCGGGACCTCCGCGTCGCCGCTCGCCGGCGTCCTGCACGGCGGTGCACGCAGCCGCTCCGCTTTATCTGGACAATAGAGAGCGTTGAACACTGCAGATATCATCGGCGATGGGAACTGGAGGAGACGGTCGGACCCACGGCTCAGTGAGGAGTGAAGTTTGGTCTGGTCCACAGGTACAGCGTGGAGAATAGAAGTTCTTGCCTACAACAAGTAGGGAGAAGAGAAGCGGCCACAGCGTGTGACCGACGGCAGCGGCAGCAGGAGTCTGTCTGGGTGGTGAGAGGGAGCCAGAGGTAGGAACTGACGTTGCTTTTATTTGGGCGTGAGTTTTCACTGGCGAATGAATGCCTTGCTTTCTGTCCCGTGTCTGAGTCTCTGCACACGGCTCTGTTGTCACACCTGACAGGTAAAGAATATACTGTGGCATAAAAGTTCATTGTCCATCGCTGTCATAGCCATAGTCAAAATATAACACACAGAAATCAATAAATGATAATCAAAATCACAGCAAACTATAATAACTCACAATATAAAATAACCAAGTCAGAATGCTTAACATTGGCCCGGTGCATTATCTGTGACACTTGAGGCATTATTCATCCTATGACACACCTCCCCCCTTTGTCAGTTGTCGTCCCGACAACTCTAATCACCAAACCTGACTGGAGGCCTACCCCTCGTGGATCTCTGTGACCTTCGCAGAGGCTCTCCCTGTCCTTGCTCCCGTCTATCAGCTGGGGCTATAGGTTGGTTTGCCTGGTCACCTTCTCTCGGACCTGTAGATGCTGTGGGCACAAAGGTCAGAGGTAACAATATTGGCCTATAATTAAGAACATTCGGATACGAGGGGCCGATTGTTTCAGTCTCTGGGGCTTGTTGTACCACTTCGGGGGGATTGAATGGACATGGTCGAAGGTGGTTCCGATGGATCGTCCTAACGGGTCCTTCTTTTCCTTCCGGCCTGATCTGGAAGACCGGCACACCAGGGCGTGATTGATCGAGGACAACATAAGGTTGAGGCTGCCAGTGGGGTGCCAGCTTACCTTGCTCTCTGCGGCGGAAGTTACGCAAGAGCACTCGCTCTCCAGGCAACAAGGGGAGGTGTTTTGCTCTCTCGTCATACCTGTCCTTGTCCCTCAATCTGTTTTCTCTCGTCTTAGCTGCCACCTGTTTGTAGACTTTCTGCAGCGTCTGGCTATGTTGGTGAACCCAGCCCTCTAGGTCGTGTCTTTGGGTCAATGTTGGTGCTCCTACAGCTGTCTCCACCGGCAAGCGGGCGTGTCGACCAAACATGACGTAGTGTGGGGTCATTCCAGTGGTCTCGTGGGCAGTATTGTTGTACATCTGGAGCAGAGTAGGTAAGTGATCTGGCCAGTGTGCTTGGTCTTCCTGACTCAGTGTTCCTAGGAGAGACAAAAGGGTCTTGTTAAACCTTTCACAGGCCCCATTTCCTTGTGGCCTGTAAGGTGTGGTTCGGATCTTGGAGCATCCATAAAGGCTGCACAGCTGCGCTACCAGGTTGGACTCGAACCCCGCCCCCTGGTCAGACAAGATACGTTCTGGGCATCCCCAAGCCTGGATGAGGTGGCGCCAAAGGACACGGGTCGTGGTGGCTGCCGTCTGGTCCTTCGTAGGAATGGCCCACCCATACTTGGAGAATAAGTCTGTTATTACCAGCAGATAAGGGTACGCGTCGCCGTGCCGGCCAAGAGACAAGTAGTCGATGGAAATGGTTTCCATAGGGTAAGAAGTGAAGATAGGGACCAAGGGAGCTCTTACTTCCGGGCCTCGTTTCTGTTGGACACAGCTGGCACACTGGGACGTCCATTCTTGCAGGTCAGTGGCCATTCCTGGCCAGTAAAAGTTCCTCCTCATCAAGGCTTCCATTTTGGCCACACCCATGTGGCCGGAGTTGTGGTACTTCTCCCACAGCTCTTTGGTCTTGCTCGAGGGTACCACGATTTGGGAGAGGTTCAAGCCTGTATGGCGCTCCTGGGCTGTCCTCTTCAACACACCTCCCCGGATGTGTAGACGGCTCCACTCCCTCAAGAGGCGTCTCACCTCGGGCAGACTGTCCTTCCGCTCCTCTGCTCCAGGGAGGTGTTCTTCTGCGACCCACCCCTTCACTTGGGACAGGGTTTGGTCTCCCTCCTGCCAATCTCTCCACTGGTCCCCAGTGTCGGGGGTCGTCTCCAATTCCACTGCTCCAGCCGCAGCTTGAACGAATCCAGTCTCCTGTGGTAACCTGGACAAGATATCAGCGTTACGGTTGGCAGTACCTGGGCGGTATTTCAATTCAAAGTCGAAATTTGCAAGCTGGGCTGCCCAGCGCTGTTCAAGGGCGCCTAAGCGCGCTGTGTCTAAGTGGACGAGGGGGTTGTTGTCAGTAAAAGCCAGGAACTTATTGCCCCACAAGTAGTCCTTAAACTTTTCTGTAACAGCCCACTTGAGGGCCAAAAACTCTAGTTTAAAGCAGTGGTTCTCAACCTGTGGGTCGCGACCCCCAGGGGGGTCGCCAAAAAATTTCGGGGGGTCGCCAGATTTCTTGGTAAATCTGGCGGTTCCCCGGGTATCTCCTGGCTAGCCAAAGAAGAAGGAATAGACTAAAGAAAACATGGATTTATTTGTATTTACAAACTGTCCGCATTGATTGACTTACTGGTCTGGGAAAAGATCATGTTGTGACGAGAGACAGCACCGCTGACAGCAACAGCTGCAACCATTACCATGGCGACGTTTAGGTAAGAAAGACGTCACGTCTCATACAACTCTTAATATAATAACGTTGGCATTCTTTCATTTCGGGGCCACAGGTTCGGGTCTCAGAACTCTCGTTCTGCTCGGGTATCGGATCTAATTTTTCTAATAACAGGCGGGGCCGTTCGGACCGGGTCTGTCACGTTTCGGGGCTGATCGGGTAACGGTTCTCAAATTCCAAATTATAGACGGGGCCATATGGGTCCGGTTCCATTTTCCCCGGGTCCTTTTGGGTTCGGGTAGTTAGAATTGGACCCGTGAAGACCTCTAGTGCCCTGGCATACTTGGCAGGAATATTTGATAAACTCAACACATTAAACCTGTCGCTCCAAGGCTCAAACAATAACATTCTCAATATTTCTGATAAGATCGCTGGGTTTCAGAGGAAGCTAGAACGCTGGGCAACGCGAGTCAATGAGGGTAATATTGACATGTTTCCAGAGCTTGAGGATTTCATGGATAATTATGACATAAATAGAGACATCATAAACGGAGATATCATCTCTCATCTGAGAGGTTTGACTGATTGTTTCCGCAAGTCAGTCACTCAGATCCAGTTCAATTATATATTGTTTCTCCCTTTTTTTTTCTTTTATTGCTGGACGGTTTCATGTAACGTTACGAGCATAATTAATGCAGCTCTCAGATCCAGTTACATTATATATTGTTTCTCCCTTTTTTATGTTATTGCTGGACAGTTTCATGTGGCTAAAAACGTTAAGAACATAATTAATGCTGCAATAAGAAAATAAATGCGTCATTATTCATATCACATGTCAGTGTTGTTTTCTCTGCATAACGCTTTAGAAGTAGCGTAGTAGCAGTGAAAACAGCTGATCTACAATCTCACAATGCGGCGCGGTGCGGCGGGGGGGGGGGGGGGGGGGGGGGGGGTCGTGGTCCGTAAGGGCCGGGGGTCGCGAGTCAAAATGTGATTATTTTGGGGGTCGCGGCCAGAAAAGGTTGAGGACCCCTGGTTTAAAGGAGCTATAGTTTTGGTCATTTCTCTCTGTTGGGATTAAGCTTCTGCTGGCATAAGCAATTACCCTTTCTTTGCCATCCTGTACTTGTGACAACACAGCCCCCAAACCCCCTAGGCTAGCATCAGTGTACAGGTTAAAAGGCTTAGAGAAGTCTGCATATACCTCCTGTAGTACCCCACGAACCCTAGATATGAGCGAACCTGACTGACGGTTGAAGGGATGGCCCAGTCCCTTACAACGGCCGTCTTCCCAGGGTCAGTGGAGATTCCATCACTGGAGATTACATGGCCAAGGTAGGTGACCTTCCTCTGGAACAGGTGGCATTTCCGTGGTTGTAGCTTCAGGCCATGGGCTACCAACTTTTTGAAGACCTGCTCCAGGTGTTCAATATGGGTGTCAAAATCTGGTGAGTAGACTATGACATCGTCCAGGTAGATTAGGAGAGACTCATTCACCTGTCCGCCCAGGCACCGCTGCATCAGACGCTGGAAAGTTGCAGGCGCGTTGCATAGGCCGAAGGGCATCCTCTGGAACTCATAGAGGCCCATGGGGGTGGTGAATGCAGTCTTCTCTCGGTCCTTCGGGTCCACGTCTACCTGCCAAAATCCACTGGCGAGGTCGAGAGTAGAGTACCAGGCCGCTTGTTTTAGACTGGTGAGGGACTCTTCTATCCTGGGTAGGGGGTAGGCGTCCTTGTGGGTGAGGGCGTTGAGCTTCCTGTAGTCCACGCAGAAGCGCCAAGACCCATCTTTCTTCTTCACGAGGACAATTGGCGCTGCCCAAGGGCTGGAGCTTTCCTTGATGACATCAGTGTCCAACATGTTTTGGAGGAGCCCTCTCAGCTCTGGGTACAGGCTCGGTGGAATCGGCCTGTAGCGCTCCCTGCTGGGTGGTGCCGAACCTGTGGGGATCGAATGGAGGACTGCATCAGTCTGTCCAAAATCTTCTTCTCCTGCTGCAAAGGCGCCCTTCCATCGCTGCAACAAGGAGTCCATCGTCTGCTGCTGCTCTGCGGACAGACCTTCGCCTTTCAGCAGGGTGACTGGGTGCTGGTCTTCGGCGGTGACCTGGTTCACCTGGACATCAACTTCAACTACACCTGGGTCTGAAGCCTTCAACACCAGGTCCTTCTCCCCTCGCACTTGGCTTGCATCGACCTTGAAGACGTTAGCCAGGGGGCGCCGTTGGGGTATCAAGATGGGGTATGGATTCAAGTTGCGTAACCTTATGGGGAGGCGTCCTTTCACCACCCAGGCAACGGTCCGAGCCACCTGCCATTCGTCATCTCTCTCTGGGCCCTCCACCAGAGCGCAGAAGTTAGACCTGGTTCTGGTCCCGTACAGATGTGTCCATAACACCATTTCGCTGTTGGGAGGGATGTAGACTGGATCTTGGCGGGTCAGCCGGGCCACTCCAATCTGTCCGTCTGATGGTTCAGCCTGCGACACCTTCTGACAGACAGCAAAAGCGCGTTCCCACTCTCCTTTGGCTTGTGACGACATAGTGGCACCAAACGCTGTCATCCCCGGGTGGACTCCCTGGAACAATTCTTTCCAGAAGTGTGAGATTACATTCATTCCTAGAATGCCCTTCTCTGCATTTAGACACTCGTCTTTGACGATAATGACCCCTTTACCGGAAACAGTGACCCCTCCTACTGTGAAATCTAAAATGGCGTACCCGGTGTAGGGGATCTGTAGGCCATTGGCGGCTTTCAGAGTCAGCCAGTACAGATCTTGTGGATCTCGTGTCTGTTCCCCACTTAACCATTTCTGAAAGAAAGTCTCGCTGAACAATGTTACTTGTGAGCCTGTATCGAGCAAGCAGGGCAATTTAACCCCTGCCACAACAATTTCCACCCCTGGACATGTACCAATCATAGCGTTCTCATCTGCTCGGTTTCCCTGACTCCCCTCCCCAACCACTTGGCTCCCAGTGGCGGGGGCAATTAGTTTAAATACCTCCTCTCTTGTGGGCAGCGCCTCTGGATGTGGCCTGCCTGTCCACAGCCTTTACAGATGGGCTGGCCATGCTGGTCCCATTCAAATGGCTGGTGTCGCCTAGGGGAGGGTGTGTAACGGTCCTCCTGGACTCTCCCTCTTGTAGCTGGGCGCCTGTGCTCCTCTGGGGCGTTCTGTGGGGAAAGTTGACGTTTAATTTCCTCTTTCAGAGTTTCAGTAAGAACGGACATTTGATCTTTCATTTCTTTTCTAAGTTCAGCTCTTACAGTCTCTCTCCACTCATTTAAGCTAGAAGTTGCTGGGGTCTGTTGTTGCGGAGGCGCTGAGACACGTGCTGCGCATGCAGACTCCATCCTCTGTTCAGCTTCCAATGCTCTGGCTTCACTACACAGTTCACTGAAGGATAATGTAGGGTTTCTACGCACCTGCCGTTGGAGCTCTTGCTGTACTGTGCTTGGCCTCAAACCTAGGACAAGTTGGTCTCGAATGGTCATTTCATCTTGAGCTGAGCCATTTGGTTCATGCTCTCGCCATATAGAGAATAGCTCCCTCAGCCGGAGAATGTAGGCAGCAGCAGTTTCTCCTTCCTGTTGATGGCATTTAAAGAACTGTGGCCGGAGCTGGGCTACTGGGGTTACTTGTCCATACAATTTCACAAGCTCCTGTAAGATGGCTGCACTAGTTGCACGTCTGGTTGGGTCTAGTAAGCGTATTTCTCGTTTTGCTTCACCTTCAAGCGCCCCAAAAATAAAATCTATTTTCTGTTCCTCATTTAAACCTTGTGCCCGCAGCATAGCCCGAACCTGCCCATTCCATTCTGAAAATCTCATTTTACTTGGGTCACCATTAAATTTTGGGATCCATGGGACTCCCATAAACCATGGCATCATCATTGCATTTATCAATGGCTGGCCTGCATTAATATTTTCTGACCTGGCCCCATTTTCTGGTGGTGCATTAATGGGTGCACCTTCAGGGTGTAATGCATTTTCATCTTCCATTCTGCTCTGTATGGTGTGAAAGAGGTATCCTGCCGACAACGCCACTTATGTAACAGGTTTTTAGGGGAGAGTTGTTACGACTCTATGTTCGGACACCTCTTTGCACCAATACAGAGTGAATGACAGACAACGACTGTATAAAATATATTCCTTTTTATTACAATATCTAATTCATAAACAATACAACCAACTCATATGCAATAAAGGGTACCCTTTTCAAAACAATAAAATGCAAGCAACCTATTCAATTCATCAATGCAACAACAATAAAACCACAAGCAACATTTGGTATAAAATGGTGGGAGGAAAGGGGCAAGGCAAAGTTAAGAAAACCGACAGTTCAGTCCGGTCCGGTGATGACTCCTGTCCGTGTTTTGTGTCTCGCCACGGCAGTGACGAGGCGCACACGCACAGTAGGCCTATAGTTCAGTCCGATCCGTAAAGTCCAGTGCGGGACCTCCGCGTCGCCGCTCGCCGGCGTCCTGCACGGCGGTGCACGCAGCCGCTCCACTTTATCTGGACAATAGAGAGCGTTGAACACTGCAGATATCATCGGCGATGGGAACTGGAGGAGACGGTCGGACCCACGGCTCAGTGAGGAGTGAAGTTTGGTCTGGTCCACAGGTACAGCGTGGAGAATAGAAGTTCTTGCCTACAACAAGTAGGGAGAAGAGAAGCGGCCACAGCGTGTGACCGACGGCAGCGGCAGCAGGAGTCTGTCTGGGTGGTGAGAGGGAGCCAGAGGTAGGAACTGACGTTGCTTTTATTTGGGCGTGAGTTTTCACTGGCGAATGAATGCCTTGCTTTCTGTCCCGTGTCTGAGTCTCTGCACACGGCTCTGTTGTCACACCTGACAGGTAAAGAATATACTGTGGCATAAAAGTTCATTGTCCATCGCTGTCATAGCGCACAGTACACGTCAAAATATAACACACAGAAATCAATAAATGATAATCAAAATCACAGCAAACTATAATAACTCACAATATAAAATAACCAAGTCAGAATGCTTAACATTGGCCCGGTGCATTATCTGTGACACTTGAGGCATTATTCATCCTATGACATAGACTAATTAAACTATTAGCATTACTTGGACCATCGGAGTCCCCCATTCCTGCCTGTAGGCGGAGGCAAAAAGAGACATCATTTAACTTAGCTAATTCAGCCTCCATTTCAATTAAGAGCTCTTCATCATCCTCACTTTTATCCGCTTTCGTCTTAAGGTTTACGAACTCAGCCATTAATACATTATATTTTTCATTTCGCTCCTGGTTTAATATCTTAGATTTATATTTAAAGAAATATCTTAAGCGCTCCTTCATTACTTCCCATAACTCCACATATGAGTTAGTTAACACATTTAAACTTTTAGTAATTGTAATCTCCCTTTTTAGTTCCGCAAGCACATCATTATTTTTCAGGCAGGTAACATTTAGTTTCCAAAACCCTTTCTTTTCTATCTGGCCAAGTCGTAACAACACTATTACAGCAAGATGATCAGAGTTAACCAAAACCCGTGTTTTGTATGTTACAGGGAAAATATTTTCATTAATATACACACGGTCTATCCTCGTTTTGACATTTCTGTCAAATCGAGTATAGCCCACGTCAGTCGGATGCAACATCCTAAAAACATCTAACACACCACATAACTCACTCATCTTTTTTAACTCAACACCCTCTCTATTACGGGCCCGGGCATCAAGAACAGTATCAGATACTCTATCATTAGCATCAGTATAAGCGTTAAAGTCTCCACATAATATCGTATGAAAACCAACTGTTAATAACTCGTATAATCTTTTAAACATTCTTACTTTCGTTGCAGCATCTGGAGGTGTGTAAACGTTTATAATTCTAAGCTTTACATTTAAATAAAAACAGTCAACTAATAAAATTCTCCCTGGAATAATTTCTCTTGTCCTTATAATCTCAGCTTTACGTTTAAAAAAGATACCAACACCATCAGCCTTATCAAGCCCTATAGATATAATAGAAGTACCTTTTTCCCATATGTTAGTTACATCATCAATATCATCCCGAGTTGTAAGACTTAATTCTTGTGCACATATAATGTCATACAACGTAGTATGGAGAATATTCATCTTAGTCTTTCTGTTCTCTGCAGACTTGATTCCTCTCAAGTTACAGGTAACTACAGAGAGTGTAGACATTATAGAACAGTGTTAGTGTTAACCGCGCTTTCATCGCTGTCTATGCTTCTTCTCAACATTGGCCAGAGGCGACGTCTGTCGCTTCTGACCGTTAACACTCACATGCTGCTCAGCTCCTTCTCCTCGAGTCCCGTCTGCAGCAGCGGGGAGAAGCCCCTCTCCTCCGCCAGAAAAAAGGCTGCTGCTTGAGCTGTTGTTGCTCCGTTCACTCGGCTCCTCGCTTGCTGAGTCGTAATCAGACTCCTCGCCCTGCTCCTCATCGCGTTGCTCATCATCCTCAGCTCCCTTCTCCTCCTCGACGCCAGAAGAGTCGGACCAGGGAGGCAGGATGTTTTTCACAGCTTTCTCCAGCTGTCTGACCGCCTCCTCCGTCTCCTCTGCAGCGGCTGCCTCTGGGCACGAGGATGGCGGCGACTGCTGTCCCACCATCTGAACGATCGCCCCTCCGGAGCGCGCTGCGGCTGCTCTCATGTTGGCGGCTGAGAAAGAACTTCTCCCACGGCCTCTCCCTCTGCCTGGCACCAGCTGCTGGTTCACCTTCGTCACAGCTGTCGTCCCAGCTTCACCTCGCTCCCCACTCGGAGTTGGTGTTGTAGCGCCGGGTTCCAGCTGTGTACGACCTCTCCCAGGCACCAGTTTAGAGAGGGAACTCAGGATTGCGATAGTCCTGTAGTTGCCAGGGTCAGGCTCCTTCCTCCCCGTCCCCGCTGTCATCCCAGCTTCACCGCGCTCCTCAGTCGGAGTTGATGTTGTAGCGCTGGGTTCCAGCTGCGGACGGCTCTGCTGCCCACTGTCAGCCGACTGTGGGGTGCTGGCTTCATCTGGTGGCGGCGCCATAGAGTTATAGTAAGAGGGCGGCACCTGCTCCTGCTGTCTGCTGCTCCTTAGTAGCTCCACGACCTGTCTCTGCTGTTCCGCTGCTTGATCTTTGCGCTGATCTTTAGCCTTGTTGCTGTAAGACTTAGGGCACTGGAAAAAAGAGTGCCCGAGCTCTCCACACAGGCTGCAAACCGCGCTGTTCTGGCAGTCCTTCGCCTTGTGTCCTAAGCCCGAACACTTCCAGCACTTGACCTCCTTGCACTCCCGGACCTGGTGCTCCGTACTGCTACACACGAAGCACCTGGTCACCTGGCCCGGGTAGAACACACGGCCGTTGTATGGGCCCAGAGAGATGGAACTGGGCAAAGACACCCGCTGGCCGTTGGAGTCACGCTTCATTTCCACCTTGAACTTGCGTACTCCGTACCATATTCCAAAGGCGTCGACCGGCTTATAAGGCTTTTCCAGAATGTTGCAATAACGTTTGAGGTACAGCTCCACATCGTGATCAGAGACCCGTCCGGTCCAGAACTTAACCACAACGTTCACGATGTTGATGCTCACCGAGGACTCAATAGACCAGTCCTTCCATTTCACTTCCTCCACATCAAAGGCATACTGCTCCAAAAAGCGACGTATAGTCGTTTCCTGATAGAAACAGAGTTCGAACTCACGCCTGTTAGGCAGCGCAATGAACGAATATATATCATTAGCACACACGAGTTTGTTTTTAAACAACAGCTCTTTGCCAACAAACTCCCGTGTGGGGAGGTCTGCCTCGCCCGTATACTTTAAACGAGCCCAGTTATGGACAAAACGGGACGCAAACGTAGTAGACATTGTTACTACATTATAACGCCGGTTTTGCCTCTTCCGCTCATTTTGTAGGTATAGTTCTAGAGTATGTAGCTCGAAGAAATGTGCTGGAGGAGAGGAATACGAGACCTTTTATAGCCTACGTTCGACTTTGTAAAACACACTTACTTTTTTGTGATACTCTCTGTGCGCCCCACCAATCATAAAAACGAGTGTGTGCGCGGGCCCAGTGTGTATGAGCTCCCCACCAATCACTACTAGTGGCGTGATCGGCTCCTCCCAGTCTAAACTCTGGTTCCTCCCAAACAAGGAGGTTCCTGACCACAGACCAATCACAGAAAGACGGCGCCTCAGAGCCGCTGACATAAAGAGAACGAGTTTGCGCTCATTTCTATCATAACCTCTTTGTTCAAGCAGCAGGGAAAATGGCACGAACCAAGCAGACCGCTCGCAAGTCCACCGGAGGCAAAGCCCCCAGGAAGCAGCTCGCCACAAAGGCAGCTCGTAAGAGCGCGCCGGCAACCGGTGGAGTGAAGAAGCCTCACCGTTACCGTCCCGGTACAGTGGCCCTGAGGGAGATCCGTCGTTACCAGAAATCCACCGAGCTGCTGATCCGCAAGCTGCCCTTCCAGCGCCTGGTGAGGGAGATCGCCCAGGACTTCAAGACTGACCTGCGCTTCCAGAGCTCCGCCGTCATGGCTCTGCAGGAGTCAGCCGAGGCTTATCTGGTCGGTCTGTTTGAGGACACCAACCTGTGCGCCATCCACGCCAAGAGGGTGACCATCATGCCCAAAGACATCCAGCTGGCCCGTCGTATCCGTGGAGAACGTGCATAAACTATCCGTCACTGTCTGAACCCCAAAACGGCTCTTTTAAGAGCCACCCATCTACTTGTCTGAAGATGACATTCCTCCTTTGTGCAATTATGTACGTTATCATCTATCGACGGGATAGACCTATGAACAGACCTGTGAACCGTGCATAACCATTTGGTGGAAATGCAATGAGGCTGCTTTTTTGTTTCACCTGCAGTCCCCACAAACACAGCGTTAAAATGGCATATACAGCAACATTTATTAACATAAATCATGTATTTCACTCATCAAACTACGAAAACCCACCAACATTTTGTTATGTGCCATTGTGTCATGTTTTCTGGCAAAGGGTTTAATATTGTATTTGTTTTGGTGTGTGGGCCTCATACAACATGTTCACGTGTAACTATTAGGCCTGAATAAAACGGCCTCTTGTGGAAACTGTTATGGTAGATAGTATACAAATCGATTAAATACATACATAATACAGTCTTGATCCCCCCCCCCCAACCCAACCCACACACTGAGTGATTATTGCTAGTCAACACCTCTATTGCATTGCTAATTACTGTTGTGTTCATTTGTAACACCATTTACTCTGGTCCACAATGATAACGTATTTTAAATAATACATTATATATAAATATATAAACTAAGGTATGCAGTCATGCAAAATGCATACATCACTCGCCCATGGGAGTTATATCACTGGTGTTGCACATGAACTGGACTTTAAAACAATATTAACTAGAAGCAGTGCTCTTCCAAGCACAGGTCTCCACCAGGTAGCCATTTTGTTCTAAAAATGTGTTTTGCAAAATTTGACCTACTGGTGGCGCTATAACAGGCCAATGTGAAAAGGGTGGCATTTGTTCTTTGACCTTGTGGGAATGTCTGTGCAAAGTTTCACACAAATTCCACTCTGCATTTATGATTTTAGGCATTTTGTTCAAAACGGACCAATCCTTCAAAATTTGGAAGGCAATCTTAGCCAATTCTCTATATGCAGACACGCCCCGGACGTGCGTAGTTGAACGCCTGTTCACGGGCCACTACTTCCGCCCAGGATGTAAACATCACAGTACAGCAGTACAGTAGCGAGCAGCCGATAGCAGCGTCAGTAAACTACTTTATAATTATCCGTTTTAAGAACTTTTTTATTCACTATTTTTTAATTTCGAGTCTGTCTGTATTGTTACTACCGTTTTTTTGTTTTGTTTTGTTTTGTCAGTGAGTTAGTCAGTCTGTCTGTCTGTCCTTGAAGTGCAGCTTTGCTGTAAGCCACCACTTTAATAGCTGCGGGCAGCTCAGCTGTTGTTGTACGGTAGTTTGTTCAGTCCTATGGTTCAGCTATGGCTGTGTTTTACACAAGATGTTTGGATGAACTGCCAACAATGAAAGTGGGAAAGTCCCGATATGGTGACGCCTCAAATGGCGAACAGGGGAAATATCTCCTACCGTACCTACATGGCGAATGCGTACCTATATGGCGAAGCCCGATACACACGTGTTTCTAAACAGTAAACACAACAGTCAATGTAGCCTGATTATGGATCCCACTGGGAAAGATGGATGGAAACGGCATAGAGCGCTCGTTTTCAGTTATTGTCCACGACATTGCAAGCGGCGTGAAGGCCAGCGGACCTTGGTCCTGCTCTTCGCGCCCGAGCGCCGCAGGCGCGAGTGCCCGCGAAGAGCGGGCCAGGGCCGCGCGGCCGGCGGAGCGCCGCGCGAGTTACGAAGCCGTGGTGAATGCAATCGTTCTATTTATGCCCAGGCCGTAAGGCCTGGGCAAGCGCACGATAAACTTCATGATAATTGGGTTTTTGGTGCACCTTGTGCGGTCCAAGTGACTACAACGGATCGCTCCCTACGTCCGGTTCAGCCAATCACAAGCTTCAACTAGAAGCAGTGCTCTTCCGAGCACAGGTCTCCACCAGGCCGTGCGTCCTGGTGCTGCTACTGTATAATAGGCCAATGTAAAAAGGGTGGCATATGTTCTTCACCTTAGATCTTTCATGGTAATCTGCATGCATGATTTGAAGCATTGTGTTCCAAAAAATGTGTTTTGCTAAAGTCTACCTGCTGGTGGCGCAATAACAGGCCAATGTTAAAAAGGTAGCATTTGTTCCTTGACCTAGTGGGAATATGTGTGGCAAATTTCACGGTAATCGCAAGCTGTGTTGATGATTTGAGGCATTTTGTTCAAAAACTGAGCAATCCTGCAAACTTTGGAAGCTAATATTAGCCAATCAGGATGGAATATGAAATATCAGACGGATCGGACTTGATCACATGACTATAGAGATACTGTGTACCGATTTGCATGATTTTTGGATAAAATCTCAAGGAGAAATATCCAAAAATGTGTTTTACATAAGTCGGCCAAAGGTGGCGCTATAAAAGGCTGATGTGAAAAATGCAGGGCAAATGTTTATCCTTAGCCTCTAGGGAGTGCGCTTACAAAGTTTGAAACTGATCGGTGGAGTTATAGGTAAAACCACAAATCGGCCTGTTATAGCGCCACCATGAGGCTGATTTAAAAAATAATAATGTGCTATTTCTTCCTCGGCCTAGTGGGTATGTGTGTGCGCGATTTCATGATAATTGCACTTTGCGTTTGTGATTTGAGGCATTTTGTTCAAAACGGCTCAATCCTTCAAACTTTGGAGGCCAATCTTAGCCAATCAGGATGGAATATGCAAAATCGGACAGATCTGTGTCGATCACATGACTGTCGAGATATTGCCTACCGATTTGTAGGATTTTTGGACAAAATCTGTAAGAGTAGTGCACAGAAATGTGTTTTGCGAACATCGGCCACTAGGTGGCGCTAGAAAAGGCCCATTTGAAAAGTTTAGGGCAGAGGTTCTAGATTGGCATCCGGGGAGTGTGTGTGCTCACTTTGGCAGCGTCTGGGCCAACGGCGACTGAGATTAGCTGCTCACAAACTGCGAGGACGCACGGACGCACGCACGGACGGACGGACGGACGGACGGACGCACGGACGGACGCACGGACGGACGGAGGGGAAAACATACTCTCCCCCATGCCTTCGGCTGGTGGAGACAATAATGAGTCCGTATTCCGTAAAATAAAACAGTGACACAGGGAGTGCCTAAATCACAGCGGCGGTGACTCGATCTCCTCCTGCAAGTTTTAGCGTGGTGAAAAGAGCTGATCTACAAGCTCACAACGCGTCGCATAAATACTACCATACAATATCGGGCTTCGCCATATAGGTACGGTAGGAGATATTTCCCCTGTTCGCCATGGCGGGCTTCGCCATATAGGTACGCGCCCAGGAAAGTAACGCACGCACGGACGGACGGACGGACGGACGCACGGACGGACGCACGGACGGACGGACGGTGGGGAAAACATACCCTCCCCCATGCCTTCGGCTGGTGGAGACAATAATGAGTCCGTATTCCGTAAAATAAAACAGTGACACAGGGAGTGCCTAAATCACAGCGGCGGTGACTCGATCTCCTCCTGCAAGTTTTAGCGTGGTGAAAAGAGCTGATCTACAAGCTCACAACGCGTCGCATAAATACTACCATACAATATCGGGCTTCGCCATATAGGTACGGTAGGAGATATTTCCCCTGTTCGCCATGGCGGGCTTCGCCATATAGGTACGCGCCCAGGAAAGTAACGCACGCACGGACGGACGGACGGACGGACGCACGGACGGACGCACGGACGGACGGACGGAGGGGAAAACATACCCTCCCCCATGCCTTCGGCTGGTGGAGACAATAATGAGTCCGTATTCCGTAAAATAAAACAGTGACACAGGGAGTGCCTAAATCACAGCGGCGGTGACTCGATCTCCTCCTGCAAGTTTTAGCGTGGTGAAAAGAGCTGATCTACAAGCTCACAACGCGTCGCATAAATACTACCATACAATATCGGGCTTCGCCATATAGGTACGGTAGGAGATATTTCCCCTGTTCGCCATGGCGGGCTTCGCCATATAGGTACGCGCCCAGGAAAGTAACTGATGTCCATAGAATGGTAAAAGCCAGCAGTAAAGCTCCAACGTCATTATTGGACAAGGGGTTTAAACTGTATGTGTCCAGTTATGTCTTCAATTATGAAGGTAAGTCACGTTCATCAATGAAGGTAAGTCATGTTAAATCGTGTTGACAGAATACAATGAACATTAAGAAATTAGTCTTTCCCAATCTATGCTGTTATTCATAATGTCATGTCATATATTATTTTATGTCTGACAGTTTCAAATAAAGACAAGATCACAGGAGAAGTCAGCATCAGAGCCTGTTAGTTGGTTGCTCTGGTGCGCCTACCTTTTTCTTTTTACATAGCATGTACATAGATTATAGGCTATAATTTAGGTTAGGGGTTTTAAGCATTTTTTCAGGCCAATGACCCTGGGAGAGAGAGAGAGAGATATGAAGCAGGGACCCCCCGCCCCCACTACATATTGTATAAAGTTGTGTTGCAGATTAAACCTTTTCATAGATTGCTATGTAGACTTTTTCTGACAGCACTACAACTTTCATGTTATTGTGTTAGTACAGTTAACCACCTAAACCCTCAGTACTTAAAAATACACCAAACCTCTTTTTTGAACTTGTAGATCAGCTATTTTTTGGCTAATGTTCGCCTCAGAGGGATGCTGGGTTCAAGTGGTTATTGTTAAAAAATAAAACAAGGCAGCCCACCTGTAATAACTGTGTTCCTGCACCTATCATGTACATACCTGCTTAAAGTTAATGTAAGGCGCACTGGTGTGACCAACTGAAATTAGTAGTTGCACTGTCCAGTTTTTTTGGGTCTATGTCAAACCCAAATGAGTGCACTCTGGAGCCCTGGTGGGGTGAGTTCTTGACTCTTGTCAACTGCCTGTGTTCGTGGCTCGTTCATGGCCCAACTTTCTGTTTACGGCCTGTTCATGGCCTAATTTTCTGTTGATTGCATGTTTATTAACTTGTTCTCTGTTCAAAGCCTGTTCACGGCTGTGTTCTCTGTACCTGGTCTGCCTTCTCAATCATTACAGTTGCTGGTGGTAAGTATGTTGAAGTCTTCGTTGAAGGTAAGTTACTTTAGGGTTATCATTATCAGTGATGTTTGTCTCATGTTGCCTAAAATAATATTTGTGAAACCATCAAATTAACCATATAATATAATTTTTCCCTTGATTTTTTGTTTTGTTTTTTCCTCTTTTTTTTCTTTTCTTCATTTTCAGGTTGTCCTGAAACATTCAAAGCCAGTCATAATGACTCGGCATCATTGTTCCTGTGTTGCGGGAACTGGATTTTGCAACCACCTTGTTGCACTGCTCCTCCAGTCAGCCCACTACTCAGAGACCGGTGCCAAAGTTGTCCCCCCCGTTCACAGCTGCACTGAAGCCGAGCAACAATGGCACAAGCCAAGAACCATGGTGAGTTCAAAATGGTGTGTTTTTGTTTTGTTATCATGTCATATGTTTGCATAGACCTAAGCACTCATGAATTAACTCATAGGGGCTGAAACCTGGTCCAGTCGGGCAAATGACCTTCTCCAAGCCATCGAGGACATCAGAAGGAGGAATTAGGTTTGTAAATATGTACTTCTGTTGTACGACTGCTGACAAGGATAAACACTGAAAAGAATATTCCTGTCACTTGTGATATTGAAATTATAATTTTCCAATGTTATTACATGTTAAGTATAGAAAATGTGGAGTAAACCAACTAGCGTCACTCATCTGTGTTGCAGAAGTACACTCTACAAGGCTCTTGTCGGACCTCTCCCTGACCTCTCCGTGTTGAGGGTTGAAGAGGCCTACAAGAACTTTGATCCTCTGTCCAGGCCGTTAGTCTGCACCATGGGAATGTCTGTAGACAAACCCTTGGTCGACTCCCGGTTTGGACCTGTCCAGGCAGGAAGTGTTCTGTCCTACCAACAGCCCCCCGTGAAAGCAAATCACACAGTGCATCATGAAGATGCTCCACCGTTCCCTCCTCTCCCCCTAGATGATTACAGACTGGACCAGACTGGACCATGTTTTGTCCCAAGTGAACATGATGAACTTGGGCGCGTGGTGATTTTCCGATGGCCTTAAAGTCCGAGAGACTTAAAGTCCGAACGGCTGTTCAATTTAGTAGCCTATGTGAGCGGAGACACACTCAGGAGGAGGAAAGAGGAGGAAAGGCGCCTGACTGAGGATGCCTATACGCTCGAAGCATGTGATGTTTAAGATGTTAAACTTGGTCACACTCACTAAGTAACTAAGTAATCACTCAAACATAGGTTTGAGTGATTACTTAGTTTGATGTGAAGGTATGATGGATAAAGACCTGGATGTTACCTCTTATTGTGTGATGATCTGGTTGGATCCAGTCAATATGAAGAAATAATAATCCAGCATTTACTTGAGGTGAGGACAATAAGAAGGCCTGTATACGTTTTCATTCACAACTTCTTGGCTGAAAATCCATTCTATATAGCCTATATGTCATTTTATAGCCCAGTTTAAACTAAGGGAGCTGCTCGACTCTTTTCAGACCAGCGCTGACAGGAGTGAGTGCGAGAGCTTAATTGAAATGACCTACATAATATGCAAAGTGAACTGGAATTATATAATTAATTATTTGGAAGCAGGTGTGTAAAGATTCTAATCTATAAACATCTCAAATAGCTTTTATAGTCTAGCCTACCTTTTTTTTTAATGAGATTTGGCCTTTATATTTCTATTTTCTGGCTTTTAGGCTAATAATTAATTATTTTAATCATGCCAACCTCTGCGCATGAGGGGGGGTGGGGGGGAGGGCTCTCTCTCTGGGACATTGGATTCGGATCTCCGTGCCGTCGGACTTTCAGGCCGTCGGAATATCGAGATTTTGCCGATGAACTTCACATGAAATCACTTCAGGTCACTTTTGCCACAGCTCAAAACATTTAAGAGGCAACTAAAGAGCAGAGCGCCAGTTCTGAGTGGAAAACCCTGCGCATGCAGAGACTCACATCTTCCAGGTATGGAAAAAAACGATTGATTATTTTGTTAACACTTTATTATTACCTTGCTCTATCTATCTATCTATCTATCTATCTATCTATCTATCTATCTATCTATCATTATTCTTTTACTTATAGATACCAAGAACTATTTTTGTATTGAATACTTTCTCAAAAATGGAGAAAATAGCTGATCCACATACTCTGCATCACATTGTGATTGTATTAACTGTTGCACATCCAGGTTCCGAGAGGCGTGCCATGTGCGGGAGCTGACCTCAACAAGTAATTTGGCTGGGCGAATTCTCAGGGGTACAAAACAGACAGCTGACATGAAGAGAGGCCTGGAGCTGGAGATGGAGGCAGCAATTGACTATGCCAAGGTGAAGAACGTCAATTACTTCCCATGTGGCCTGGTCATCCATCCCGACGCTCCCTGGCTTGCGGCCTCTCCCGACGGCAAGGTCTTTGACCCATTGGAGAACCCCCCCTTTGGTTTGGTAGAGTTTAAGTGTCCCAACGTCCCCAGCTATGTGGACTGCAAATATATAACTCTGAAGAACGGCTCACCCATCTTGAAGAAAACGCATGCCTACTACTGGCAAGTTCAAGGCCAGCTCCTGACATCTGGATTGAAGTGGTGTGATTTCGTTGTGTGTGCGCACAATGACATCTCTGTGGAGAGAATTTACAGGGATCCAGATGTGTTTGAACAGATAAGAGTCAAGGGTGACTGGTTCTACTTCTATGTGTACATGCAGAGCTTTTTGGGTAGGATATAGGCAGAGGTGGAAAATGTAAATGTCCGGAATTCAAAATGTACTTGAGTACAAAAGTATTGGCATCAAAATGAAATTTAGTTCCATAAGTAAAAGTACTCTTTATGCAGAATGTCCCATGTCCAACAAGCTCACAATGTGACACATTGTCAGCTTGTAGATCGGCTATGTTCAAATGCCTGAAATGTATATAGGGTTGAAGTAGTTCTTTTTTTGTGTGACCAACTTAAGTATGTATATAGTTTTGTTTTGTAATAATAGTCAATCCACAAAGTAACTAGTAACTAAAGTTTTCATATAAATGTAGTGGAGTAAAAGTACAATATTTGGAGCCGAGATGTAGTGGAGTAATGGAAATTGGAAGTACTCAAGTAAAGTATAAATACATAAGAATTGTACTTAAGTACAGGACTGTAGTAAATGTACTTTACACCACTGCATATAGGTGAAGGTTTGTAAATGCAGTGTTTATTAATTACAGTAAATCGGATATTTGGGACTAACTGTCCACACTCAAATCTGCCACCAAATCTCGCCAAAAATAGCAGTTCAAGCTCACAACACATCAAACTACTTTTAATGAGCTTGTAGATCGGCTATTTGGGGAAAATGTTTCCCACAGAATATGGATGCTGCGGTCCAAGAGCTTAAATGTCAAGTAATACATATTTTCATGCTGTGTTAATGTAAACTGTAATTCATAGTTCTTGTGAAATAGTGTCTCATAAGGCAGTGGTTCTAAACCTTTTCAGGCCACGACCCCCAAAATAATCATATTTTTACTGGGGAGCACTAAGGCATTACATTTTGTATAACACGGTTCTATTGTGAAAATAGACAATCTACATGCTCGCAACGTGAGGCGTTGTGAGCATGTAGATAGTCTATTTTCACAATTTCTGCCTCTAATATTTGACAATTTGGCCAATGTTTAATTTGTCATTTTAGAAGTATTTAAAAGTTTAAGAATTGTCACTTAGAAATGTGAAGATACCCTCTATGCCAGGGGTCTTCAACAGGGGGTCCGGGACCCCTAGGGGGTCCTCAGAGTTACTACAGGGGGTCCTCCAAATCTTCCAATCCTTTAACAACTTGAAACTAGCGTCCATATTTTGAGAACTGTTGCCAAAAATAGCAGATCTACAAGCTCACAACGCCTAGCAGCGCGAGGAGTTGTGAACTTGTAGATCGGCTATTTTCGGCAAAGAGGTTTGGTGTAGAGAGAAAAGAGCAGACTAAGTACAGAGTAAAAGGTCAAGTTTATTAAGTATTTACAGTTCAAGTGGTTAAATACCTGAAAACGCAAATTGACATGAATCCAAAATACAGTTGCTGTCAAACGAAACTATATGGAATCTATGAAAAGGTTGTAGGGGTCCCTGCTTCAACTCTCAACTAAGGGGTCCTTGGCCTGAAAACGTTGAAGACCCCTGCTCTATGCACTTAAACTGTTGGTTTGTTTACTGTTGAGTGAGGAAACAATTAAGCTGATCATCTGGGGACCCCCCCCCCCCGACCCACAGGTTGAGAACCACTGTCATGTACTGATATGATAGTTGTGACGCTTTGTGAGCTTGCAGATCTGCTATCTACTGTGCACGACATCGGCACCCAACTAAGTATAGAACTTTGCCAGTTGCCAGAGAATAACTCCGGGAAACGAATTCTGTATTACCATTATTACTGCTTGGGCTTGAACTGAATTGAAAATCAGTCTGAGGAGGGGTGTGTACATGTTCATATTGGTAACTGGTAGAGTCGGCGGGGAAAAAAAACTTGCAGAGATTTTATTTTGTATTTAGTTTTACTGAGAATAAGGTTAGAAATAACTTTAGGATTATGCATATCTTTCTGAGGTTGAGATTAGGAATAGGCTTAGGTTTTGGCAACGTTTTACTGAGGTTAGGTTTAACCGTTTAGGCATATCAGAGTTATATAAGGATATTAAGGATATCAATGGAAAATAACAAATAAGCCTAGCCTTACCCGAGTTTCATTTTAGTTGAGTGAACTGTACTGTCATGAAACTTAACCTATCCAAAACTTCAAATAAATAGCTCAATCAATCAATCAATCAATCAAAATATCAGATCTACAAGCTCAAAATGAGCTTGCAGATCTGCTATTTTCACTAATAATAATAACATAATCATATTAGAACTAGCTAGGGACCCCCACCCTGTAAAGCACTTGGAATTGACGGAGTTGAGGTTGCATGTATTTTTTTTTACTCGGTTCCACAGATAAATAGTGTGAATATAGCAGATCTACAAGCTCACAGAGCTATTTTCATTTTTCACTGTTTCTTATATTATTTGACATCTTCATCCTTGTGGGGAAGCTGAAGTACTGGTTGAAAAGAGGAACCTCCACTGATGGGATCTCCTCCAAGGGTCGGGGGCTGACGTTTGTTAATGACCGTTGAAATGGCCTTTTCAACTTGCCTTGTTCCTGACTTGCATCATTACAATACAAAGTAGGCCAGTGCAAGACAATGAAGTCCCTGCTGGGACTCTATATATTCATAGTCCTGGAATGAGCCACTTCTGTACAAAGCTCTTAATCATTCATGACCAGACAAGTACAGTAAAAGTGTTTTGGTGTGAATCTAATCAGCATGTCTATTATTGATGGGGTCTCCAACAAGGGGAAAAGAAGTACATTATTTATAATTGGGAATGCAAACCTCAAGCCAAACTTGGGGGCGTGTCTAAGATCCACCATTTTGAGAGGGTAAAGTTCATATGTCAAATGTCAAACAGGCTAGCTATATATAGCAAACACGGAAGCGGTAGCAGAGGTCCATTCTCGCCTATGGTTCTGGCACGCACGTCCACTTCGCCCGCTGTCTGACGGCCCGTCATTATTCTGGTGAGTTTAACTTTGTTTTTGTTTCGTTTGAGTCATTGTGTGTGTCTCTCTAGTCTCTCTCTCTCTAACACACCGAGTCATTGTGTGTGTCTCTCTCGTCTCTCTAACACACACACACACACACACACACACGGCCGGTCATTTTCATTTCAGTGAGTTTAACTGTCATGTTTGTCATTATTAGCTAGCTAGCTCCGTTAGCTATAGCTCCTTTCGGGACCTTTCCCTCCAGCGTGATATTGAAACGTAACGGCATTGCCGCAAGCCACGCCCCGGACTCATTTTTGAAGCTTGTGATTGGCTGAACCGGACGTAGGGAGCGCTCCGTTGTGGTCTCTTGGACCGCGCGAGGTGCACCAAACCCCAATTATCATTGCGTTTATCGTGCGCTTGCCCAGGCCGTAATAAATAGAACGATTGCATTCACCACGGCTTCGTAACTCGCGTGGCGCTCCGCCGGCCGCGCGGCCCTGGCCCGCTCTTCGCGGGCCAGGGCCAAGGTCCGCTGGCCTTCGCGCCGCTTGCAGTGTCGTGGACAATAACTGTGAAAACGAGCGCTCTATGCGGCAATGCCGTTACGTTTCAATATCACGCTTCCCTCCACTATACAGCTCCGAGATGAAGTTCTTGCACATTACAAACCCATATGAGAATTTTTCCGGCGTTATAGTTTGGCATGTTTTTGATCAACGTGACGAACTACGCCACACTAACGTGTGTCTCTCCAGTGGTGTAACTAAGTACATTTACTCAAGTATTGTACTTCAGTTTCGAGGTATACTGGATTACTTCCAACTTTCAATAGTTTTTACTTCTATTCCACTACATCTTTGAAGAAAATATTTACTATGATTTGAAACATTTTGTTATTTGAAACATTTTGTTACTTTGCAGATATAAATTATATTATAAAACAGACATTAACCACTTCAACCCTATTCTATATGGGGTCCACCCTATGTACCCCAGGTTCTATGTTCCCCAAAGGCATGTCCAGTGGTGTAACTAAGTACATTTACTTAAGTACTTTACTTAAGTACAGTTTTGAGGTATTTGTACTTTACTTGAGTATTTCCCATTTACAATACTTTTACTATACTCCACTACATCTGGGATCAAAATATTGTACTTTTACTCCAATACATTTATTTGAAAACTTTAGTTACTAGTTACTTTGGAGGTGTAAATTATAATATTATAAAACACACTAACTCACTTTAGCCCTATTTTATACCGTGGCTGTTTGAAAATGGCCAATCTACAAGCTCACAACGTGTTGCATTGCGACGCGTTGAGAGCTTGTAGATCTGCTATTTTCAACATTTTGTACTTTTACTTTTGTAAGTACATTTTGATGCCAACACTTTCATACTTTTACTCAAGTACATTTTTAATTCTGGACATTTACTTGTAATGGACTACATCTACACTTCAGTATTGATACTTTTACTTAAGTAAAAAAACAGTACTTTTTCCATCACTACATGTGTCTCTCTCGTGTCACTCGCATACTTTCTCCTTCATGTTCATGCATGTGATAATAATAGTAGTGATAATAAATAGTAGATAATCTAGCGTGTTTTTCCAATCGTATGTCCAGGTAAACGGGGTTGTTCTGGAAGAAAGTGGCCATGTAACATGTGCACACTGTGACTGTGTCGCGGGCATAGGGGAGACATGCACCCATGTTGGAGCTCTGCTGTACAAGATAGCCGCAACAGTACATGTCCGGGAGAGGAAGACCGTCACGGATGTGTCTGCATACTGGACAATCCCATCAAATATCAAAACGGTCCAGCCAGCGGAGGGACGTGACATCGACTTCACGTCTCCTGTTGCCCGCAGGAAAGCAATGAACTCTGATGCCAGTGCAGGGTCTGGTAAACGGACTCGTAACACACACACTCTTCCTCCGGATGCCACACTGAAAGACTGGGATTTTATCTTCCCTCTAATACATGCTCATAAGGGCATTGCGCTGTTCGATGTGCCTAAATACACCGAGTCATACATTGATCCTGTTCGACCATGTACCCTACGACTGGGCCTTGGAGGTCTGCGTGACTACAACCTTGACGGATGTGAGCTGTCTGTCCTCCGCGAACATTGTGAGGGATTTAAAGACATCGCTGATGTGACTGAGAAAGAGGCAGTCGGAATCGAGATGCGCACAAGGAGGCAGCATGCGTCTGGCATCTGGTACAAGGCACGGCAAGGACGAATAACTGCCTCAAATATGCACAGCGTTTTGGTTACCAGCATCGACAGACCCGCTGTAACCACAGTGAAGCAGGTGTGCCACCCAGGGGTGACGAAACCAACAAAAGACATGGCTTTTGGTATAAAGAATGAGAATGTGGCTCGGAACGCGTACCATGCCTTGAAAGCACAAGATCACACTGATCTAAAAGTTGAACAGTGTGGTTTCTTTATAAATCCCCTATTTCCACAAGTGGGGGCTTCTCCTGATGGCCTCATCACATGTTCGTGCTGTGACGAGAGGGGCTGCTTGGAGGTCAAGTGTTCAGCCAAGCACAAGCATCTCACCATCCAGCAGGTGTGTGACATAGACCGTGATTATTACCTCCATGTTGTGGATGGGAAGTTTGAACTGAAAAGGAAACACCGACACTACACACAAGTGCAAACTCAGATCTTTGTTACCAACTCTGCATTTTGCGACTTTGTTGCATGGACTCAGAAAGACTTTGCAGTCGTACGTGTCTTCCCTGATGTCGAATTCTGGATACCATGCCTGCAGAAGGCACAGGAGTTTTTCCTGCGGGTTGTGCTCCCGCAGCTTGTGGCGCAACACTACACCAGGCCTAGTGTGGCAAACAAAGAAAATGTCCCACCCTCTACTGCCAAACCCCTGTCTGTGAAAAAGCAGAGTAAGAAGTAGGGGTGGGTCAGATCTTATGCCAAATGTACTGTCAAATCTTGTGTGTGTGTGTGTGTGTGTGTGTGTTTTATATTTATCTTGCATGTTCATTTTATCTTTTACATTTCAATCTTGTGTGTTGCATTTGTAATTTTTATTTCTTATTTTAAGTTTACTTGTATACCTACCATGCTGCTGTTTTACATGTGACCTGTTGCTATTTGTCACAATAAAGTGAATCAGCACAGTGATAAACATTGTGTACCGTGTCATTACATTCACAGCTAAAACTTTTTTTGTTGACATCGCATGAAGGTGTCTTTCAAACCATGGAGACTTGAGTTCAATAATGTATTTTATTTTTCTTCCTAGGACAAGCGGTGTTCTAGTAAATTTACTCCCATTGATTCCAGATGGAGACTCAAAATGCATTTGGGCCCCGATCCGGAATCAATGGGGATGCATTTATTGTAATCAAATTATTTTCTTAGGAATGCGATAAATACAAAAAATATATTATTGAACTCAAGTCTCCATGGTGTGAGTAATCAATGGGAAAAGTAATTTTGGGGGTGAACTACTGTAAGAGAAAGGTGTCTGCAATAACGTAGACAGCCCGCAACACTCCAAGTTAGATAAGCTTATTGGTGCACGGATCAAAACAGCATATGAGAAAGAAGTAGTTGCCAGCACACAAGGAATCTCCTTTTTGCATGAATTTATTTACCTCAAAGGACATTGAGGTAAATGCATTCATGCAAAAAGGAGATCCTTGTGTGCTGGCAACTACTTCTTTCTCATGAACTACTGTTAGACCTGAGGCTGATTCTGCAAACTCTTGTGTATATCAGTGGTGCCTAAACATTTGTTTTCCAGGGACCCCCAAAAGCAAAGATGAGTTAATGTTCACTTTAAAAATGCATAGCCTATATTCAAAGATTTCAAATAGATCTAGAAGCGCATAGCGCGGCATTCAGTGACACACTGAGCTTGTCTAAAATGACAGGTTAAAAAGGTACATTTACAGTTTACTGTGTCAAGTTCAGGAGTAAAAGGGTCTCTGCCCATACATAATGTGATCAACAGGTGATTGTAGGGGAGCCATGGTCAGGAAGGGCCTGCCATGTTAGTATCTTTTGGAATGGAAAACATGAGCCATCACAAATGACCTAGGACAGGTGATAGAATGTTAACTTGCATTCATTGAATGAAAGCACTGTATCATTTGTGTTTGGTTTCCTTCCCTTACTCCTCACAATGTAGAAATACTCAACTCTTAAGTCAATGTCACATGTTGAAGGTGTCTTATTTTAAGAGGTACATTTACAGGTTCAAGGTTGTACTTTATTGTTTTTTTTTTTTTGTACAGGTACATAAGAGTAACATTTGTTTTTATTTGGCATCGTTCAGACAATGCAGTGGTATATCTAAATAACAGCAAACAATGTAAACAGCAAACCACATCTAAAAATAAAAACCACATCTAAAAATAAAAAGGGGTAATAAGACAAAAGATTAAAAAGAGTACAAAAAGAGCAACTAGAAAATAAAAGAGCATGCGGGTTACTATGTACATGAAAAAGGAACAGATGATACTGCATGTCTGTTTCTATGCAGAAGTGTAAAATAACCAGGTTATTCTTTCAGTTTCAAAACCACACTGGGGCACAAGTTGGTCAGAGCACAGCATGTTCTGACAACTTTGTCAAGGATTGTCACATCTCCTACTCCTGGTTTACGCATCATGGTAATGGGTACTCTGCCATTTAAAATATGATACTTGTTGCGTATAGTGCCTATAACCCTCTCAACATGGATTCTGAGGTGTGCTATCTTGCGTGTTTGCTCCACGTCTTTTGCTGTCAGCTGTGCCTGTGAACCCAAGCGTGCAGGGGTGATTACCTTTGCCATCATCAGGCCTACACTGTGTGTGATATCAAACCCACGGTCAGCAAGTACCACATCACCTGGCAGGAGATTATTAAGAAAGCCAGAGTTTTCTGTCACATTCTTGTCACTGGCACGACCGCCCCACCCCCTCGAAATGAATGAGATGTGACCCTGTGGTGTAATAATAATAATAACTTTATTTGTATAGCACTTTTCAAGACATAAGTCACAAAGTGCTGAACAACAATAAAAACAATATAGCATACAGGAGAGAAACAATGAGAGCCATAGAAACTAAAACAATTAAAAGCAAACAATAAAGCACACAACACAACACCTTAAAACTAAAGCAATTAAAAGCAAGCAGTAAAAACACACAAAACAATTAAGGCAAAATGAGGTGATCTAGGGGAAGGCTTTCCTGAACAGGTGTGTTTTTAAAAGTGATTTAAAAGATGCTAAGGAATCAGCTTTTCTGATTGCCACGGGTAGGGCGTTCCAAAGCTTGGGTGCGCGTGCGGCAAACGCCCGATCACCCTTTGTCACCATTTGAGGTTTTTTTGTGACCTCCAGGAGGGCCTCCTCAGAGGATCTGAGGCTACGTGAGGGATTATATGGAGTCACCAAGTCAGTAATATATTGTGGGGCGAGGCCTTTTTGGGCCTTAAAAGCTAATAAAAGAATCTTAAAATCAATTCTAAAAACTACTGGAAGCCAATGGAGGGTTGCTAAGACAGGGGTGATGTGGGCACGTTTTTTTGTGTTCGTCAGGAGTCTGGCAGCTGCGTTTTGTACCAGTTGCAGGCGAGAGATGGTTTTGTGTGTTAGGCCGGTGTATAGTCCATTGCAGTAATCTAAGCGGGAGGTTATAAATGCATGTATGACTTTCTCTAGGTCTGGAGGTGACAGAATTGACTTGATTTTTGAGATTGTTCGGAGTTGGTAGAAGCATGATTGGACAGTTTTTGTGACTTGGATATTAAATGTAAGGTCTGAGTCAAAGAAGACACCTAAGCTTTTTGCACTCGGTTTCACAGCACTTGATAGGCTGCCCAGGTCATCTTTTAAGATGTTAGTGAGGCTAGGGGGGCCAAAGAGGACGAACTCTGTCTTATCAGTGTTCAATTGGAGGAAATTTTGTGACATCCATGCGTTTATGTCGGCGAGACAGGCCCTTAGACCATTTAAGCTACCAGTAGTCGGGGATTTAACTGGGACGTAAATTTGCGAGTCATCCGCATAGCAATGAAAGCAGAGCTTGTGTTTTCGGATGATGTGCCCTAACTCCAGCATATATATAGAAAAGAGGAGGGGTCCAAGGACAGACCCCTGCGGGACACCGCAAGTGAGAGGGGCCGAGTGGGAGGAGGTTTCTCCTGAGACAACTGAAAAGGATCTATTACTTAGATAGGAGCGCAGGAGTTCTAGGGCAGATCCCTGTACGCCAACCCATCGTTCTAAGCGTGTCAACAGGATGGAATGGTCGACCGCGTCGAAGGCCGCGCTTAGATCAAGTAGAACTAATATCGCACAGTCGCCATCGTCGATCGAAAGTAGCAGATCGTTTGTTACCTTGATAAGGGCAGTTTCTGTGCTGTGGAGGGCCCTAAATCCAGACTGAAATTGCTCGAAGATGTCGTTATTATTCATGAAGGTGATTAATTGGGAGGAGATACTTTTTTCTAAAACCTTTGACAGAAATGATAATTTGGAAATTGGCCTGTAGTTGTTAAGGACAGATGGATCTAAGTTGGGCTTCTTGAGTAAGGGCTGGATGATGGCATGTTTGAAGACAGAGGGAAAAGTGCCAGTTGATAGAGAAGTATTTATAATGGCCAGGATGTGAGGTGAAACTGAGTGAAAGACCTCCTTGAGGATTTTGGTGGGAATGGGATCCAGTTGACAGGAGGAAGCTTTCATTGAGGAGATAGTTTTTTCTAGGGACTGGTAGGTGACAGGTGAAAATTGGCTGAAAAAAACTGAGATGTTTGGGGAAAACGGTGCACAGCTAGTGTCAGGGATTATGTGAGATCTGATGTTCTCAACCTTGCTTATAAAGTAGTTGAGGAATTCAACACATTTCTCTTTGGAGAGTTGGTTGCTATGAGAGGAGGTGGGGTTGGTGACTGAGTCAAGCACCTTAAACAGAGTCCTGGGGTTGTGGCTATTGGTTGAGATGATATTGGAAAAGTAGTCTGATCTTGCAGTCTTGACTGTACTTTGATATTCTGCCATGAGAGTCTTCAGGATGTCTAGGGAGATGTGGAGATTATCAGCTTTCCATTTGTGTAATGCCTATGAGGAACTTCGTGGTTGTATGGTGTTTGTACTGTGAATATGACTGACCTTGTGCTAGCAGATTGGATGGTTTCTCTGTGAATAATTCAAAACAGTCTGTGATTACAGCAACGTTTTTCCCAAATGTCTCCTCAAACTCATGTGGCATAGTCGCATGCAAACTTTCTCTGCTTGGCCAGTACACAAAAGGTTTTAGTTGTGTATGCAAAACATTTAGGGTGGAGAGAAACACAGTGGACACAGTTGTACGGCTTATTTGAAAGATGTGAGCCATGTGTTGGATTGGCATATTCAGTCTCATACGCATTAGAGTTAAGAAAAGCGTCTGAAACGGTGTCAACACGGTGGCTCTCTTAGATATGAAGGTCTGAACTCTGACAAGCAAACCCATTACAAGTGCAAGGCTTGGAAGCCCGGTGTAGTACTTTGTTTTGTCATCGTCAAGGAAATGTTCATCCCACTTGGTCTTGGCAAGTGCATCTTTCAGTTCCCTGTTCTTTTCATACAGCCGGTTGATTTCGGTGCCCCTTTTCACACACAAGTCACATGCATCTCCATCTGTCTGTGTCTGAGCATCCTGCACCTGGGCTACAGGCTCGAAAACCTCAGTTTCACCTGCAGCTTCTGCACCTGCTGCTTCTCCATCTTCAACTAGTGGCATGGGTGCTGCTATGCGGGTTCTCTTTTGTTCTCTGTTTGCCTGTCTGGCAAAACGTTCTGTCCCTGAAGGCTTGATTTCACCATGGCCCAGGTGTAAGGACGGTGCCCAGTCTGGATCAGACGCCATCATTTCATATGATGGTTTACCTGGGAACACAGTCAACACACAATAGAATATGATAGGTTGAAATATTTACCCGTAATGATATTTTATGCAACGGTCTCATCAAACAAAGAATGTTATAGTTATATGTTATAGTGCCACCGCTCAGAAATATGTACACATTCTGGAGAGCTTCCTGATGGATGGTTTACACTTTGGAGCAGGAAGGAAAGCACCTCATATTGGGGTCCTCTCTGTTCCCCACTTCTCCGCAAAAAGGTTCTATGTTACCTAGGTTCTATGTTCCCCACCCACCCTCCCCACAAAAAGGTTCTATGTTCCCCACTCATCTAAAAAAAGGATCTACTGTATCTTTCCCATCCCCACAAAAGATATGTTCCCAACTCAAATGAAGGAAATGATGGGACATCTGGGCAATAAGAACAATCCTAATTTAGGTGCCCAGTTGCCCAAATGTCCCTATAGTGCCCACTTGTCTAGGTGCCCAAATGCCCTCTTGTCCCTAGTGCCTAGATGTCCAGGTGCCCACTCGTCCATATGCCCAAAAGTATCTCCCCATTATTGTGTGTTTATAGTCGTTAATAGCACTTAGAAATGAATGTCTCCTGCATTTTTGGATGAGAGGGTAACATAGGACCTTTTTTGTGGGGTAAGTGGGGAACACAGAATCTGGGGAACATAGGTACGGTCCCCTTATATTATGCATGTTTGGAGCAGTAAGGAGATCAAATAGGCTCACTGACCGTCTATGGGCCATATTAATAAATACATACATAAATAAATAAATAAATAAAACACAAATGAAAAATATTAGGTGCTTCCATTCTTGCTCTTGTGTAATATATATCCATCAGGAAGCTCTCCGGAATGTGTACATATTTTTTAGCGGTGGCACCGTCTCCTTAGCGTGTTACTATGACGACGACTGACGCTATAACACCAGCACTATGCTAGCGGCTATGCTAGCAGTTTACAAGTTCAGGTCTCGTGTATGGCTTATAGGTTATACTGTATAACCCTGCCTTATTAACAGAGAGAGGGAGAGAGGTGTTGTGTGTGTGTGTGTGAGAGAGAGAGAGAGAGAGAAAGAGAGAGAGGAGAGAGGGACAGACACACTGACTCAAACCTAACGTAAACACATAAGGACTCACCAGAATGAAAATGACGGGAACACACTCTTGCGCTGTCAGGAACGTTGTCAAATGAGAAGTCGGCTCGACGTACAGCAGCCAACCAAGCCATGCGTCGTCTCTTTGTTGTGTCGGAGACCTGGCTTGACTCACATTGTTTCCATTTGGGAATGCGGTGAAATGTTATTCCGTCTATTTTGGATCCTTGATTCTCACCTCGCTTCTTCTTATAATGGGAAGCAACGGAACAGTCTTTAATACGACAACATTTTCCCACCATGTTGACAAAATACTGCTGGAAGATGAAGATTACTAGCGCTGTAAACTACGCAACAAGTCAACAACTATTTCTATCGAGTTCCATACTAGCGAGTGGAGGAAAGGGTTAGTACCGTAGTACGGCGACAAACTATTCTCCCAAAATGTCTTCCGGGGGCGGGGCAACCGAAGGTGACGTCAGGCTTTTTTCCCCAATTGTAATCAAATTGCTTAGTTTTGTTAAACACATCTTGTCCTATCCCCTAATATACACAGTAAAATCCTTAGTGTGGATTTAAACATGTACAACTCTGAGAAACTCAGAGTGGAGATTAGATTCATATCCCCAATTATATTCACCATTGTATGATTAATTGGTATTTTCTCAGTCATAGCAATGAATATGTCCATCAATAATATTTGTCAACAACAATGAACACCTCTACTGCACTGGAATATTCGTGTCTGCTGTGGCATTCCAAAGACTTGTTGCCATAGTTAGTGACGTCAGTTTGTAGCCTATTTCATGATTTTGTCACTGATTTTCTCTGTGGGGGAATAATGTAGATTTACTGTGTGTGTGTGTGTGTGTGTGTGTGTGTGTGTGTGTGTGTGTGTGTGTGTGTGTGTGTGTGTGTGTGTGTGTGTGTGTGTGTGTGTGTGTGTGTGCACACGTGCGCTTGTGCACATGTGCTTGTGTGTATGTCCGGTGCAAATCTCACAAACCGCAGTGTTTCATTTCTATTGCACTTTGGTTCTAACTACACTTTTAACATACATATTTTGCCAATACCAATATACTGTATAACAATACAACAATATGTTGCCTGTTGAAAGAAAAAAGGGGGGAGGGGGTCATGGGGTCCCCTTGGGGGAAGCCAAGGTGAAGGGGCTTATTTTTGGAATGAGATGGTCCATAATCCTAACTCCCACATTCAGTACAATACTTGATTGAATAATTATGTTATTAGCCAGAAATGTAAAACAACACATGATACAGTTTGATATTAAAGCTAAAAGTACCACACGAAAAAGTCCTCTGGACTTGTTTCCATTGTGGTCATATGCATTGTATAATAACATTATTAAAATCAGATCTATATATAACCTCACAGCACATTACATTGTGAAGCTTTGTGAGCTTGTAAATGGGCTATTCCATGAATGTACAACATATAAGTGGTCATGGTCGACACGTCTAAAACAACACAATTGTGTGGATGTGTGCTGTGATGCACGTGCGTGTGTGTGTGTGTGTGTGTGTGTGTGTGTGTGCGCGTGCGTGTGCGTGCATGCACGTGCAATTTTTATTTTATTGTATTCGACTTCTGTTTATATCTACGTGTTATTGTAATGATGACAAAATGTGTTTCTGTTAAATGCAAATACCACCACCTGTCTGAGGACTAAATTATAAATGATTAGGCCTTCTGTTGTTCAGTTACAGTTAGCTATTTAAACAGTTCTGTCAAATGCTGCTATAAGTGCAAGGTGGTAGAAATAACATCTTATCTGTAGTAAATATGGCATCACTTTTTATTTGACTCTATACTGATCACAATGGTGAATTAATCAAAAAATATATATATGTGAGAAGTTTGATACAGTTGATTGGATATTTAAATGTTTAGTTTACTGTAGCTTGAGAACAAATAAGTTATCTGTCCAAACTGTTCCAGCAGTTTTCATCATTATAGATCAAATCCATCATACTGCATAAACTGAAGTGTGTTTACTGGGGTCAGAAAACCTTCTATTTATAGACAAATGGATAGCAAAACAAGATTATAGTTTAACGTATTGCGTCACCAGGTATGTCTTCTAAGAGGATTGCGAGTATTGTTGTAAATTTAATATAGTTTAACATGTTTAGGAGAAAAAATATGGAGGGAACACTGTTCTCTGACTGTGGAAGGGTGATGTTTTATGCCTATCACTTAAAAACTAGATTGCAGTTTTCATCTCAGATATATTAATGACAAAAAGGCACATGTGTGCTAACTGTTCAGCTCTTTGTTGCATTAAATAATACACACTGTAGTTTGTTATATCTTGTTTTAATCGAGGAGAAAACACAAATGGCACATTAAGCCACCTAGACAAGAGGGGCTGTGTGTGTTGTCTCTACATGGTTCTCATGCGGTGTTTAAGTCCAGCCCCTTCAGAGCGTTCAGCACCAGTCTGACAGACTTTACTTTAGAAAAGGAAGGATCTACTACTGCGAAAAGAACACTATGGCAGAAGTCGCACCAGCTCCAGCCCCGGCCAAGGCCGCCAAGAAGAAAGCAGCTCCCCGACCCAAGAAGACCGGCCCCAGCGTCGCTGAGCTGGTCGTCAAAGCCGTGTCCGCCTCCAAGGAGCGGAGCGGTGTGTCTCTGGCTGCCGTCAAGAAAGCTCTGGCTGCCGGCGGCTACGATGTGGAGAAGAACAAGGCCCGCGTCAAGATCGCCGTCAAGAGCCTGGTCGCTAAAG